>NW_020448097.1:272136-332626 GCF_003343035.1 Apteryx rowi | reverse complement strand
CGGTCAGCGACGCTCCCCGAGCTCCGCGGCGGCTCGCCTCCGGGACCCTAACGGCGGCGGCGAGCGGCAGCGGGCTCCTGGGGCCGCGGCCCGGCGCGCGGCGCCTCTCCAGCCGTGTCCGTGGGGCCGGGCCGCGCAGAGGCTCATCCCCGCCGCCCCGCGGGCAACGGCGCACGGAGCCGGGAACAGTTACCGCAATTCCACTCCGGACCCTCTCCCCAGCCCCACTGCGCTTGCGCGAGGGCGGGCGGCGCAGGCGCCTTGGTCAAAGCGAGGTCTCTAGGAAGCCGCTGCCAAGAGAGCCCCGCCCCCGCGGTGGGAGGAGCGGGCGGGGCTGCGCGCGCTGCTGACCGCCTCCGCTGTCCGTGGCGCCGCGCCGCCCGCTCTAGCGTTACCGGTCGTGGTGCGTGGAGGGGCGGCGTAGCGCCGAGGCCCCGGCGCCGCCTGCCGAGCGGCTCGTCGTTGCCTCCTGCGGGCCGGGCCGCGCCGCGGTTTGGGCTCGGCGAGGCTTGCGTCGCGTATTAGGGTGCACGCGAAAAAAAAAAAAAATCGGGAGTGTTTTTGGAAAACGGAGCGTAGGCCTGGTTTGGCGGGAAGCGATTTAAACCAGTTCATTAGCACAACAAGGAGGCAGAAATAATCATCCTGGGAACCCTGAAGACAGGATTAACCCCGGTGGAGAGAGATGTTGTCAGTCAGAGACGTGACAGACACATCCCCGAAGAGCTGCACAAAGATCTAATGTAAACACGTTCACCAAACACCTACAGTTACCCTAAGTAGTGGTCGCTGTGCACATACTCAGAGGTGATTATTTTAATTTATCTTAGTGATCAACCTGGATCACCAGATGATGTCCTGGTAGCTGAGATCTATGGATCTGCAAGAGACACTGCCAAATCTAGTCACTTCAATGGCTCTAGCAAGACCAAGCCACTTCAAAGAGGTGGGAATGTTAAGCCAGAAGGACTTTGAGAGGGGGTGCAGGGACCATCAGAGAACATCTCTGAGTTGTCTTTTATGAACATTATCTGTGACCGTTTTACCCTGCTCAGTTATGCATTGTTGCCTGCCTGTGTCCACAACAAGTCAAAGTTCTTTAGTCTGTAAATAGTTGCATATAAAACAAAAAGTAAAGTAAAGGCCTGGACAAGGCATCTGCAGGAACCAGGGTCAAAGGCATTAAAAGAACAAGAACAGGTCCATAAGTTTGGGAGACAAGTTACACGTCCAGCTCCTTTCAAGGTAGGATGTTTTTGCTTTTTCAAGATTTAACAAGATCACCGGAGCCTTGAGCACTCAACAACTGTAGGGATTGGAGTGTGTTTAGTAAACCTGGCAGACTAGGCTGAATCACAGCCAAGGAAACACAAAGGCAGGGACAAGGATAGGTTGGTTCAGCCTGCCAAAATGCAGTTAGCTGGATCGGAGAGGACTTCCAAGGTGTAAGGCAGAGCTCCCAAACTGCAGTAGGACTGCCAGTATGAGAAGTGAACTGAAATGATGGGCAGCAGCTCTTTGTGGGGAACCCTCTAGCTGAGCTCCAGGAGAACAAGGAGTCTGGTTTGCAGGTGTGAGAGCAAAACATTAGGAAAGCAGGAGAGAAAGGCATGGAGGCATGCGTCCTGCACACAGATAGACCAGGCACAGAGCCAAGAGTGGCTTTCGCTGCAACTAATGCTGCCAATACCCACATGTGGTACCCTTGATCACAGTCTTAGCAGCTGCTGGTATCTGAGCAAAGCAGGTCTGAGAGCTCTGGTGCCAGTAATACCAAGCATTTAGGTCTTTTATCATTCTTATACTTTGCTCTGAATGCTTCGAATCCTTGGGGAATTATGATGAACTGTGAAAAAAACATCCCAAGTCCAGCTGGACATGCTGAATTGAAGAATGTTAGTGCTTAGCTTCTGGTCCAAGTGTGGATATCCTATAGAAATTAGCCCCCAACAGAAGTTAATTTGGGAGGGCTTCAGGGAGGGAAAGCAGCTCAGCTAAACCAAAAACTCTCGTGGTCAATGTGGACAGGTCAAAAAAATCCAGTTAAACACTTAGTGTCTATCAGGGTACCTGAAGTTAACTTCCTATACTGACAGTTATCCCCTGGATACCAGACACAATAACCCTAACGCTTTCCTCATTTCTTCCTTTGTAAGGAAGCAGCTTGTCACTATCACCAGTTATAAGAACCTGAAGAGGGCAAGGCTAAATACCTGAAAGTCAGGTGGTTCTCATCCTCCTACTGTCAGGGGCCTGAGTGTGCTAATAGGCTTTAATGGTCCTGACCAGCCTCACCTGGGGTCTGGGGCAGGGTGTGTGACTCCAGGTGAGGCAGGTCAGAGCCATTAAGACTGATCAGTGCACTCAGGGCCCTGACACCTATCTTGCCTTTCTTGATCAAGGGAAAGGAGACAGTTTTCTAACTGAGACTAATTCTGTGCTCTGAACACTTCCTACATCCTCACATCCAAGCTCTGAACCACACCTTGCTGGGTCTTTCTGTTTAGCATATCAGACTGAGGGCATTTCCCATTTGTCCATCTAGCTAAACTTTTCCATCTACTGATATTCTTGCTTCTTATTCTCTGTTTTTTACCAACTGGACCTACAGTAATGCCATGGGGTAGACAGGTGGACACCAGTCACTAGTCTTGCATTAGTCAAAAAGGGAAGGAAATGTGAAGACTTCCATTAGGTGACAGAAACCAGAAAGGCAGTGTGGACCAGAAAGGCCGAAGAGAGGACATAGATGAAGAGTGCTGCATTACCAATGATACTACAATGCGCTCCAAATAATACAGTGATTAAACCTAGTATTTTATGCTATTACTTCAGGATCAACAGGCTTCAATTGGTCTTTTTGCCATTTCAACTGTCTTCCAGTTTTCATCTGTAAAGTAAAATATCTTCAAATACATTCATGTCTTCACTTGCTGAATTGCTCTCATGCAGTCTGAAAGAAAAGATCAGTCCATGAAGACTTTTGTTCTTCAGTCTGTTTGCCCTTTGCTTCATGCTTCTCTGCCAACTGCTAGTTTTCTTTTTGCTTTGTGTTCCTTAAAAGACTGAGCAGAAACTTACAGTTCCTTTATAAAATATTTCTCCATGTTTAGGTCATCATAAGGAAGTGACATTTCTTTCGGTTTTGTAGCTTATGATGACCTTTCCAAATTCTAAAGCATCTGTTTCTAAACCATCATAAAGCCTTGTGCTTCTAAAATTTTGTGCCTGTTTTGACTTCTGTAGCCTTACCAAAATCTAAGAGTCATTTTTCATCCTTTGGTTCTGTCATACTGGGTAATATGTATATCTCTGTTAGTCTGCCAGTGATTTTCCATGCTGCAGTAGCATTGCCCTGTAGCTGAACAATACCAAATACAGAACTTCTCTTGAATTAGTTGTTTTTTGAGCATGTGCTACCCTATATAGATTCTGCATCTATTAGCATTTTCTCAGAGATGCCCAGAACATTCTCAGAAATGTCTTGTGCTGAAACCAAAAGGTTTTCACAAGAACCAGGAATTTGCTGTACTCACTTTATTGTCCTTGATCAATTACTAATGTAACTATGAAATTGAGGTGCAAAAGTGCCTGATCATCAGCGCTAAAAAAAGACAACATTTCTGGAAAGTTATTACTATGGTTCACATTTCTCAAAGCCAGACAAAGTTAAGTATGATTTTCCTGTGGAAGCACAGGTGGTTCTTACCATACCCACATATTCTTTCTTTGTTCTCGAAATGATCACAATGATTCCTTCTAGCATCACAATCTCTGAAACAATCCTGAGCATACAGTCTGCAGTCATTATTTGGAAGCGTCTTCTTCAGTTTTATCCTAAACACTTTCCAGTCTTTTTTCTGATCTCCAAACTCTGTGGAAAGTCTGTATAACACAACTCAAAACAATATGCCCATTCTCTCTGACGGGACAGTGACTGGACATTGGTGAGCATACTCTATGAAATCTTGTCTCTAGTGGCTCCTGTGGCTCTGTCCTGTTTATCATCTTATCCCTCCAATCATTACATTTTTGGAAGAAACTCTTCACCCACCACCTAGCTATACCACGAGATTTTGTATTTGACCCATTTCTCAGCTCTCTCTGCACCTCGTCCCTATGTTGTCTCTCATGCAAACATACATTTTATTATTATTTCTATGTGGACAACTCACAAACCAGCCTCTCCAGTCCAGATTCCATTTTGTTCCAAACAACCCTCACCCTGACTTCTTCATAAGGAAGAGTAGCCCTTGCTCATTCTCGACACGGCTATAATGATTAATTCTTCCCTAATCTCATTCTCCTATTTCCTTTCTTGATCAAGGTAGAGAACATAGTCTCCTCCTAGCTCAGACCCATAACCCATGCCCAGTCTTCTACTCTGAATTCTCTGTACAGCCTCACATCCAAACTCTGTATCGCACCTTGTTGGGTTTTCTTCTGTGTAACATATCAAAGACAGGGCCTTTCCCGTCAATCAGCCCAGCCAAATTCTCCCATCTAGCCATATTCTTGCTTCTTTGTGGTTCTCACAAAGGCAGTCTTGCACCATTCAGACCCACTCAAAGTGATTCTGGAAAGATAATTTTTGTTTGTGCCCCGACTCTGTCACTTCTAGCTTTGCATTCTCCTGTCCTTCCTAATATGCCTCCCCCCCATTTCTGTTTCACTACTAAGATACCAGTTCCTCGTACACCCAGTTGACCTATAATATGAACCTTCAGCAGCTGTTTATTAATGAATCAAGTACTTCCATGCTCTTTTCTTTGCTTCACTAAAGCACAATGAGACTTGCACATCAGAAAGGAATTTTGGAACCACTAAGGAATATTAGACTATGCCAGTAAATTTGCAACTATGAAAACTGAACTCACTTAAAACAACTTTTGTACCATGATACAGAATAGGCATAAATGTCAGACTGCAATAGAAAATGCAAAGCCTAGTGTTAGGATCAGCAGCAGCACTGCGATTCTGTAACTGAGGAAGTGAAAACAAGCTCTCCAAAGATGCTTGGAAACAAGTTTTGGAAGCTGCATGGCTTTAGAACTTTGAGACCAAGTGGCTCCCTGTAGTGTGCATTGGGAGAACTACTCAATTATTGGAGCTTGTTAAACATATGGAAGAGGTTGTGTAATGAGTTAAATGTATCCACTGCATGGTGGTCTGGTGTCAGGGAGAAGCAAGGGCTGACTGCTCCGCGAAGGAGGATGAGCAGAGTGCAGTAATAAGGCAGGTGTGAGCAGTGATCTTACCAACAAGAAACTGTGATGCAGAGCGGAGGCCTTGGTCAGGGTCAGATGCAGTCCAGTGATCACCCATCAAGTCTGTAGTGACAAGGTAGGTCTGAGGTAAAGCCAGGAAGCCAAGCCAGCAGTCCAGGTCAGGGTCTGATTCATAGTGGTAGAAGACCAGGTTCAGAAGTAGCTGCTACACAACTATGATATAGCACAGGTAGGGGCCAGCAGCAAAGCCTCGGCTTAAAAACAATTCCCAGGGGAAAGGAGGAGCAGGCCCTCACTTCTAGCTATCTTTACAACAGCTCTTCTTGGCAAAGGAACTGACCTTGGACTTAGCCAGCTAAACTCTAACTTGGCCAACTAAACTCCTAGAAGGGAGATGCACTCTGGTCCCTGACATCTGGGTTTGCAGATGATGGGACTTGATGACTGAGGTTGTCCTTGAAAGTAAGAATAATGCTGATCATTCAGAGGGACACAAATCTCCCACATCTGTCATTTTACATCCGAACACAATCTGCTTTAAAAGAAAATCAGGATTTGTGCCCCGTTTTTGCAATCCTAAAAATAGAATTGCTAAGACATCTTTACAATAATGGAGATGAGAAATTTAAGTAAATAAGTTTTAGTTTCCTGTTCCCAAAGGTTTACTACAGAAATGAGTCAAGCGAAAGATTTTCAACATTATAAAAAATAACTCAGAGTCCTCTTAAAAATGTAATTAAAAACCTGTCTCCCATTGCCACAGGCATACTTAAATGGACAACACTTACAGTGGCAGAACAATCACACAATGTTCAAAAGGCTCACATTTGTCTTAAAATTCCAACCTGGATCTAGTAACAACTACAGGGAGCATTAAAATCAGCTTCATATTTTATAGTGAAGCTTTCTTCCATTCTGGAGAGGGCAGATTAAAATTTGGCTAGAAAAAAGAGAGATACACATCCTTACAGCAACATTTTTGGAATATCTGCATGTCCCTGATCCTCTACACAGATCTTCATGTCTGTCTCAATGAGCCTTCCTGCAGACATATGGGCCCAACTGCACAGATTACTTTGCCGAACTGGGGGTTAGAAATTACAAAGCCACATGCTATATAATTGCAAACTCACTAACTTACCCCAGTCTTGTTCAATGATCTTCTTCTGCCCAGCAGGGCCAATCTGTCACCATTCCACTAACTCCATGTTTTAATGGGATCCAATTTCACTCCTTGCTTTCAAGTGATTTTATTCTATATCTATATGTTGAAAGAAAAAAACTAAATTGTCTTAGAACTGCAACAAGCTGAAAAGTCAATCCTTTGAAAATCTGACTGTGAGGTAAAATGTTCTCGGTGAACTAATGAAACCAAATTAGACTCTGTCTGTGGACAGCCAGTGAAGAATTCTGCTGTTAAAGGGGGACATAGCATTTGATGTAAAAATGACAGGACCAGTTCTCACATTAGCAGCTCCCTTTATTACCCCAGCCACAGGTCTGGAGGGAAGAAGGTCTCTACAGACCCTGCACAAATAGGAGCGCTTCTGCTTTTATGCCTTGGATCTCCTAGGCTATGCTAAGCCTGAGGCTGGACTTGAAGGCATCAAGCCAACTGAACAGACACAGTATCTGCCAGGGAGCAGAAAGGACGAGCTACTCCCTAAGGGACAGGGAGTCAGGTGCATTAACAGGGCCAACAGGCAGGGGTCTCACCAGCCAGGGCCCCATCCCACTCTGTCCAAGTGAGACAGGCCTGGGGATGGCAGTCAGGGTCAACCAAGAGTCTAGATAATCAGGCAAGTTTGTGGGGATGAGGCATGTCCGAGGTCAAGCCAGGAAGTCAATCTGCAGTCCAGGGTCAGGATCAGGTTCAGTGATGGAAACCAGGGTCAGACACAGCCCGGTGATCGCCAGGCAGGTCCATAGTGATGAGGCAAGGCTGAGGTCAAACCAGGGACTCAGTCTGTAGGTCACGATCCAGATCAACAAGGTCCATGGCCAGGCAGGGGCACAGCTGTGGCTGAGCTGGAGACCAGCACTCCAACAGCACAGCTGGGACTGGGGCCAAAGGCCCAGGCCTGAGCTGAAATGGGTTCCTGAGCCCATGAGCAGGGTATCTTGGTGGAGGCCCCAGGGATAGCTGGTCAGGGCCAATGAGGCCTATTAGTGCCCTCAGGGCTCTGACAGTAGCATCCACACTGCAAGCCATAGCTTACCTCAGGCTCATGTCAGTTTTGTCCCTCTGCACTTCAAGAGAGCATTCAGACTTGGCAACTATATTCATATGTATATATATACACATACATACATATATAACTTGTCAACACCTCTGTGTTCTTTCCTGATAAGCACTTTGAACTTGCCACCAAATTGTCTGCCATTATACTCACCTGCTGACTGCTCTCCCGGCATGCCCTGTATCAATGGCCTTGCTTGCCATGACTCCTGAGCATCCACACTAAACTTACTGTACGAGCATGGTGATTGCAGCTGCTGATGACATGAAATCAGGCTATAATCATGACCAGGAGCAAATGGCTAAGCTCAAGGCCCCTGTGCTGGGGCCCAGCAATTCCCAGACTTACTTTGTCTCTGCTGCCATGAACAGATGCAGGCATCTTGGCTGGGTTGTTGCTTACAGATTTGCTCAGATTATGGCATTTCAGTGGAGTGGCAGTTGTGGAGAAGGTCAAAACCTGCTTGCGTGTCCAGATTATCCTCAAGACCTGGGACAACCAGCACTGGGTGCAACAGTGAGAGCAAAAGGCTATCTTTGATGTCCTCCAATGGGAGCTGCTGGGATCGAACTCAGGGACAGCATACCTCCTTCAGGCCTCCTCCCTCTGCCCAGGGAGATTGCTGTTGCCTTCTGGTCCCACGTCACGCAGACTTCCACCATTAAATGGGCATTCTGGCATCCATCATCAGAATGATCTTATCAGGGAGGTCCATCACTACTGGGCACATTGTCTCTACCCCTTCTTTTGGCCATTCCAGGCATCTCTGTGCCATTGTCATTTGGCATGATATCCCATGGAGCATATGGGTTTCATGTACCAATGTTCCCTTCTTCTAAAGGCCCAAATGAACCGAAGAAGCCAGATCATGGGCATTGTCGTCTATTACTATTATCATGGACATTGGGCAAATGCATGATTTTTTTGCATAGATGCTGCGCTCAGGCAACAAATTCCTGTCATACTGAGGTCTAGCCTGCATTTGTCTAGCTAGCAGCAAACTGGCATGTGCTACAGAGAAAGCTGTATGTTAGTGTCACAAGCACTGTACTCATCCTTGCCACCTTGTGAGATTAGCAGGGAGCCTATCAGGACTGGAAACAGTAAGACATGAATTTCCCACCCACCTGTGCACAGGTTAAAAGCCAAGCCAGAGGAGCTGTTTCTCATGAAAGATTGCATTCCTCACTCAAACACGACAGTCCCTTACACTTTCCCATAATCCTCCTCCTCACTCATCTAATACCTTCTGCCTCTCCCTCATCATTCTCTCCAAGTTTTCTAGAACAACCCAACCCTCAGGTGCTCCCCATTCTTCCTTCCCACAGCTGAGCTGACCTTATGCCTGAGTCTGTAATGACACCTACCCAGAAATCAGGATAGCATTGCAGGGCTTCTACCCAGAAGCTGCAGCGGAAATTTGTCTCCAAAGTGCCTCCCCTCAGCAGCTACGACAGGCTTTATGCGTCTTCTAACACCCTCCCCATTCCAACTGGGTGAAGCTTTGCAGGCACAAACCCCAGCAGTCCTGCATTTGTCTTTGGGGCAGAGATCTCACCCGTTACCTGCATTCCAGCTGTGAGTGTGAGTCTGAGTGGACTTTCACTGATGTTCTGGGATTTCCCAGATACACCTACATGTGTGTGAGCAGTAAGCCTGAGCTCTTGGGTCACACTGCATTTATTTAGGTATGAATTGATGTTGTACATATACAATGAACCCAGCATTTCCAGGAAATGTTGGTCAGGTACAACCAGATGAATAGCAAACACATGGTAATTGAGTCCAGTGCATCTTCACAGTATCAGCTTTACTGGACAAATACACAGCAACTGTGCCGCATGTGTGTTTGAAACCATGAGGACTTGCAGCCATACAGCAGCCTAGGGGGAACAACTGTGCAGGATTCATTGCCAGATTGCAACCACCTGGAACTACCAGATATGCTTAAAAATCCTCCAATTCCAGCAAAACTGAAATTCTGGGTGCCAAAACAAGACTTCTTTGGGGAAATCTAGGTATATGATAACATGGGAGGAAAAAAGGTGTTTCTGCTGCTGCCTTTACTAGTTGTGGGACCACCATTGCCACTGCTGATGAAAATGCCTACACAAATTAGACTAGGAACTTCTCCTCTACTGTATCTATGATTACATACCCTCGTTGTGATTATGCATTCTCTTTCTCCTTCCAGAACACACACACACACACACACACACAAATACAAGTGCACACACATTGACAAAGGAAAAAACTGAGCCATCGCTCTTCAGGAAAAAGTCTTTGGTCTGACTAATTTCCCTAAAAATATGCTGATTGACATTAATTATAATCTTACCTTTCAAGGCTTTTTCAGCTAAATCCTATAACAACTTTTTCATTATTTTACCAAGACTGAATCAAGCTAACTAACTTATAATTATCTGTGTCATTCTCCTCATTCTTTTTGAATATTGACACAATATTATCACTCACTTGATTTTCTGGTGCTTTGCCATAATCCCAAGATTTGTTAAAAATTAACAGGGATGCAGAAGTCACCTCAGCCAATTCTTTTTATAACACTTAGGTGCAAGTAATTTGGGCTTGCAGATTGAAAGATGTTTGCAGCTGTTGTATAACATCTCAATAATTATTGGGTCAGAAATTAGTTCATCAGTCTCATTTGGCATACATGTATCACACTGCTTTCTTCCAAATATAGTAAGGAAATTATTACTCTGTCTTTTCTGCATCATTATATGCAATTTTATCAGCTGCATCTAACCATGGCCCAACATTTCTGGACTTACCTTTTGTTTTAATGCTAATGTTCTTAATGATCTTAAAAAATTTGGTATTGTCCTCAGACCCTCCAGTGAGAGACCCCCTTTTTATGATCTGTTCCCAAGTCTTCCATTTGTTATAAATTGTTTGTTTCTTTCTATTCATGATTTTTTCCTTAGCGACTGAAACCAGCATGGGCCAATGTTCTTTTCCTTGATGGTGGCTTTTGGCTGATTAACTCCCTTAAAGAGCTACCAATTTCCATTCACATTTTTCTGCCCAGATATATTTCCCCAGCTGATCCTGCTTATCACTTTCTTGAGATTTGACAAACTAATGCTTTTGAAGCCTTCCATGTTTGGGACTCTCCTGTGCTTGCCCATGCTAAATATAATTAGGTCATGAACACTGGTCTCTAGGCAACCACCGACTTCCAGTACGGCAACTTTCATCTTTATTCCTTGTAATAAAGTCCAAAATATTTACCTCCTGTTGGCTGGCTTTTATGTTATAGAACTGGCATTTTACCAGCTTTTCGGGGAAGAGGTTAGGTCACCATCACTTTGAATCCTGAAGACAAGATTAGATCTCTTTTAAAAAGACATTCTTTGATCCAGTTCCAAAAAAAGTTATCCAGCCTCTTCACAAGGAGGTCAGCCTACGTAAAAATGGAGGTCTCTTCTGGCCATAAAGTCTAAGAGTCTCTGAACAAAAGAGAAACTCTACTGATGTTTAATTGCAAATCTGCCAGTTTTGAATTTCCCCATAACAGTGCAGGTTTTCCTTCTGCCCATTATAGAGACCTGCTTAGGCGTAACTCATCAATTTAATTGCTAGCTTTCTAACCCTTCCCATCCCTTTCCATATTCCTCTCATTCTCTCCTTCCACCATGCTCCCACATTTGTATTTTCCTAGACATTATTAATTGGCACACTGTGCCACAGGTGTTGGGGAATCTTTACTTCTGATTTATCTCTTCTTGGAGCTGCACAGCAATAGGATGAGAGGAAACAGATACAAGTTGTAACCTGAGAAATTCCAATTATATATTAGGAAAAAAAAATTTACATGAAGGTGGTCAAATACTGGAACAGATTACCCAGGGAGGTTATGAGATCTGATCTAACTAGACTTGCTTTGAGCAGGGGGTAGTTCTACTAGATGACTTCCAGAGGTCACTTCCAACCTAAATTATTCATGATTCTATGATCTACAGGTCTAAAAACAGGTAATCATATCTTCCCTGTATAGTTGTACCTCTGAAACCTTTTTTCTCTCTCTGTCCTTCTTAATCACATAATAACCAGAGGTGTTAACATTCCAATCATAATATCTCAGCAGGTTTTGATAATGCCAGTAAGTTCAAAATGTCTTTTTATTAAGACTGTGAGATGCTCTGTTTCTTCAGGTGTTTTCCTCACCAGACTGCAGCCCAATGCTTCATAAAAATAGTCTTCCAAAACGTATCTTATTTCAAGTCATAGAATGCCATAGTACGTTTCTGAAGTACTCTAACACTGCTCCTGACTCTTTTAGGATAAAAGAGCCCATAGCAGAAATAATCTTACATTGAAGTGGGTGTTTGAATGCTACTGCACATAGACAGATATATCTGTCTCAACTCAAGAAGTTATGACTATACCATTCTTGCACAATATTAACTTTGGTGTACTGCTCCATTGTTTCTGCAGGCTTATATAAATAAATGCATGGTGGGGGGGGGGTCACTATAAGGTGTGCAGGGACTTCTGAGCTTTGAAGAGCTTGTCTTTGCAATATAAAGGTAAATCTAAAATGTCTAAAATATATGTTTGTGGATTATATAATCCTTCTTTGGCACCTACTGAAGGACTAGATATTTCAGAGCATCGTGAATAAACTCCAGAGCTTTTCACTTGAGTTTGCCAGAACTAAAATGGGAAAACAGAAGTACTTTAAATAACCTTGAAGAATATTTTATGATCCATTGACTGTTATAAGTAATGCAATT
Source organism: Apteryx rowi (assembly GCF_003343035.1). Lineage (NCBI taxonomy): Eukaryota > Metazoa > Chordata > Aves > Apterygiformes > Apterygidae > Apteryx > Apteryx rowi. Next base: position 320,401 of record NW_020448097.1, on the reverse strand, counting down.
TCAAGGTGAAGTACTTTTGAGTTATAGAAGTTAAAGTAGTTCAAAGAGGAGAGCCTAATGATGAGGGATGACAAATACAGTGGGACCTGCAGTGTGGACCAAATGGAATTTTAGTAGCCCATAAGTACACTGACAGTCCATCAAACAGCCTGAAGAGACATATAATTAGAAATAGCTGTATTTCTTCCTGGTTCTTGCACTGTTGATGTAGTATACACACACACACACCCCATATATAGGCATCTAATGAAATGGCTGTAAACGATAAGGTAGGCAAGTGTCTTACACAGAAGTGTATAGTGTACTGCGAAGAACACAGGTACACATCAAGAGATAGAGACAAATATTTACCAGCAGAGTGACTCTAGGTTTTATAACCTTACTGCAATTCTGAAAGAAAAAAAAAATCCCTGTAAGCCTTTTACAAGGATATTTACATATTAATAAACAAATAAACTTAAAATGCATTCAGATCCTAATAAAAGAATATTTTCCACTAAGCTAACTAAAATCAAGCAATTTGTTACATTATATTGATTAGAATAGGTTATACTTGGTAGACTAGATGAAGGTATAATCGCAGGTGTTGGGTACAGTACGGTCTGATGAACTAGGTACAGTACAGTCTGATGAACTAGGTAAATGATAAGCAAATCTTGGCAACAGTAACTGAAGATACTATAAATGGGAAACAATCATGTAGCTTAGCAATTCTGTTGATTATGTTACGTAACCGAACACTATAAATGTTAACCAAGTTAACCGGGGATTTGGGATTCTCAGCTTTGGACATGAGTCCCTGAGACCCCGGGCCCTGAATAAAGCACCGCATATAACTGCTTTCGTAGTTATGTGTTTCTTTACGGGCAACAAATTGAATACTCAAATCAACATTAAAATTGTAATAACATGAATTAACATATTTGTTAAATACAATATGATATGAAGTCAACAACTGCACTTCAGATGAACACATGTGGGATTCAAATTGTGAAATTACACGTCTGAGCCTTAAAAATGTGTAATAATAGTAATACAACAAACATAACCTTCTTTCCAGCTCTCTGAGGCAGCTGCTAGGCTTATCAAGATTGCTGTTTATTGAGCAACTTATGCGATTTTCCATTATTCAGCCTAATTGCTCTAGTTTGATTCAAAATGGCTTAAAACCCTCTCTTTCCCATGTTGCAAGCTAATATTGCACAAACACAATTTTCAAATGCAGCACAATACAAGATGATTTAAGATAGCAGTTTCTACATATTTGGATGCATATGAACTATCATACACGCACTTATTTACAGTTGCTAAAGGTTATAAAAATTAGTCCCCAGTAGGCAAGCATCTGTAGGTTAGCTTGTAGGTTAGCCAGCCTGAGCTGGCTTCTGCTTTAAACCAGCCTCAAGACAGCAGTAGCCTGCACCTTGCTACTGGATGGCCCAAGAAAAACCTGCCTGTGCTGCTTACCTTTATGGATAGGATCCTCATTCAACTCCCCAAAGATCTTCCAAATATGTTGAGCAAAGTCACATCTCAGAAATCTCAGAAATATGCTGTTCCCTCCCCTCTTGCTGTCCCTTTAAGGGGACTATCTTTAGCTTAGCTACATGTGGAGCACCCTGAAAATTGACCTCTTTTGCTGGCAGTTTGCACATTGTCACCCTCTTTTAAAGCAATGGTAGAAGGTCTCAACGTGAAGATCTTGGGATAAGGAAGAGATTACTGCACAGCTCTTTTGTCAGACTCCCACACAGGGTAAGAGATGAGTTGCAGTTGATGTCAGCTTCTCTCATTTCTTCTGCCTGTTTAGTTTAACTGATGACCTACCTCACCAATATTTTCTCTGACTTCACTCATACTCCCACTGCACCTGTCAATAGTTTTTATTCTCTCAGCCATTCTTAAATCATTCTCAGTCCTATTAGCAGCAAAGAGTGGGGGAAATAAAAGTAGTTTTGCTTACCCTGGCTAGGGGAAGGTCACACCTGGCAACAGAACTGTCTGTAGTTCTATTAATATGAAATTTAGTTAAGCAAAGAAAAACAGTGTTAGCAGGGTATGGCATAGGAGAGTACATAAAGCGATTTAAATACCCAAACCTTGTTAAAAGGGGCTTATTTCTTTCACATCTTCCCTTCTTTTTCCAAGTGATAGGTAATCTAAGCTTCAAAGAGAAACAACTTATTACTTATATGAAAAACACACAAAAATGATTGTGTCAACTTAATATCTTACATGTTTATTTATTTTTTTCAGCAATTAATTTCATTTATTTTAAGCTGCTATAAAAATCAAAGCATTTAAGAGCAATATTCTCTGTTTCACATGTCAGTTCTCTTTTGATAACATTTCCACATAGTGGACCTGCATTGCAGAACATACTGCACTCATGCTCTTCCATTTTGAGCAAGTTTCACTTTTTATTTCTTGTTACGAGGACTGTCAGATTCTTTTATGCTCTGGCAGGATTTGAGTCAAAAAGGAAATGGTCTATGCTCTAGTCTCAAATGTCATAATTCTTTTAATTAGCATAACATAGAAAAAGGGTAATAGGAGTCTATAGGACACTTAGGCAAGAGCACTTCAGTACATGAGCGTGTATACAGGATTAGGTGTTTGTAAGCTCACTGAATGAATTTAAATTTGATATATTAAATTCCCTCATAGGCTACCATCACTTCCACATCAAGGAACTGCATTTTGTTTAAGCAAGCTGCCAAACCCAGGAGCCACGGGAAAGAAATCCTCTCCACATGCACTGGATGCTTTAATCTTCATCTCACAAAACTCAGGCATTTTATATCAAATATACCTTGCTCCCAGTTTAACTGGAACATCCTGTAGGACATAGTCAATTAAGTGAAACGAAGGACTGAAGTTTAAAAGTAGTTTCTCCTGTCCAATAGTAGTTAGTGCTTATTTCTCTGAATCAAAACCAAACAGGATGTGCCTGAGAGCTCTAATGCAGTTCTCATTCCTGGGCAATTGTTAGGACTTGCTGAAATGGGCACTGGGACCAGCAGAATTTTAAATCCCAGTCTTTCCTGAGGACTAATGTGTTTTCCCAGGCACTGCTGGCCATTGCTCCTGGGAACTGCAGTAAGTACCTTTTATGAGATTTCCTTTAACCTCCAGAAGTCCTTGCCATAGTGTGAGATGAAAAGATGCGGGATGCTATTTTCAGCAGGCATTGGTAGTCGCTAGTGACCAAAGACATAACCAGAAGCAATAGAGCAGCTGCCCTTGGCCCTCAGAGGAGGGAGGTAGTCTATCTAGTCAGGCCCATACCCACCAAGGGTTCTCAGTACCTAAAGATGGCTCTTTGGTTGGATTTTAGGCATCCAAACACAGAATGATGAACCTGAAAACCCCTATTCAACTCATCTAAATTCTGTAGGCCTCTGTGGTATCAGGTTTCCAGGTGACAAAACTTCTGATGCTCAGAAGCATGTTACTATTGACAAGATATATTAGTTCAGTGCCTAGCAATATCTAGTCCAAGCCAAGACCCAGGAGCAAGCCTTTCCTCTCTGCCTTGTTTGATGGACTTGACATAGCCAGTTGTCTCAGAACACATCTATTGACTAAGTTTCCACACAAAACTGGATTGCAGGTACTTATTCCTTTTAAAATATGGTTAGAAGAAGGATGATGTCTCTCTCTCCCAATTAGATAAGGATTATTTTTACAGCTGCTCAGTGGTGAGAGCCCTTATTCAGGGGTGGAGAGCCCATAGGCCACTTCCCAGTCCTGCTTGTGAGTATGTACACTTCCATCTCTCACTTTCTGGACTAGTGCTGTAGCCAGCTATTCTCTGGTAGATGGGATTTCTCAACCACTTCTCCTGAAACTGCGGGCTAGAAAGAGGGAGCAAGAGTATTACTTTAACTGTATGATGAGGGCAGTCACTGGGTCATTCCTGGTCTTTTGTCTCTGCCCCAAGCCACTGCCGTGCACTTGGCACAATAATATTTAGTGTAAAACTCTTACTGCAGGAGGTCATTCTGCTCCTGCTCCTTCTCTGACACAGGGACTTTGTAATTCTTCTTTGCAAAGGGGAACTGATACCAGACATCATTCTGTCCTACCCCAGGATTGCCTTTAGCCTGGTACCTGGAGAAGTCCTGTAGTGTGGAAAGGTAAGTCAGAATCCCCTTGAGGACCATGAAACTGGATCCCTGGAGTCCTGGATGAGCGCTCTGGCTCCTAAAGAACAGAAAGGGGATATGCTTGCACCCTTCTGGCAGAGTGATACAACCTTGTTTTTAAAAGGCGGTGATGAAAGTGCCTGTTAGCACAGGAAACTTTTGGACTGTGAATCCTGAGGGAAAGGAGGTACCTATTAGCACAGAATAAGAAAGCCATATCTTAGAAAGTGGTCAAATTTAAGACATTTGTGCCTTTAGTTTTTCCCATAGGCTCATGTAGGTTGCTCCCTCCTCCGTGTGCTAAGTGTTAGAATTTCATTCTGGAGCTCATTCTGGAGCATTGTATTCTCTCCATGAACTGTACAAACTCTATGTATAGTACCTCTCATTTTCCAGATGTGGGGATACAAGCCTCAATTATAAGAGCAGTGGTGTTTTAGCTGTGACAGTCTGAGTGAGGCAAGGTTTGTAGCAAGAGAATGTTTTCTCTTGGAGCAAATGATATAACAGGGAAAACGAAGTGGGCTTTCAGGCCATCTTCAACTGCTATGTTCAAAAGCCCTCCCTATTTTTTCCACCAATACTTGGATCTGATAAAAATATTTCCTCTGTCTACAAAACTTGCTGTAAAAATTTATGGCAAAGAAGGTTTTTAATCACCTTTCCTAGATGTTAAAATTTGTCCTGTCCCATCCACCTGGAGAATACTCCATGTCAGAGTTCTCGTTTCTCAGTGAGCTGTGACTGGGGCAATACAGGCAAAACAGCTTGGTTTCTCAGTCTTTTTGCACTTCGTGCCATCAGGCCACTTAGTGGAGAATTCGGCCTTAGTGATAGGACTCTATGCTGAAACGATTTCATGATGGTACTTCCAGAGACTCCAGGTGCTACCTAACAATACCTTAGGTATTGCCCTGTTGTTTACAGCATCACATCTTTGTTTGGAGCTCACCTTGCTTTTTAATAAGTCAAGCATCATTTCTGGATTAGCATTTAATTTGGGGGGGGGGGTAATGAGGAATGTCTTAGCATCCTTCAGGACTTTAACAGAAAACTGAGATACTACTGAGAGCTGGGGGGGGTGGTTATCTCACCCTAAACGGGGCCATTCCCTTTGCCAAATTTGCCATCACGTTGGATTATGACTGCTGGAGATTTCTTGCCTGCCTCCTAGTGGCTACATCAGCTTAAGGCCACAGATCATTACCTGCCGGCCACGCCATTTCCTAATGCACCCAGATCCTTTCCTGCAGAAAGTCCTTCACCTTCCTCCCAGGAAAACCCAAGAGCAGCTCCCTGAGGAAAGCTCTCCACAGCCTTACATGATTCTCAACAGCCTCGCCCAATTTCCCTATCTTTAACCCTTTCATCCTGTGCTTTTTCCACTCTGGCAAGTATCTAAAAAACATCAAAACATCTGCCCAGCATAAGTAAAATCCTTATAACAGTAAGCTGGTAAATAGCACCTGCACATACTGCAATCAAGATTTCAGCTCTTCGCACTTGGGTCCTCTGTCAGCCCAGCCCTGGCTTCGGGTGGGGGTTGCAGGCTGAGCTGCTCTGCCCTCACCATGAGCTTGCCACGGGTGCAGGCACACAGGTTCACATATGCCTCATTGAATTGCTTGCGCATCATCTTATCATAGCATAAGTATCTTGCAGTATCATGAGCAGCTCCAGGTTGGCAAAACTCTTTAATTGGCACCTCTGGAGCATGGGTGTGAATCTCAGCCAGGCCCTGTGCAGTCCATAACGTCCTGTCTTTGCTGCTCTGTCGGGGAAGCTCCTGGAGAACTGGAATCAAGGCTGCAGTGAAACATCTTTCCAGATATCTGTTAGCTTGTAATGTAGTGCTGCATGAGAAATACAGTGCTTAGTGTAATCTGTTACAATAAAGAAGGCATTTCTTCTCTCTAGTTATGCTAACTAGGAGGTCCATTTTCAAGCCTTATGTTGTATCTTCGTATTCTTTCTCCAGCTACAAGGTTTTTCTTTCTGCAACAGACACAAAAGTGGCTGAAAATTTGCTGAAAATTTACTCGTGAACTCCCTTAAACTTGGGCTTTTAAGTTCAGTCTGTCTTCCTGAATAATTATTTACCTTTTTTTCATGATCTCCAATCAAAGTCTTTTTCCCTAACACATTTGGAGTTCTCACTAACCTCTTCTGAAAAGTTTTCTTATCTGCTAATTCCTAATTCTATTCTATGAAATCCTTACCACTTTGTGGTTTTATGTAATTTTTATGTGTTTCATTTAAAGCCTGATCTAGTTTCTCTTTCCTTGTCCACATACTGTCTTTGTCCTGTACCAAACCTTTTAGGTTGTCTTCTGATTTAGCCATGCTGGTTTTCTATTATTTCAATTGCTTTTCAACACATTTTCCATGTAAGATAGAGAATCACAAGCAATACATTGCAAACTGAGCTTTCAATATCAAACACCTATTATATCAGTAACAATCAAGATAAGAGTATTCTATAAATGCATAGCAAAGCTTTCACCATAAGCACAGGATCAAATCCCACAACATCAAAAGTTACTCAGGCTCATATAAAGGGCACTGCCGCTTCATCCAGCAGCAACCAGGCTGGCTGGCTGATGATTTGAGTCAACTGAAAACTTAACTCTGTAAATCCATGTGACATTCAGTATAACTGGTGAGAATCTGTAGGTGGAAAGACAAAGAATATTTAGCATTTGCAGTTTGATTACTTCCAGTACAATGTCTAAGTCTTCTCCATCACTATTCCTGGTGGGAGGTCTTAGACTGGAGGGAAGATACTTCAGCATCTCGGAAAAGCTTAGGCAGCTCTCCTGCTTCTCTTGTTAACTACAAGACCAAGTTGCAAGCAGGTAAAAAAATCCAAGAGTGTGAAAGCTTTTAGGTTTTAGATTTTGCTGAACTTGTTTGGAAAACACTTAAATTACATCCAATTAGTTTTTAATCAATCTAGTTGAAGAAATTATTCTTTTGGCTGCTTTTGGGAAGCTTGAGTTAAAAGCAAATTATAGCTCTCTGATTGCTACAGGCTGAAGGAAAAAAAACTTCCCCTTTTTCACTCATAACAGCCTACTTCTCTATTTTTACTCAGAGTTGCTGAGTAGTTTATCCTGGGCTAAGAAAGATGTGTGTATAGAAGCTGATTTGGAATTCATTTCTAATAATCTTGAACAGGCTATAGATACAGGCTGGTTTTTTCTCCCCAAACAGCTCCTTTCTGAATGCCATGTGTAAACTGTGATTCAGAGAAAAGAGACTCAAGAGTGAATAATGTTTGATCTAGGGTTCGCAAGCACAAATGCAGTCATTAAGTTGGGCTTTTATGAGGGTCTCTGCATGCTCATAAGCAAATTTAAACAAAACAATATATGCTAAAGCTGCAAGTTTTACTAAACTGGCAAAATCAAAATGAGATTAAAAGAGAAATCAAATTCAATGCAAATAAATTGTCAGTACAGGAAAATTAAGTCATCAATTCATCAAATAATTATACATACAAGTAGTCAAACATATAAGCACGTCTTTACTCAGCGATATAGAAAAATCAATCACAACATGGCAAGAATGACAGCTATAGTAAGGGTATGGTCTTTGATTACTGTAATTTTCCATAGCTGTTATGGAATCAGTCCTGGTGTCACCATTCTTATAACTTATGTAACTATCCATTCAACTATATTTTTATTGTGTCATCAGGTCTTAAATTAACTTGGTGACTTTCAGCAGCAGAGAATTGGGGAAGGACAGGCAGTTTTGTTTAATCTCTTTGGAGAAAGTTCAATCTGTGCCAACAAAACTATTTCTATTAATATAGAATCTACTTAAGCACTTTAACTTTTGTTAAGTGAGTGGAATTTGCCAGCCATGAAAACTAAGCCTTACTCAGAAACATCTATTTCTTTCAGACAAAATCTAAGCAAAGGTTTTCCTGAAGATCAGGGCTACACAGCAGATCAGGGATACGGTGAATTGCTCTGACATTTGTGAGAGAATTAGATGTGCTTTGAAACAAGGGGAATTTCAACTTAAAAAGAGGAAGTTTCTTTTGGACAGAGGGTGCTTGCTGTAAGAAGCACATGTATCTTGGTGCTAGGAAAGGACTGGTTTTCTGTGGCCTGGGCTGCCTGCATGTAGTAGAGGACAGGCACTGAGTATAGGACAGAGGCAAGAATAAACAAGTCTGTTGCCAAGATCTGCCGTGGAATATTTTGTTGCCTTCTGAGACAAGAAATCTGGAGAAAGAAATAAGGTACTGCCTATATTGTAATAATGCTTTCAATTGAATATTTTGAATTCTTTGAATTGAATTCTGAAAGAAATGGAAATCTTTTAGTCACCTGATAATGATTTGTGCTGTTAATCATGCAAGCCTATGTAATGCTCCTATAAACAAATAGGAAATACATTTGTAAAAATGCAATTGCTATTAGTAAAGTGACTCCACAGCTGCTACTTCATTTGAGTCACAGTTGCTAATTGTATGAATATACATGTTCTTACTCCCTTTGCTGTAGCAAGCTGACCAATCTATAAAAAAATGAGACCAAGTCCATTCTACAGTGGCATCTGGAGAATTACCTGCTGAATTCCAATGAGAAACAGGGCAGAAATACCTAGGTGGACCTGCAGGGCATATTCTCACTATACACATCATAAAGATAGAAATCTTAATTTACACCAGTGTGCACGAGAATCAGGTCCTTTCTTTCCAACTACTGCAATACTGATGGTTGGGGCTGGGGGCAGAAATGCAAGACCAAAAGGTGAAACCTCTTCCTTTGGCTTTGTAAATCAGCTAATATGCCAGAAGCAGCACTGTGAGAAAATAAGTATATGTCTCCAGAGTGATTTCTGCACTAGAATTGAGTGCAGCAGGACTCGGCTCATTTAACTGCACTTCTGAATTCTCACATCTTCATTTAATAATTGAGATTAATTTATTGCAAGAGAAAAAAGTGGCTCCTGATCAGTAGTGTTCCTGTTTAAGAAGCCCTATGAGGTTGATATCACATACCCAGCTGGTTATGAAAGATGCTTCTTGAAAATTAAGGACCAGACATATGATATATTGTATGGCTGCTGATCCTTGTTACATGTATTTGGGTGCATATTGGGAATTAATTACGAATTCTTCCTTTTGTGTACAGTACATGTCTGCCATTAGAGGTCCCTTTGCAAACAGCTATTTGAGACTATGCCTGTGCTGCACTGTGTAGCCCTGACTTGTGCTGAAATCTTTGGCTCTAACACCAATCCATTACCCTGCTGTGTCCAGGCAAACTGTCCCCTGCAGAAGTGGAAGGCTCAGAAGAGAGACAGTCTGGGAATGTGCGTTTGAATTCCCTCCTCTCTGCAGTGCCTCTTGAGGAAACTCCAGCAGCTGACTGCTCTGTTCATCAGCTGCCTTCTCTAAATTGTGACCTGTGTGAGCACACAGGTGTGCTCCTTCTCTGTTCCATTGCAAAGTCAAACAGGTTAACATGAACCAGTAAGGAGTGAACCTGGCACTTGCTACTTCCCAGCCAAGAAGTGTGCTTGACTGCCTAACCTCAAGGCAAGTGCGATAGGTGGGAGAAAAGGACAGACAGTGCCTGATGTGGTTCCTGTGATGCAGAAAAAGTGGTTCAACCAACCTGTCAATTCTGTGGCTGGGGGTAGCCTAGGGTATAGCTTAGGGTGTGGAAAAAACGTCAACCTGACCTGTCCTGTAGGTGGAACTCAGAACACCACAGCTAATTCCAACAAATGTCTCACTCTGGTTGGTGATGTTCTTCCCCTCCAGATTTCCCCCACAGTTTCAGTTAGGTGGAGTACTTGTTCACATCCTATGATTTGTGTTGTGGGACTATGTGTTACTAGGCGGTCGCTGTGTTCTCTTTCAGAGATACCCGCCCTTTAGTTGTGGATGAAGAATTCGGTTTGCAGAAGCAGTGGAATGCTCCATGATCTTTGGAACAAAGGTATTATTTAAGTAATTGGTGTTGCTTAATTGTTATTAAAAGAGCAGATTCTGGATGTTAGAGGAAAGCGATCCCAGAATCATGGAGAAAGTGATAATTCCTCTTAAGATTGGATGTCTGAAAGATCTTGGATATAATAAAAGGATGGTACTGAAAGAAGGGATAGTGAGAAGGAATACAAAATGCATTCAGAAATAGAGAATTAGGGCAATATAGACTTTTTTTTAATGCAACAACAATATAATTAATCAGCAAACACAGAATTTTAAAATGTAACCTGAATTTAAAGATTTTTCTGAAAGCGAATGAGCGTTAGAAAGAGTTTAGCAATTGATTAAGACAATGGCACTTTGTAACTGGAGAAACACATAGGAAAACAGCAGTTGCTTGGGTAATGGTATGTTTTAAAATATGCCCCTTGTTGGATATTTATGTGACTGTATGGCTGACTATTTGGGTGAAGAGAGTCCTAAAACTCTGGCCATGCTATATTAAGGGAATTTCCTTAAGAAGTTCTCTCCTTTTATAATGCCTGCTCATCTCAACCTGTGCTTACAACATGGGTGATGCTGAGTGTTTGAAGGCTGAGGAACACATTTTTAGTGCAATGTTATTTAGAAAACTCTAGGATAGCTTTCAGGATGCAGTGGTAGCAGGGTCTTAGCCACAGCTATCCTCTCTCCAAGAGGCTCACAACATGACTAGTGAAGCTAATCAGTGATACCTAGTGTGGAAATTTTAGAAAAATACCCTACTCTAGAAAATTCAGAAGACTGGGTTACTAGTTTAGTGGCCAGTTTTGGTTTGAGTTCATGGTGAAAGATGGGGGATAAAAGACAAGTATCTGATGTACAAAAATAAGCTAAGTACATGTTCCTAGATACCCTTAAAGGGTGTATTTTGAAAGAAAAAGAACACTGAAAGAACTTAGGAGTCTAAGAGTACAGATATGACACTGTCTCTCAAGGACAATGACTATATCCAGAAGTGACAGCAAGTAAAAGAGAGCTAATCAAACCCCAGGCAAAAATGCCAGATACAAAGCTCTTGTGTTCCCTCAGAACTTTACTCTTCACTTTGCATTTATTATACGCTGAATTTGGAGGGACAAGATACAGAAAGCACAGGCCAATCTCAAAATGTGTCCTGCAGGGTTTCCTGGCAATTACTCTCACAAGTAAAAGGAGTGAAGTCACCTCTCTTTCCCCAAAATCTATCTCAAAGTTCTTTAGAGAGGGAATCCGCATGTGCTCAGCTGAGTGGAGTTTGGCTCATGGCTTCTTCCAAACTGGTGCAGACCAAACAAAGGCAGTCATGAATAGGGCCAATAAAGTACTTGTACTCATGTGGTTTCTCGTCCTTTCAGAGATTGGATTGCAGAGATAGTAAATAAATGGTTGAGCGTGACCACTGACAGCATACTGACATCACTTCAATTAAAATTTTTCTCCCCTGTTTTTCATCTTTGACATCCACACATGATTTCACCAATCCTGAGTCAGGGGGTTGTCTCCAGGGATGGCTGATAGTGAAGAAAAGCACTTGCCACATAATGCTAGTCTTATTTAGCATGGGAAAATGGTTACCTCCCTGAGCACCTGCATTGCATGATTATGGATGATAGAAATAAATTTTAAGCCCTGGGTCTTCAAAGAACTCCCACCTATTTAGTTATCACTAGGATCCTGAAAAAAGTGTCACTTCCATGGCCGGATACAGCCAGCAGGTGAATGGAAAAGCTGCACAGACACAGAGTCACAATGCTCTGAGATGGAGCAGAGTGCTCATGCACTGGATTATGGCCATGATGGGGGCAGTTCACTCTCTATCATCTGCCAGCAGTGTGCAGGAACCAATGTCTCCGTTTCCCTTCTTATCTAGTCCTCTCTTAACTAGTAAACAACTCTGGGACAGAACTAGTCTTTCAATGTTATGGCCCACAGATATAAAATAAAAGAACACTGAGCACAGAATTTTTACGGAAAATGCCAAAGAAATGGTGTAAGTAGTCAACAAGGGACTGTGTAATTCCCTTTCTTCCCCTCAGAGTTCTGGACATGGGCTCCAAAGTGTTGCATTTGCAGGTGAAAGGCACCTTGTAAAAAAGAGAAGAGAAGCTGTTCACAGAACTGAAGTTTTATTGGCCCGTTTCATGATTCAGTGACTCTAACACAGCTCATTTAAGAAAAATGAACAGTTTGTCACATTCAGTGACCTTCCTCTGTAGGGTATGTGGGATACCGCTCTCTGCAGATTCCCAGGATCCTTCATTGTACAGTCATCCCCAGCATCACATTTTCTCCTAGAAGACAACAGTCAGGAAACTCTGGTACAATCTTGGAGACTTCTATTCTCACACCTCCATAAAGAAAGGCAGGGAGATAGTGCTGTATCTGGTATTTTTGCCTGGGTTTTATTTCTCTCTCTCTCTCTTATGTTTTCAGTTCCGGTTTTGGTCTTTGCTGCTGTGAGACAGTCATTGCAAAACATGCCTAGCTAAAGTAGTACACTCTATCTCTTTTGTTTGTTTCCAGTTGCTAACTTGTTTTAATTTCTCCTCTTATGGACTGTACTAGGTCCAAAGAAAAGGGCTATCCATTTTTGCATTTGACTGGAAGCTGAAATTCTTATTTGCAGGAGGGAAATATGACTGCTGAGAAGGAGGATCTGTAGTTTTCTGTGGCTTGGCACAAGCAATTTTATTTAGGCAATCAGTGGTGTGGTTTAATTCAGTGGGGCCCAGCCTTGAAGGAAACCCCCTTGATAAAAATACACTATGTAGGAGAATGGTTTATGTTGTGGTAGGCTGGAAGAGAAAGAGAATTATCTCTGATTACAACTGAGTCTGCACAAGCCTTCTCTCCTCTTCTGCTACGACTCAGTTGAGTCTCACTGATAACACGGAGAATTATCTATATCCTGTGAGAAATTTAGGCTTCTTTCTCCCCTTTGCTAAGAAAAGGCAAACGGCATCTGGAAAAACATAATTCATAGTTCTGTATGTTACAGTACACTCACAAAAAACATGACAGCTGGCTGGGAGAAATTCTCCATTAGACTTTCTAACAGGAGAAGAGGGGTAAAGTTAAAGACCAAAGCATACAACTTTAATATAAGACATGCCAAAAAATGAGAACGCATCAGGAAACTACTACCAGTCAGGATGGTGGGCAGCAGTCTTGCTGCTTTTAAGTAGTGTAAGAGCTGAAGAGTTTCTACATCTGCTCCAGTGAAAGAGAATTCACTGGAGGAGTTTAAAGAAGGAGAATGAGGGACCTTGGCAAGTGCTGTGTGGAGCATCCTCCCAAATATATAGAAATGGCACAGAAAAAGCACAAAGGTGCTGCTTTGAAATGTTAACCAGGAATCACAGGCTAGTCAGATGTGGGTGCTGTTCTCTCACCAGTGAATGAGAATGACATGGAAAAAGAGCCTTGACTATTAACCAGGATTGTAGGCCCTTATACCACATGAATCCAGTCATAGAAGTGTTTTGCTTATGACACAAGTCATAGTTTCTTTTCCTTCTTTTCTAAATAGATACTGTTTTTTCTTGACCACAAAATGTGTGATATTTAGCCTCACCTCTTCAAACCACATAGGATTTCTCTCAGTTATATTTTACTATAGTGAAGAGCAGGTTCCTGTTACAAAACTGAAGGTCACACACTTCATTGCTTCTGGTAGCTGACATCATTGTGTGCCTCCCCCACCTCCTCCTTCTGTGTCACCCTCTCCTCCCCCTTCACTTTCAATTCCCCCATCCTCCTCTCCACACCGCCATGGGCGAGTATGCTCCCCTTTCCTCTTTCCCTGGCACTAGCAGTTGCGGGTACTTGTCCTGCCCTTGGCACACCAGGGGCTCTGCGGTCCTCTCATGGCATATCCTGTCCGCAGTGGTCTTGCACTTCATCGCCTTCTTTGTAAAACAGAGATCCATCATGGCATGCTTATGGCTGTGAAGCCCACAGTAATATTTACACCAGTCAATGGCAAGAGGTGAGAAGAACTTTCTTAAAAGAATTTCTTTCTTGCTCAAACTTTTACTACTTCTTTGGCAATACTGGAGAAGATACTTGGAGTGTCTTCAACCTCTACCATATTTTGTTTATTTTTCTTTCTTGTAGCATCATGGAGGTGTGTATATTCTTCCTTCAGTCAATGATACTTCTCCCAGGTAAGAGACACATTTTTAATTGTAAAGGTTGTTTTGATTATTTGTGTCCCGCTATGTGATACCCTTTCACTCACTCAAAAATCATGGTCATATAGCCTATCTGAAATACATTTAAATTTTGTGGGGGGACTCTATAATAATGTATAGTAAGTACTTTCTCCCTTCCACTTTATATCTTTATATTACACTTATTTTATGTTGCTCTTAAATTTTCAATTTTTTTTAAAATCCATCTTAAAAATTAGTGTGTATCACCTCTGTATATTATAGAAGAGAGCAGTATTAAACTGAAAATACTGACAGTTTGTTATAGGACAAGTGGAGTTTTAAGCAGCTGAGGAGGAATGCATTCTGCAGTTTGGTGCTCCATAGGGGCAGTCACAACTTTGCTTCCTGAGAGAGATTATAAATCTTCTCCTTCTCCTTTTGAACAAAGCAGTGGTGTTCATGTCTTCTGGGACAGAGGATTGTATTACTCATTCAAAAAACTCTCGTCCTCACTACCCATTGCCACCCATAATGACAATGGATACATGCACTGATGAAAGTGGGAGAAAAATCAGCCCCGTTGTAATTCAGTTCAAACAGACATAATGCTTTGCATTAAAGCATAATTGTGTTTATTGACTAACTATTTCTGTTAACAAGATCAGCAACAGAACAGCTAATTCTGACATTTAATTTGTCATTAAACTCTAGATTAATTACAGAACAGTCATTAAACTTCAGATTAATTTTTCAGGGAGACAGGAAGTGTTCACCTGTTTCAGACCTTCTGGTCATATATTCCCTAGACACTAATATATATCAGACAGCTTGCACTTTACATTTTCTTCAAAACTGCAGTGCTGTGTTATTTTATTAAAAGAATTAACTCAATTTAAAAAAAAATTATGCAGCTATCTCTTTTGTGGCACAATCTCATTACACTCAAGATACCACAAATTAGAATGGTGTTGACACGTGGCCTTTTGTCTGCAGATAATAGTCTTCTATAAATATAATTAGCTTGGGCTTGCAACACCTCTGTGACTTCCTTAGAAAGTAAAATACAGGAAGGAAAATAAGAAACAGTTTTATGATGTGAACTTCACAAGCCTAAGTTAGTCAGTCTGAAAAACTATGTATCCTGTCACACCTAGTGGGAGAACTTCTGTCTGAATGCTGACGATTTTATTGCTACTGTCTTAAGTGTTGTCTCTATGAGTGCAAATGTTTGGTGTTCTTTTGCAGCTGATGGAAATTTTAATTTCTCTCTCTTTTTGTGTAAGGTATTGCTGCCAATGTGCATCAGGTGAAGTCATTTCTCAATCACACTGCATACCTATCCTGTTATTTTGCAAACTCTCAGAAAACTGACATCAGGGACTTAAGAGTTTTTTGGCAAAAAGGTGCTGTTGAGGTGGTGCACGAAGTATACTATGGCCAAGAAATACACGAGAACCTTAGTCCTAAATATGTAAATCGCACCAAGATGGATATGGACAGATGGACCTTGCAATTGCTAAATGTGGGGATTGTGGATGAGGGACAGTATACATGTATTATACAGCACAGAGAGAAAGGACTGACAAAGGTCATACACACATCTGAGTGCTCCCTGCACATCATTGGTAAGTAATCATTGCTAATTGGCATCTGGTCATCTTTTTGGGTTGCCTGTCACTTTGTTCAGTCCAGAAACGTGTGCTGCTCTCCCCAAGCCCCTGGAGATGTACCTGCACTGGAGCAGAATTTCTAAAGATGGATAAATGAGCATTCTCAGTAGAAGGTCCTCAGATCTGAAATAACAGTAGTTGGAAGCAATCAGATGAAGTAGGAAATGAGGCAATAATTCACTCAACATCACACCATTCCTGACTCCCACCTTGCCATACTTTATACTGAAAACCATTCTGCTTTCTTCCTCTTGCCTCCTGTAAAAGTTTTATGGCTTCTAGGACCCTGGAAAATACACTTTTTTATTTGCATCTGATCCACTGCCTTTTATTAAAAGCAATAGTAGTTAGCTTAATTGGTGGTAAATTTCCACTGAAACATAACAAGATTTCTGCAAACACCCAGCTATTTTATGATGATATAAATCACAGAGAAAATAAAGAAAAGAGCAGCTCATATGTGGAGGAGTAGAAATTCATATGCTCAGTTAAAGGAAGACTGAAAATATCTCTCAGGAAAAAATGCAGGCATTAGTGAGATTCAGCCTGATTTGTTGCATGTTATCAGAGGAAAAGTTAGAAAATCCTCTAACAGGGGAATGGGATTCAGTGAGGAAGCAATCTTTTCCTAGTATTTTCTAAAATTTATAGTAGTTCCTAATATATTTTTCCTAATGTTTTTCTCTTAAATTGTTCTGCTGGTTACCTTGTCCGTATGCCTGTGTTTTGTCTTCCACTGTGATGGTGTTAGTCACTAATGAGAACAGCTTCTGGCTTCCACCTGTGTTTTCAGGCTTCAAGATACTATGTCAAAAGAGAATAGGCAAGCTGTAAGAGCAGCCAGAAAGAGAGAACCAGGTTGTATGAGGCTATTTAGCCTTGCGCTACCAAAAAGTGCTCCCTGGATCCACAAACAGATAGAAAACCCTGATTGTTAATTCTGATTCTCCCAGAATCTACTTGACAAGTATCTTCAGCAAAATTTTAGGTCTCAGAGATTCACAATTTGCACTCAATATCAAGGCATCTAATTTAAGAGATGCTTAGCAATTCAATTAATTCAAGTGGTTACATCAGCTTAACCAGCCTCTGAGAAACATGTTATAGAAGTTGCATATTTAGGTACAAAAATTGTCCCAAATCTTTAGGGTTTAATTTAGCAGGCCTGGTTTAAACTAGCTGCTGCTATGTTTCTTCCAAATGACTTTCTGTTCAATAAGCTCCCAAAGGAAGGAACAGTATACAATCATGTTTAAAAATAAATAAATGTATAACATAAAGAATTAGAAGATAAAATACTAATGTTGAAATGTACCTGTTGTTAAAAGCTGATATTTTGTGCTTATGTACTTAGTTCCTTAACTGATATTAGAATATCATATCATACATGGAAGGGGTTTTTGTAGTATGGGGTTTCACACTTAAAATGGACATGAGAAAGACTGAGTGATTGAGTGCTGTGCAAGAATGATAGGGCAGTCATACAAAGCTATCTAGATCATGTGATGACCAAGCCCTGTTCAAAAATACTGAAGTAGTTCCTAATACAGTCTACATGTATTATTTATATGTATTAGATAAAGACAATATATACTTATGTATTAGGTGTATGTATTGTATACAGACAAGATGATATATATATGAGAACAGTGAACACAGATGGTTCTCCAGAAAGAGGGGAGGACTTCACAATAGAAAGCTTTGGCTCTTAAACAAACAGACAAAGTAGGGATCATGATGACAAGCAGCTTAACTGGAAATTCTGCTTTTTCTGCTATAGGATGATTCTAGTGCTTCCTTTGGATGGATCGATAAGTGAAGTAAGAGAGACATGGGAAGCTATTTCAAAATATGCGCCATTCAGTATGATGAGGGTGAAACCAATGATAGAATACAGACTATAGTTTCAGTGTCCTCATTTTAAAAAGGGTGTTGA
Organism: Apteryx rowi; assembly: GCF_003343035.1. Lineage (NCBI taxonomy): Eukaryota > Metazoa > Chordata > Aves > Apterygiformes > Apterygidae > Apteryx > Apteryx rowi. Next base: position 302,519 of record NW_020448097.1, on the reverse strand, counting down.
AAAACTTAGAAGGTGAAGAAAAGATCTACAAGAGCTATCTGAAGTCCACACTTCAGCTGGAGATTTTAAAATATCAGTCTGCTTACCTTATTGCAAAGAGGATTGAGAAGAGACTTTTTTTCAGTGTATAGGAACCAGAAATATCCATAAAATACTGGATATTAATAAAAGACTGATTAATTCAGTGAAGAAAGATATAACAACAATCAATGGCTGGAAGCAAGTGAGAAGTAAGGCATAAAGTCACTTTAGAAACAAACAGAACAAAACCACCTAGGGTGATTAAGACATTGTAAAAAATACTATGGGCCTGATGGTCTCTTGAGGTGTTTAAATCTAACCCCCCAGCTTTTTTGGAAGATGTGCTATCTTTAAATACAAATTATGTCCTTAAACATGCTTTTCTGTGAACTTTAACAATCCAGATACAAAGCTCACAAACAGGTAGCCCACACTCTGCAGGCAACTAACATTACTTTTCAATAAAATGATTTTCCAAAAGTCATAAAAATGAAAGTACTTTGATAAGGGTATTGATTGAAACTCTTAAGTTACTTTGATAATTTGGCAAGTTTCACAAATATGGGTTACATTCCTGTCCTTCTTATAAAATGCCAAGGAGAAAATAAATACTCCAGACCAGGAGCCTGAATGAGCTGTCACCTAAGAAAGTCAAACTTTGAGGAGAAAGGGGAAGCTTGAGCCCTCCTGAGGAACAACTTTATTAAATTTTGGGGTGCAAAAAAAGGCATTTTATTTTGTGTTCTGAATTCACAGCCATGGACTCTCTTGGGGATTTAAGTGACTAAACTAAACCCTTCTGCTTGCATGTTGGTATAGAGCAAATAAGAGCAACATTATCTTTCTTCCTCCCTCCATACTAAGAATTCACTGCGGCAAGGATTAGATCCTAGCTCCAACACTTTAAGCAAGTTTCTAGGAGAGTGTCTTAGGCTCATATTGCTCTAGGAAATTCTTGTCCCTTCTCCAATATTTCTTCATATTGTTCTTAGTCCTACGGGTACTAAAATATTTTCAATGATGTCTTAAGCCTGTTTTTTTTAACACTTGCTATATGCCAACATGCAGTCAGTATTATGTCTACATTTTTTCCTTCTTCTTTTCCACTATAGCCTATTATTTCCACTATGACCTTTTAACAAAATTAACCCTGTTTGAGAAGAATTTGGGCCATTTAATAGAGCATTAGCTAAAACCTTTTATTTATTATTCATGTTTTATGTTTAAATAATTCTTCCGAATCCTATTCTGCTTATTATTCATTTGAGCCTGGAGAACCTGGCTTTTTAAAACAACAAGTATGTTTTTCATTGACTGGGATGAGTATCCAACAGCACAAAGCAAAAGAAACTGTACTGTGGTCACTTACACATAAAAGCTGAGCTGAGGGAGTCAAGTTATCAAGATACCAAGTTGAGATGAGTGAATTTTTTTTTGTGCTGCAAAATGGTTATCCATAATACTGACAGACACAAAGGATTTTCTACCCATGACAGCACTGAATCTACAACTATCCTCTTCCAGACTGAAATCCCTGAGATGATTTCTGCCTCTGCATTCCGTAGTTAAAGGTTTGTGTTTTTCTCCTTATGTAATCAGGAGGTCAAGAGTAGACAGCACTGTATCCCATTCCCATTCTGTGCTTAAGCACTGACTTGCAAGCAGGCAAGATCTGATTCTTCTGAGCTGTCAATGAGTTTAAAGGAGATGGGAGAGATAAGGGCCTACTGTCTGGCTCATCAGACCTGTTGTTTTGTTAGAAGGTGCCCTTGAAATATCCTGAAGACAAGAAACAGCAGGTCTGTGTGTGCACCAAAAACATAACAAGCCTGTCTTAGGACCCAGTTTTCCTGAGATGACTGTTTAAACTTGCTTTTGCCTGAGAATCTCAAATGACTGGTAGCAGTTGTCACAAGATGTGATGTGTCTGACTCACGATGCTTTTTCTTTGGTCTGTTTCAGCCAACTATAGTCAACCTGAGATAGCACAGCTACACACTGGGGAACTAAAGCCCAATGAATACTTGAATCTTTCCTGCTCTTCCAGAGGAGGCTATCCAGAGCCCAGGCAGATGATTTGGGTAATATCACGAGAAAATAAAACATACAGACTTATACGGCACATGGATGTGTCACAGGATGCTGTAACAAAGCTGTACAATGTTACCAGCAAGCTGAATATCACAGTTCCTACAAACACAATCACTAATATTAGCTGTTTGCTTCACCTTGGAGAGCACCTGGGGAGCCTTGTCTCAGTGCCACTAGGCATAGGTGAGTCTCCATTTGCCCATTCTGATTTTTGCATAGGTAGGAGCAGGGAACATCACTATAAGTTGATCACAGATGGCCGCGTATTCAAGGCAGGGTGGTAAACCCTAAATAGCAGTAGGGGCTGGTTACAAATGTTGTATATTCTCCATCCCCTTCATTGATAGGCACCTGTTTTTTTCCATGGGAGACCTTAATACTGCTAGGAGAGGGCAGAGAGAAGGAGACTACTGCTACACAATCCAGAACACAGCCCATCCCCTACTCACTCCCTCCCCAGATGCTGCTGCAGCAACAAAGCAACCCAGATATCTGGATTAGGCTGGAACCAGTTTCAGGAGGTAACTCCCAGCTGTTAGGATAGAGGTTTCTGCTTCACAGAATCAGACGATCACTGAGGTTGAAAAGCACCTCTGGAGATCATCTAGTAGAACCTCCCTGCTCAAAGCAGGGTCAACTGGAACAGGTTGCTCAGGATCTTATCCAGTTGAGTTTTAAATATCTCCCAGGATGGATACTCTACAACCTGTCTGGGCAACCTGTTCCAGTGTTTGACCAATCTCACAGTAAAAAAAGTTTTTTCTATGCTTAAATGCTTGAGCTGCTATTCCTTATCTCTCCCTAGAGCAAGGCAGAAGGCTGAACAGAAGACTCCCTAGGGCCATATTTGGCTCACAGGCTGCCAGTTAGACTGTGCTGAGTTTTAAGTATAAGGCCATGAAACTTTGAATAGTCTTGGAAATGTTCCTGGTGGTTTTAATAAGATTTAGCAGCATAAACTGCGCATTTCAAAATGATAATCTGGGTATGTTTTTCTCCTGGATTGTGTCTTTTTTTCATACACTTCTTGCAAGAAATTTAGGCTCTATGTCATGCTGAGCATTCCCTGATATATTAATGATTACAGTGTCAGTTGTGTGTAGGTAGTCTTTAGCTGCCTTGCAGGTTGTTACTTTTCCCTCTCTAACTGAAAAGATACATGCCAAAATGAACTTTTATGGACATCCCAGTGATGCCATAATGTTCTCCTAGATTTTGGGCTCTGTCACAAACAGGCCAATTGTCTAGAGAGAAGAGGCAAGAAAGCAAATTTAAATCTCTCAGTGCCTGCTGTTTATGTTTCCAGGTACCTTATCATCTTTATTGCTGAACAAGCCCATATAGATAGGCCCCCCAATTCTGTTACGTAGCAAAGTACTGCACGAGCCACCAGTGAGTGCCACAGCCACCTCTGCTGGTTGAACTGAAGGAAGGTTTCACCTGCAACTCCAACCACAGAGTTTTGAGCTGGGGACCTGAGTACGAGTCAGACTCTACTGCTGGATTACATCAGGGTTCCACGTGACTAATCCTTTCATTAAATTAAAACTCTTTTTTATTTATCTCCTGGGACAAGAAAACATCCTTTGACATATTTTTATCTGTAAACCATGACACAAATGCATCAAAATAAAGATGCTTCCCACTTTGGTCATATGTATGTGTTTGGCTTGCAGGTGTCCCCTTTAGACAATATTAAAGATGGAAAGATGTGTTTTAAGTGGTGGGAACGGGGAGCCTAGAGGGAATGGTAGCATTGTAGGAAAGCCTAGTAGGGAAGCACAGGCATGCATCTTACTATTGCAGATGTGAAAGCAGCTTGCCACTCATTGCCCAAAAAGTCCCACAGTGCGGATTTCTTCGTGTGACTTTAGCTAATGGGTTAAGTCATTAATGGTAGAGCTGGAAAACTGCTCTGATGCCCTTACATTCCAGGATTTGTAAATAATACTAAAATACAGTACAGAAGCCTTCTGAGGCATACACAGCTCTTCATGTTGCTCATGAGTATTAACACCACTAGTATTAGCTATAGTGCTACATCCTATTTTTCCTTATTCAGTTCTTCCTCTCTCCTCCCTGGCATTATGAAAGTAGCCACTTGATAAAACGTGATGGTGTTACCCAATGGAATTTCCACAAATGCAAATTCCACATAAACAAAACCCTTGTTTGGTGGTAACTGAAGTTGTATCAGATGTGGTCTAGCAATCAAAACCTCAAAAGCACAGTAGTCAGAAACAGAGGGAAACTCCCTTGCATTCCCTGCTACTTTCATATCCTTTATGGCATTTCATTAGGCTTTGACCTTCATTTCCAACAGATACCAAGTAGTAACATATCCCAGGTTCTTCAAATTTGCACAGTAGCACAGAACTAGTGGAAGCCTCATAAGCTCTTGCACTGATCAGTCTGCTGATCTCATAGGTGTTACCCAAACCTTAGGAAGAGTACTTACCATTGTTGAAGTGGCCATTAAGACTTGATGTTTCTGCTAGTTGTTGGAAATGGAAATAAAGCCATATGGATAGTGACATACTGACATGACTCAAGCCCTGTAAAAGCAAAAGATACTGGAGACCTTTCCCTTAGCTTCTGATTCACATAATTTTGGGATAGGTTGGTTAAGCTGTTACCAAATTAAATCCTTGCCGTGTGTATCTCCTCTGTTCTCTTATTCAGAGATACAGGGGGAAGAAATGGAACCAGTGAAGATAAATTTCTTCGGCCCACTTATAGCTGTGTTTATAGTGATCATACTTCTTCTGGGTTTTGTGATATTGAGGAAGAAGAGAAATATCTCATCTACCCGACAGAGTAAGTTATTAAATCTCATTCAGCTCTGCTGTCCCCCAAATCACAGGCTTTGCTCTTTGTAATCACCTCTTTACCTACATTCAGCTGCTGACAGAAAGTTAGGTGTCATGTTGGACACCTAAAGATGCTAAACTTACGCAGACAATTTAGTTCTTGCAACAACTGAGTCCATCCAGCAGTAAGTCCAGCCATCTTTCTCCTGTCTCCTCTTGGGATCCTATATCCTACCTGCCCTTCTTTTTTGTCCTCTGTGAGACTGGAGCTTACCTCTCTTTCCTGCATTTCCATGCTTTTGTTCGGTTTATTGAAGGATTTGGCTATAAACCTGTCCTGTCCATCAGCAGTTGTAAGAAAGGAGGAGTTGGGGGAGGGATGAGGCTTCCATCAACTGCTAGTGTCTCAGTTGTCACTGAGCTGAAGGATCTCAGGCATTGCTCCACCACAGATTCCTAACACTGGACTGGAAGAATCACCTTCTGACCAAGAACAGAATCTGATTTTTGCATTGAATTTCTCTATTTTGTTCCAACATTAGGTTCTAGACATGTAGGGTTTATTCTGTGCTGAAAGGATCCTACGTTGGCATCAGAGCCTATCTTTCCTTGCAGCAAGAGGGAAATGCACTCCTCATAGTCAGTCTTGTTTCTTTATACAGCCAAGTGTTCTGAGCCACACCTCATTCTTTCTCCAAATCCTAAGATAATGGGACATTTACTATCAAACCTTTTTCAGCTCCTATTTCTCATGTTTCTGTAAATCACATACTCATCTATTTTAGGTGTCAGCCTAGCACTCTAGAAGCTATCCAGCTGTGAACTGAGGCCAACTACCAGACTGCTAATTGGGAAGTGTTTCTGCACTTAGCAAGGCCTGGGCTCCCATATTTTCAGATACTCTGTCCAGTGCCAGAACAAGACTCCTCTTCAGGTATTAGAACAACATGCAACATTTTTGTCTGATGACTGAAATCCCCTCTACAGTGTCCCCTGCTTTTATTTTGCTACAGAATGGTAGCAAATACGATGCTCTGCCTGTCTGCCGTGACTTTCTTTTATCCTTTGGCAACACCCTGCTGATCCACACAAAAGATAACGAGTGCATTATGCCACAGCAGCCACTTGGTTTGATTGGCAATGCCCCTTGCACAAGAGATTTAATGAGCTTTGGCCAAACAATTGCCAGTGCCCACCTGTCTTCTGTGTTATTCATTGACTAGCACATGAACTTTCCTGGCTCCTCATGCGGTTATTCTGTCAGCACTCCTGACAACTATTGAGTAGACCACCTTGGAGATTTGCACTCAGTGGTTTGTCTCATTGCCATGAGGATTAATGTGTTTTTGCCTTCTCCTATGATTCCACTCAGAAATGAAGAACTGAACGTAGTGAACCCATTAAATATAGAGAGAAGAGGTGAAGTCCAGCAAAACCTTTCCATCCACATCCCACAAGAAAAGGAAACTTTCTTCAGATACAAAAAGGTAGAAAGGCACAATATATTTAGCAACTGGACAGGAAGGAAGATGGTGATATCTGAAGGGTAGAAATCTTCCCACTTTGTCAAGAGTAACCAATACTCAGAGAAGCGAGCAGGCAGCTGCTCCAACTAACATGTGGACAAAATCTCCTCTTTTCCTTTTTGCTGGGACTCCTTCACAGACTTGACAGGACTACAGAAGACTGCTATATATTAGCCAGCCCTATTCAACATTGTGATCACCCATTATGGTCTCCCTCTTCACCTGAAAGACACCAGCAGTGAGTATCACTACCTAAGTGTCAATATTTTAAGGGCAGGAGCTGACTTTGGAAAATCCAGGGACTGCACAAGGACAAGCCATTTAAAAATCAAAACATTCTCCAAGCCAGTGCAGTTCTTCAGTTGAATGGCTTGGTTTGATCCCTGTGACTTTTTGCTGTATCTTTAATTATGCACTGTGATACTGTAAAATCCTGACTGTAAGACCTGAGGAAGAAAGCAGAGCTTTGTGGGATACAGAAGGGAATGTCTCAGAAGGAATTAGGCCACAGTCTTCTGAATCATAATCTTCACTGGAAATATGATCAGAAGCAGGCTCTTAATCATGAGCCATAAGCGCTTTTGGCAGAGTCAGAGTGGCTCTGTGAGACTAACTTTCTTGCACAGCTCCACAGTAGAAAGAGGAACATCAGGGCCCTTCCCCACCTTCTGAGAAAAGTCGTGCGATTCCTATCAGGCATTTGAAATGAGACATCAGCTGATTTAAAGACTTTCTTTGAATATAATTTCTAGTTATTTTAACTTTTTTTTTTTAACCATTCAACTCAATGTGCCCAGACAGTGAGTACCTCCACACTTTGTTCCTCTGTATTCTGACCAAGTTGTTCAGATGGATGCAGGGACAGGAAATTAAAGCATGAGGGATCACTCTTATGTATATAAACCTAAATAAGCAAAATGAAGTTAAGTAGATACTGAAAAAAATATTATAGAAGTAGGACATGTTCCAGTTTGGTTGACTATGTTCTCCCTTTCTTAATTTTGCTTCAGTGTTTGAAGATAAAGCAATCCATACACTATAGTAATCTCAACTACAGGATGAATAGATTCTCTGTTTCACTCAAAATGTGCCAGCTCTGCATCTTGAACAATCTCTGCACTGTATATTCTTCAACACCAGTGACATCTTTCAGGAGGAAGAATGCAGCAAAAATGAGACAAAAATCTTCTGAGGTCTTGTTAGTCTTTTTAGGCCTCACATTTGCAACAAGAGCAGGGACTCATTGTCATGACAAGGGACATTCTCATGACACAGGGACTCATTCTTATGACATGATTCTCACATTCTCAAGACAAGTTTCAGCTCAGAGTTTCATTTGGGGGAGATAAATTCTCTATAGTTTCTACTGGGTATAAATATTATTTTCTCTTAAATGATGATGTGAGTTGCTAGATGCTATCTCAAATTTTACTCCACTTTCATGGTGGCTGAGAAAATTTGCATGTCCTTTTCAGTGACTAAAACCATTTGGGAGTCAGTTTATTAAGCTATTACACTAACATTCCAAATATTTTCATTCAGATTAATATCATTCAAATTTTATTAAATGTCAAAGGTTTTATTTTTATGTAGAAGTTTATATTTGCTAGCAGAATTATTTAATGACTTATTAAAGTATACATCTTTTTTTGGGTTAGTGTTTTATTCTCCTGTCATTAAAGCAATATATTGGGGAGTACCCAAATTTGGTGTTCTCAGGGAGGAAACATACCCATTTTTAGTTCTTTGAAGCAAATGAATAAGAAAAGGTATTGTTGCAATGATCAGAAATGACACAACTGAATGTTTTATATGTTCACAGAGCTGGACAGAAGTGCACAACTCTGTGTATGCACACATCCTTGGCTTGCTGACCTATGTACATTGCAGACTAGATACAGACCTGAGAACTTACAGTCTGAGAACTTAGCCTTTCAATTCTATGCTGCAGGTTGTCTAATATACCTCCAATGGGACAGTCAGTCTCGAACTCTTGGTGTAAACATCTTTATATTAAGCATGTGTTAAACTACCAGGTCAGGAAGACACTCACCTGGTTTGTATTTTCTCTCTTACTCTTTTTAACACATGCTGCAATTCAGTTCCATCTTTTTCATATTCTCCCTTCCCACTCAAGTCATCCATCTCAAATCTTCACTAACATTAAAGTCATGTATGAACAACATCTAAACCCTACCCTACTGCTATCCACATAACAAGCCTGTGGGTCTTCTGTATGACTAGATTCACACATATACCCATACCCTCTTGAACTTAACAGCCTCAGAACTCTCTCACTAGTCTCTAAATCCCAACGTCCTACATAGCTGGTCAGCTTTATGCATTGAAGAAAAAATCTTTCATGTTTGTCTACAAGAACAAACAATAACCATCTCCTCCATGTCTGAGAAGGTGTCTGGAAATCTATGCCAGGACTCAGAGTCCTTCTCTGATATATTCACCCAACAAAAAAAGTTCTAGCACTTGGAAATCCAAGTGCCACAAAACTTTCCAACAAGACTTGGTACATCAGAGAGGCTTTTGACCCAGACTCACCAAGTACTACCACCCTAAGCAGCTGTAACCAGCCAGAAGAAGTCACAGCATTGGTGAGGTTTATATTTTCACAGCTACTTTCCATCCTTCATTTGTTTCTAATTAGTGGAGTTGCTTGTTTCTCCTTTCCTCTAAATCACTTGCCATTCCTCTACTTCAGGCTTCCAGCCTCCTTCTATTACTTTAGCTATTTCTCTACTTCTTATTTTCTAGTTCCTAAAATCAAACCTAATTTCCTCCTGCACCTGAAGAGTGCTAAGGGAGGAGGAAAAAAAAAAAAAGGCAGGTAAGCTTCAGGGAAAAAATGAGTTTGATTGTATTTATTCAAATGCATTAATCCTCTGCGCTAACATGGGTAATGAGTGCAGTAGCAAAGCACAAGAAAAGTGCAGCTGATGTGCTGGCATTTCTGTGTTTCTTAGCAGTACATTTGGATTTCCTCCTCACTCACACCATAGTTTTTTCTCTGACAGCATGCAATAAGTTATTTAGAGACTCTGTAAACATGGCAAGCAAACAAATGAGCACTCATTAGATACCACAGTATGTAACAGCTTCACTTAAAAACACCATTCCCTTGTTTTAGGCATAATATCATGGAACTCCTAAAATAAAAAAGGCTAGCAAAGAAATGGAAAGCAGTGTGATAAACCAGTACCCAATGCCCTAAGGTGTCTTCATATTTACAATGAACAGCAACACTTGCAACAGATTGTTTTAAGTTCACTGATTAATGGGACTGAAAGCCTGTTGATTTTACTGTGGGCTTTCTAAATGTCAGACAGTGCTGCTTCAACAACCAATACTTTCATCTGGTTCTCAAATGAGGGGACAGTGAAGTGTTGCATTTCCAGAGTATTCCACAGTCACTTCTGAGAGGATCGTCATGACAAACCATCTCTTGCCAAATGTCCCTTAGTGGCCTTTATCCCTCTTCCCTTGGGTTCTTTGTTACTGGAGATTAGATTTAACCTTGAAGTTACAGAAATACAGCAGTTCTATTAAAAATCTAGTTCTTGTGTGTACTCCCAAATTCTCCTTCCCAAAATCAGAAGGAGAAAATCAAAAAACTGGGAGTCAGAAATGTTTATCTGCATTGGCCACATGTCTGCTGTAACTCTTCAGTGGTCTCTCTTTGCTCTCTCACCTTTGCACTGGGAGGGCCACAATGCTGGGGAACGGAAAGGACTAAGGAAGACATTTTCCAGTCTGAGGGCAGAGTACATGACACTTCTCAAGAGGAAAGATACCATCAGGCAAGAAAACATGTAAAAGAAAAGAAAGAAGGCAGAAATGGAAGAGAGCTGAGAAATGAAGAGAGTGACACACTGGGCTGGTTTGTGATGCACAGGCATCAAGTGCAGACCCCAGGCACCGGGCCCTGCTTCACAGCCCCTAGGAGATATGAGGTACTGGCAACTGCCCACCCCTTCCCCTCTGTGGAGGGCTCCTCTCCAACCCGCAGCGGTACCACTGACAAGGAAAACATCTGCCACAGGGTTCTGCAGTCTGGAATATGCTTACAGACCTTGACTTGTCACACCTCCTTACATACTTACAAAGTTCATGGCAGCTCTGCATGATCAAATGTTACTGCGCTTGGTGGGCACTTGGTGCTGAGACCTGTAGATCTTCTGTCTGCTGCTTTTGTTAATATAGCTCTTAAAACAAAACTTATGAGGATTACAAGAAATTATGCCTAGCCAGCCATTCTTAAAAAGCAGTGCTATCAGAAGCACACAGAATTAGGAAAAGATGCAAAGATCAGGTGAGAGTAGTTCAAACTGCAGTTACGCTTACATACATACACACACAGCTGATGAGCCCCGTGTATTGTGCACCCTCTTCCAACATAGACATGTTAAACAAAAGCACAACTAGTCTTTCTCAGAATCATTTCCCAAAGCTTTCCTTGGCCCAGTTCCATTGCTGTTAGCAGAAGAAACTGTTCCCTTTTCACGCTGTTTGAAAACTGAGAACGTCTCTACCACTTCAACAAATTTCTTTCCCATCCTTTTTCACTCCTGCCCTTCCTTTGTCCTGCAAATTTTACAGAATACACAGTTTGAAAGAGACTTTTCTGAGGGGAGTTCAGGTGCACCATGAAAACAACTTTTAGCTGCCCTTCAGCTTGACAGAACTAGTCTGCGTGCACCAAAATGAACTTTTGCAGCTGAGAGGGCTAATGCGATCCCTCTGAAGGAAACATGATTGTCTTCTCCTCCCAGACAAGTGTCCCTGAGTGCAAGGAACACTTTTCCTTATCAGATGGTCTAATCTACACTTTGTTCAGCTAAAGGCCCTCTCTTGTCACTGGTTACTCTGGGCTCCCCATAACTTTTTGAATGAGGGTGCCTTTGATTTCACAATAATTTTTTCACCTCCTCAAAACTTAGGGGCGATCAGGAGATCCGAGTAGATCATCACAGTAGCCTCTCTGGGTGTAGAAAACCCCAGTAATCACTTGCCAACAACTGCAGCTACCCCGCGGCGGCCGCGCCGGGCTGCGCCGGGCCCCGCCCCTCCCCGCCTCGCGGCCGTTGGGGGCGATGCGCGCGCCGCTCGCGCCCCCTAGCGGCTCTCCGCGCGCCCGCGGCAACGGCCGCGGCGCCTCCTGCCTAAGGTAACCAGTTGCCAGTGGCTCCTGCCGCGCTGTGGGAAGCCGGTGGCTCTCCTGCTGACACTGGGTCGGATTTCAGTGTCGTCCACAGAGCATAAGAGATTTGGCTGTCCTGATAAAACTGAGCTGATTTGCTATACCTAGGCAGTGCTGCTGGTGGAGTGAATAATGTACTTTTGAGGAGAAACATGCAACCACAGCATCATAAGATAATTCAGGTTGGAGGGGACATCGGGAGGTCTCTGGTCCAACCTCCTGCTCAAAACAGGACCAGCTCTGAGGTCAGACCAAGCTGCTCAGGGCTTTGCCCAGTCAGGTCTTGAAAACCTCCAAATCCTTGTGGAGAAGCAGCTTTTCCTCATATCCAGCCTGAACCTCTCTTATGTCTGTCGTCTCTCCTCCCACTATACATCACTGTGAAGGGCCTGGCTCCATCGTCTCAATAACCTCCTCATAAGTATTGGAAGTATGCAGTTAGGTATTTCTCACGCCACCTCTTCCCCAGGCTGAACAAATTGAGTTCCCTCAGCCTCCCCTCACAGGGGAAGTGCTTCAGGCCCCTGACCATCTTAGTGGGTTTCCACTGAACTTGTTTCAGTTTATCAATGTCCTTCTTGTATTCGGGGAGCCCAAAACTGGATGCAATATTCTAGATATGGTCTAAGAAGTGCTGAGTAAAAGGGGATGATATCACTTCCCTCAATCTGCTGGCAATTCTCCCATTAATACAACCCATTGGCTGCCTTTGCTGCCAGGGCACTCTTCTAGCATGAGCTGCATTATTAGAAATCATCTCAGCAGCACCTTCCTTTCTACTAACAGGATTCTTTCCACCTTTTCCTCTGTGGTAGCTAATACTTTTGGAGATGAGATATTGAGACCCCATGCATACACTCTGACAGTCTTTAATAGTGCATGTTATAGTTTTCTTGTCATTTCTCCTCTTCTTCTCAGCTGTTTTGAAGCCTGGTTCATGACCAACCCCATAAGTCTAGCCAATTTTCAGCAAGTACTTCATAAGTTATCCTGCTCACATTTTGAGGACTATTCATGTAAAACTAGAAGGTACTCAGAAGATATACAGAAAAGGAGATTTCCTGACATAAACAGAACTGTAAGGCAGTCAAGGCAGAAAAGAAGCTATGGGACAACAAAACTGAGGTATAGAAAAAAGGAGAAATGAATTATAAGGAATGCAACAAAGAGAGTGGAATTCACACAGACAATTGGATGATAATGCATCAGAGACAGGCATTCTCCTCTTTTGAAGGAGAGAATTTCCTTTTCATGAAGATGATAAATTCTACAGGTCGAAATTGCAGTTGATAGAAAGCAGTTTTCCTCCCATAGAAAATTTCAAAGCATGCTCTTACTCTCAAAAGGGAAAATATGAAAAAAAGCTGTCTGTAAAAACTGAAAAAAAAAGTCAAATCATTTAATTTCAGTAGTGTCTGTACTATATATTCCAAACAAACTAACGGTCACAATGAAATCATATAAAGTATCAAAATGATCTCTTTTGAGTTTTAACTATTTGGAAAATTCCCCCAAGGCTTCTAAAACTAATTTTGGGGGGAAAAAATCAGCATTTCAAGAGGAATAAAAAATCTGTTGAAATGTTCTGATGAAAACGTAAATGCTTCTCTATACAAAATTTTCTACATAGGTTAATTTCAACAGACCTAAAGACAAACATTGGGAGATGGATCTCTCAGAGAATGAAGAGGCCTAATAGTTTTTATTAGAGAGCAATACTACTATAGTTAGATATGTATTGGTAGAAATATAGTGTTTGTTATGCTACATAGTACAGTGCAACTCAATTGCGTACACTCTTCTTTGTCAACTATATTCCCTGAATCTTTTATTAGTATAAGTATAATTTTGAAAGTAAATAACAATATGAAAAGAATGGACTTAAGCAATACTGTCAAGAGCAGGAAAGTCAGACAAAAAAACACCCTCTAAGAGTTTTCATGTGGCATACCTGTGAAAAAATACCTGCGTTAAATCCTTTCAGTCTACACTCTAGTCCATCATCCCATCTGTCCCCCTGGATGTAGGTGTTGGAAATACAATAGAATATCAACAATGTGAGACACAAAAATCCATCCTCTTATACACCTCTGTGACAATTTCCAGGCATCCAGGCAGGTCAAATAGGCATCTGTAGGGGAAGGTTCCAACACCACTTTTACCACACATTACCACACTATACGATGTAGAGCAGTACTGATAGAGAATATGAAGCTGGGTAGTGTCACAGTGACACCTTGGGAAGCACTCCTTTGCAACTGCAAGACAAAAAGCTGAAAAATTCCCTAGAGGTCACCCTGCACATTTCCTGGAGACCTCCACATCTTGAGGAAAGATAGTGTTGCCATGCCCTTGAGGCACTACTTAAGGCAGCAAGCAAAGGAGCAGATGCAAGGATCTGTCAGAATGAAGCAAGTATTCCTGCGATTTTGGATCTTCAGCAGCCAAGTTTTGCTTTTCCTGATCATTTTAGGAAGCAAAATGAAGGGCACACTGGACTTAGAATTTTGGAGACATTACCATAATTATTTATTGGCTCTACATAGAAATGTTACTTACCTTTTACTGATATTCTCTGAGATGTGCTGTCTTTGTGTACATTCATACTGTGGCTATAGCAGCAATGTTAACTGAAGTTTTTGCTTTGGCAATATCTGCAGTGTACTTTAAAACCCTATTCCCTTTTCTTCCTTCTCCCTCTCACATGTGCAGTAAAGAAAAGGAGTGGGAATGCTGCAGCCTCCCAGTCCCTGTGGCAGCTCTGTATGTTCCAAGAATACAAAATATTCTGGAAGAAAGCCATCAATATCACTTGAGCTGTTGTAGATGATGTGTTGATTATAGTAGGACCATCTTTTTTTTTTTTTTTTTTACCTTTCATTGTACACAACTGAACAATTTGTAGTAAAATAACAGTCTCTATGTTGATCTCACCAACCCTTAGGTCTCTTTGGCTTAGAAACAAAAGTCACTGGGCCCTCCAGGGGTTTAGCCCTGTTAATATAGGAAGAAAGAAGCCTGAAAGCCAGATTGCATAAGAGGCTTCAAACACATATACAGGGGAAAAAAACAGGAATGTGAATTTTTTGATTCAAGTGAAATTCTTAAATAACTTCTAGTAAAAATGTTGAGAAATATACTATATGGGGTGGTAGACAACTGCAACATTTGCATTCCCAGCTCTTCCTGATGATGCAAGCACAACCAAGATGCTGTTTATGTGGAAAGAGGAAGAAGGCAGCAGATCACCACATGCTTAAGTGGTTTGTCCCTGTAGATTCTGAGTAGAAAAAAACTGACATCCTCTGTAGCTTCTAAGGGAAAGTTTCTGAGAATTAGGCAGGTAACTCTGGATCTTGATGCATCAGGTCATTCACAGTAGCTCAGTGAGAGAAAATCAAAAAAACAACTCATTCCATGGTATACTATGGCAACATGTCTACCAAATGCATCCTCAGCATTCTGTGGGAAAGATCCACTACTTTTATTTCAAGCAAGTAGCCCAATATAGCTGGTAAAATTGCAATGTCAGGGAAAAGTGAATTAGCTTTACCCAAGGTAGAGAATGCAGATGGTTTTGACATAAGTTTGTCCAGTAGTCTTCTCCCAATATTAATGAAAATGTCCATTACTGAAGAGGAACAAGCTTAGACTAGTCCCATTCTGGGAGATGGAGGTAGCTGATGCTTGAGTGATAAAGCCACTCCTAACTAATCTTAAGATCTCTTAACTCTAACTGAGTTCTCAGATCTCTAACTGATCTTAAGCTCTTCTATGAGAACTTTGTACCCAGAGATATAACAGGCGCTGGAACCAGTCCTGTATGAACCATGCTGGGAACTAGTAGAAACATCAGACAAGTACACATAGAACAGCATCAACAGAACTAATCTGTGTGGGTTTGCATGTGTGGAGATGTGGATGTTTCCTGCTTCTTTACACAGCAAAGGCATTTGCCTGAAGCTCCATTCTGTTTAGAAACTTCTGCAGCAAAGTGCTAGGTAGAATTTATTTTCAGTGAAAGAGAAATGTTGTTGCCCTGTTATAAGCTCCAGCCTAATGTATTATTAAACAACTCATACAGTGCCTCATAAGGCAAAAATTATTAAGATGCATTTTGTTTTGGTATTTTTTTAGAAACTGTAAGTATAATTTCTTGGCTTACAAACCAAGGAAGAAATCTGCCACCCTCAAGTCATAGAGGAAGAATTACAGGGTCCTCTACAATATCCCTGGTGAAATTGAAGCCTGAGTCACTGGTGTCATGGACCCTTATCCTTAGAACTTCTCTCCTGCAGCCAAAACCCCACATGAAAATAAATAATTAGAAGTTTTGAACAGAGATCTGGCCTAGAGTTACCTCCTGCTGGTTTCCCAGGATACTTGTTATGGAAAAGACATTCTGTGAATGACCCTGGAAAGGGGTCTCAGACACTAGGAAATGCTTCTGAGAGATTATTGACCTTCAGTGATGAAGCAGTGTGAAGGCCTGTCTAGTTCTGTATATCCTATATTCATTCTATATAGGAACAACTCACTACTGAAATATCTGAGATGGACCACAGCAAATGTTTAACAGTGCCTATAGACAAATGTTTGAGAAGAAAATTAGAAGGACTGCTGACTCCAGCTGAAACTTCCAGGGAGCTTATTTCCTGCATTTGGAAATAGATAGGAAAAAATTAAAGTGGTTGTTACTGTTAGCTGCAGTCTGATTTTTTAGCTGACATAAATAAAACTGATAGGCATTAGGAAAAGGCTGGAATAAACAGCTCCAAAGAGGAGCTGAGGAAACACTTAGGAAACTAATGTTAAGGGAGGCATCTGAAGATCCTGCTGCCTTTGTAGCACTGAGATATGTATCAGAGCAGACAGATGGAAACTGTGATTAGGGCTATCTAGTTATTTAGGTGCTAACTTAGTCAGCATCAGTGTAATATGTGAGCATCTCTCAGGTGAAGTAGACAAATTCTGGCACCCTTTGCCATGGGAGAATTAAAACACAGTTAAGCAATTTGCCTGCAGTCACACAGGAAAGCTTTGAAAGACCAAGATACAGAATCCAGGTCTCCTGAGAATCACTCCACTGTCCGATCCACAAGCCCATTCTTCCATGTATTTGCCAACTGCTCAACTTTTTATCTCAACTACTGCAGACCACTTTTCTGACAGGAAATCCACTTGCTGGGCTGTCCTTGAACCAGGCTAAAAAAGATTGTAGATGTTTCTGAATGGAAAATGGATACAAAGTAGGTTTAAAATCTGGGCTGACTTTGATCTGCAAGGGAAAAAGAGCATAGTAAAGAAACAAGTCAAGTCAGAGGCTTGAAAGCAGCAGTTTGGAAAAGTAGATTAAAGAAAGTATTGATTTATCTGTTTAAATATCTTATATTCTTGTCAGAATATGCTTTTGTACTGTCTACAGCAAATAACCCTGCTTGTCATCCATCCAAATGAGAACACTTAACCTTTTATTAATAACAGCAGCTCTCAAAGCAGCCATCAACATTTTCCTGCCTCCTGGGTCCTAGACCATTGTACACATGCAGTCAGCACACAGTAGTGTTAGTAGTTTTTTCACAGTAATCCTTCTGTCATTGTTCAGCTCCCTGCCACCTAAGGAAATGCACTGCATCAGCAGTGCAGTGGAGGTATCAGCTAGTGGGCAGTGCCATGAAGTTGTCAATTGGCAGTGGGACCAGCTTACTAACCTGATCAGGAACTTTTAAACTTGGTGGGGACAATATAGGAATAGACAGATTGTCTTGTAAATCATTTCTTGTCTCATTTGCAGCCACAAAGAACATGCTTCCCTGTGCACATATCCATGCTGCTAATTGATGTCTCCACTCCACTGTTATAAAAAAAAAAACTTTTTTATCTCCTCCTCATCTTGCATGGTCAGGCCTCCTATTCAGAATACTTGCATGAGTACCCATTTTTTTCTGTGCTGCTCTTGCTAGCCTGTACCTTTTAACAGCTGTTGATAATACTGACCAGTGGCACATACTGCCAGGCTCCCATTTGAGGAGTTTTGCACTGCTTTTAAACACAGTCCTTCCTAAAACTGGTTACAAATTTTCTAAAATAGCCTTTTTCTTTAAAGAAAGATAATTCTTTGAAACCAACCCTGCTAGTGAGAAAGGGCAGGTTTTATAAATTGACTCAATAAAAGTCCTGGAAAAAAATTATGTGGTTATGATATCTGAACTTAATGTTTTCAAAATGAAGTCATCTTTTTCAACTAGAAAATTTTTTCATTTCCAGTATTTATGTTTTAAAAGGTTTAAAATGGTCACAAGCTCAGATGGAAAAAGTGATTTTCAAAATCAGCATAACAATATTTCAGATCTTCCCAATTTTTTTCCCACAGATTATACATTCACAGTGTTTTATCAGCTAGGGTCTCTGCACCATTTGAGGGAGATACTTCAAAATCACATCTTCACAAAAACAAAAAACTACTTGACACTCTTCTGTAAATTTTCTCTGTTTTTTTCATATCACTGTTGCCTATCCAGATGTCACAGATCAGGCAGTTTTTTAAAGCAGTTCTCATTAGGGCCTTTGCCAATAACTTTGCCTATTTTCCAAACATCTGCTTGTGTTTAGTATGCTGCATTTAAAAACACAGACACTGGCAAAACAGATACATTCCATCATGCCCTTTCCAGTAGGTCACTTTGGTACTCTAGGTGTTATTCAGACTTTCTACATTAAAGAAACAGCCACTTCACATTTCAGATCCAGAGTCTGAAATACTGCAAGAACAATCTGATCCATCTGTACAGCACTGTGCTATTTCTAGTTTCATTGCTGGCTGATGAAGGCAAGTGAAGAGATATGCAAGCACTTAAAAGCATAAATTGAATTTGAACCTTGAGCACTGATGTTTAATACACTGGATAAAACATGCCTGGCATCACTGTTGTCAAGCTCTGTATCCAGTAAATAACTTCTTGTATACTGCGCCAGTACCTCAGTGTGCAGGGTCTCAGGTGGAGATTTGATACTTATCGCTCAGGCAGCCTTTCAGAGCCTGCAGAAAGGCTCAGTTATAAACAGAAGTGTCACTGCATTGTCTAATTTCATTTATTTCAGTGTGTGGGCTCTTAAGAGCAAAGGTGGCCAGAGCAGAGCTGTATACTTATAAAAATGGTTGCAAAAGTTGTTTGTTCATTAGAATACAGGGTTGGGCGTTGAGTATCTCATCTCTAAAATGGGAATAATAATATTCCCTTGCCTGGGTAGGCGTCAGTCTCCCATTTGGGAAATCACAGACATTTGGCTACAAAGTCAAATTTTGGTGGTCTTTTTGGCCATAGGAAGGGTTAGTCATTTAATTAATACACCACTAACAAAGAACTTGGCCCTTTTAAAAATGAAATCCTAGATGCTGTAAGAACAAGATGTCATTCACAGACAAAGGAACAGTCTCCACTGTTGCCAGCCCTTACTATCTGATTGCGTGACTTGGCTCTGCACCTCAACTCTCTGCATGTTAATGTCCCTGATTGTTAGATAAGGTAATGGTCCTCCAAGCTACAAAAACGCTTTAGCATCCCTAGACAAAAAGCACTGTGGAAGTACAAAAGAACTGTTTACATGAGTTAAAAAATAACTTTTAACCTTTGATCTTGAAGATCTGTTTCACCTGTGCACCATATGCTCAAAGGCCTAATAGCTTTGGCTTCACCTTTTTTTCTGTAGATACACTCTTTGACTTCACCACCCTCATGTTTTTAACTTGAAGGCATCCAAGATGTTTCTTAGCAATCATATTCTGCCAGCAACACACATTCTTTGCTTCTCAGAATCTGGGAAATTTGCTGCATTCCTCTCTTTTCCACACTGCTCTTTGGGGAAGTTAACCTCTGAAGAAACCCAAGCAAACAAACAAGAAATCCCACAAGCATAAGGGATTTGCAGCTTGTTGAAAATGTATAGGGGTGGAAAAATAGCTCTGTAGTTGTCAGCTGAACCTGATCCAAATAATCTGATCAAAGATGATAAGTAACTCGACTTTGTTTTGTGCAAAAAGACCTCTGTTTACACATTGATGCACAACGATGGGAAACCATTAGCAATATTAAAACATTTGGTCTGGAAGAAATATGATGGCTAGAAGAGAAGAACAGCAGCCTGCAGAAGAAAGTTGAGTCTTTTAAGGCTTCTGGTGACAAAGGAGGTGGTAGGGAATGTCAAAGGTTTATTCCAGGGCACATTTTAAAGCTAGTATCTTGCTTCTAATATCTGATTTTTGGTTTAGGGAATGTTGTGGGGCTATGAAAGGGGCAGAAATAGGAACAGAGATGGCCATGAACATCTTACATATGCACTTGTATGGTGATCATGTTTTTAAAGGTAAAAAGAAAAAAATGAGTCTGGTTGCCCAAACCATAGGGACATGGGGAGAACAAAAACAAGAAGAAGGTGGGAGACAAAAGAGCAGCCTCACACTTTGAAAACTGAGAACTTAGCCACTTTAAAGTACACTATGAGAGAATGAGACAGATTCTGTCCCTCCTCATCTCTCCCATCTAGCACCCTAGACTTCCTAACAATAACATTACTCAGCACTTTCTCACTGATGAATTGATCCAATTTCCTCATGCATTCAACTATCCTCTCCATCTCCACCTCCCCCTTCCTCCTCAACCCCAGCTTTCCTAAGCATATAGAAACAGCCACGTTCCTTGTACCAAAGGTCCACCTAAGAAGGCAGTGAACTGCCTTGGTAGGCAAGTAGCAAATGCTTAGGGAAAGATTATGAGAACAGTGCAAATGTGGTTCGGTTCTCTCCCAGGTTCTAGAACTCCACCACTTCAGGTCACCCCCAATCCAAAACAGTCCAGGGTGGAGTTTTCTTACATGAAATTGTCAAATCTCTTTTGGAATCCATTCATAATTTTGGTGTCCACAACATCCAGTGCCACTGAGCTCCACAATGTGTGTGGAAAAGACACTGCCCTACCCCTTTTGTTTGTTCAGCACTTCTCCATACCATTTCACTTGCCTCCCACTCCACTTTTTGTGTTATGAGACTGGCAAATTGCTTATTTGCTTTTCCAGACCATTCTTCATCTTGCGGATCTCTACCATAATATCCCTCGGCTGTCTCTTTTCCAACCTGAACAGTCTATTTAGACTCTTCCTGTATAGAAGCCATTCCAATCCACTGAATATTCTATTTCATTTACTTTATGCCTCTTCTATATACTGTATACTATATACACTATATACTATTTTCAGTAGGAAAGACCGGAGCTGCGAACAGCACTCATGTGTGAACACATCAAGGTTTTAGTCTTCCAATGGTATCTCCAGATTTATTGGGTTCAGACAGAAGCCAAAAGGAAAACAACTACTAGCTGAATAGCAACCAATGGTAATCAGTCTAAGTCCTCTTCTACTATACTCATACTTAAAAAACAAGGATATAAATGGGATGCTTGAGAAGTTAAATAATTAATAGCTGCAATACTTTTTGAGGGTGGCAAGTGCTACTTAGAACTGCAAACAATGCAAAGGAAGTGTAATGATAAAGACTAAAAGAGAAGGAAAATGGTGAAATCAGTAAGTATGACAGCTGGTGATGGGGGACTATAAAATGATCAACACAAAGGAAAAGGTGGAATACTGGTATTAAGACTCTGGAATACTAAGTGAAATATTGTCTCTGAGAATTGTCATTCAGTCATCCCAGACTGGAAAACTGTGAAGAGATATTGATTGTTGAACTCATGTTATAAAAAATAAATTATATATAAAGTGCCTGCTGTAGTTTCAGAGTTGGAAATGTGTAATCAATTGAGTAACTAGATTATAGTTGCATTTATATCAATCTTTCCAAGCAAAACTCCTACAAATTTGATGTGGGCACTGAGAGGCAGAAACTCTAATTCATGTCTGATTAAAATTTGATTAAATTAAGAGTGGGGGCCTTTCAACCTGAGGAGTGATCTTGGCTTACAAAAGCATTTTGAGAACACCTAAGCAAGGGCTAGCCATTTGGAAGAATCTACCTCAGACTTACTTCTATTTTCTGGGCTGTTTCTCAGAATAGTTTCAGGATCCTTCAAGGAACAGAAGCATTCATTCAGGCCACTGTTTCATGGATATTTTTCTTGATTCAAGCAGGTCTCTCCTCTGTTCCCATCTAGCATCCTCATTTGTGATGATACCACTGATCACGGGGCTGCACAGGGAACAAGATCAAGTTAAAAATATGGGTTTTTTAATCGTGCTTCTTTAGTTAGATCAATATCCCAATTCCCTGTCCATCCCCACAGTCAACTACACTTGTGCAATGAGGAGGGGAGAACAGGGATGTGAATTGTGTCAAGGGAGGCACATATGAATTTTTTAACCTTGTGGCACTGCTAGGAGAATTTGCATGGAGCCATAGCCTCAGAAAGAGATGCTGAAGTGAGTAAGTCTGGCATACTATGCCTTTTGGCCAAAAGAGGAACTTGACCCGAGAGCTGCTAATATATGTTATTCAACCATGTATCTTTTTAGGCCCTTTCTCTCTGTTAGAAGTCTAGAACTATTGGTGCTTTGATAATAGGTCCATTTATTATATTTCAATAGTGACCTAGTTGTTAAATCAGCTACCAGGCAGAGGAGTGGATGTGGCCAGAGAACCATTTAGTTAAACTGGCCAGTCACTGACAGATAATGAGGTAAACAGGATCCTACAGAGATTTGTTATAGACTACTAGACCAAGTCACAGCTGGTAAGGTAGAGGAATGATTTTCAAATTCCCAGCACAAAAGGCCTATGGAATAAATCAGTGCCCAACAGGAGAGAGAGCCTGGTTCTTTTGTGGAGTTACTCATTCTTGTAACTGTCTGAAACTAATCTCTACACTGCTGAAAATGGGGTATTATTTCAACTGAGTTGATTCCTATTTGCAAAGAAGATGCAATATTCTTGCAAACAACTCCACCAAGTGTATCTTGGGAGCAAAAAGCTTTCCAAAAAGCAAAATACTTCCTAACTGAAACAGTTTGCCATAGAAACTAATAAAATTGATTTAGAAAAATATGTAGTAGAATATAGCTAAACATGGTAACACATCTTCTTCCTTAGGCTTTGAAACATGATGCATATATTGACCAATAACTGAGCATTTAAAATCACTCATTAAATACCAAGTGTTTTCTATAAAAGCCTGAAGATTCAGTCTGGCCTAGAAATATATTCTAAGGCATCATAAGGGTGGGGAAGTATATTACAAAAAGTAGGTGCAACATCATATTGACATTTTAATTTACTTTTTATGTTTTTAAAAAGAAACAGAATGTACTTTCTGATGTACATTATAGATACCATATCATCCTATTTGCAGCTGTGAAAAGAAGCAATTATTTATTTCCTTTTTTTAATGATGAGATTCACTTCAGTAATGACTGAACAGTACATGTGACCCTCTCTCAGGAAAGCAGAGGTAGTTAATGAGAGCTTCATTAAGACTGATGATTAAACAATACTGTAATAAAGGCATAAATTCAGAGACAGGGAGATTATAAAGACAGGAGAAAGCATTGTGAATGTGTAGTCTGACCTCTTCTGTAATAGACTGTTGGATTTGGAATTAATGTCCTGACTGAACTACATTAAAAAAAATCCAGTTTTGAATTGAAAAAAATTCCATTAGAGGTAAAATCTACCAGAAATTGTTGTTAATTGTTCTGACAACTACTTGCCAACACAATTACAAAATTTACTCGATTTCAAGCCTGAATTTGCTTAAATTCAAATTCCAATAAATGTCTCTTGTCATACTTTTGCAGAGCTGGGTATCTGAGAATAAACACAGGCAAATGGGTGTCTGTCCATTTCTGAGCAGCAGACTTTACCCATCTCCCATTGCCTAGCCTGGAACACCAAACAGGTAAGTTTAGCTACTTTTTGCGTTACTACCATAAAACTGTCTGGCTATGAAACTGAAGAGCTTTCTATTACCACTTTTTTTCCCCCATGTTGCTATTTGAAAACTGTGATAAACTCACACCGTTACCTTCCTTTTCATAAACTAAACAAATCTGTCTCTTTCAAATTTTCACTGTGAGGTGTTTTCCAAATCTTTAATAATTCTTGTCTTTTTTCTGACTCATCTCCAGTTTAACACCATCTGTCTTAAAGTGAGAACTCTTGCACTTGATACACTATTCCATCTGTTGTCACAGCAGCACAATTACAAAGGCAAAAAGTCCCCAGTTTATACATTAACATTTTTCTGTGCAGCACTGTTCTGACGCCTCATGTTCATCTAAGTATCCAATGAGATCTCCAGGTGCTTTCATAGCAGTTCTGGCCTAAGCCATAGTGAATACATGCACAGGTATCAATGTCTGTCAGTTCATCATGAATAACCCAAGGACAGCAGAGGAGGTTGGATCATTGCGAATGAAAGAATGGAAGTGCTGGGGTAAGAGAGATGGCATTTTTTGTGAAGCTAAAAGAATACTGAGGACTAGATTCATCCTGTTTTTTAATTTTTTTCATCCAATTTTTAAGGTCATGCCTGAAGTACCTTGGTTAGGAACATAACTGCCCCATGCTCCCTCTCCACACAGTAGATACAGGTGCCTCTAGGGGGTTGTTTGAGTCTTGTGAGAGGGCCTCATACTCATTCACTCACCTTCTGTTACGTGATATTATATATACTAAAGGATCTACATTAGCGGTCACAAGTTGCACCCCCAGTTCTTCATCTGACTATTGTTCTTAGAAAACAATGAGAGACAGCAACTATTTTGTAGGAAGGCAGATCTCCATGACTTATATGGAGGAGTACATTAGCATTCAGCCTTTACTGCTGTAAAAAGTTTCACTTATGAAGATTGTAGGGAAAAGTGGCCATTAACCTTCATAATCATGAATAATTAACCATGATAGCAGCTGTACTTAAGATTCATCTCTCAGTCAATGTTTGTCCAGACAGATAATACCTGAACTGTCCAAAAACAAACACATAAACCACACCACACCCAAGTCAATCTGCCAAAATCTGCTTGTGCCTGCAACTGCATGAAACAGAATTAAGACTCTTTAAATAAATCCCATTCTAGAATTATTTTTAGCTTGTGAGATAATTAAGATCCTTCTGTATCCTTAGAAGCCTGTTTATTATTCAAAGAGTAAATTCTCTCTCAGTGCTACAATTTTGAGACAGATCGTATATGCAACTCAAAGGTGGAACAGAAATTGCAAGAGGAAGGATTTGGGAGAAGAATCCAGAAAAACAAGCCTGTGTGTAGTGGCTAGAAATCTAGCTAAAATTACAGCACTTCTGTAAAGTGTTCTGTTAATAGAAGTGTAGCAAGAGATCAAGGAGGACAGAAGCTAAGGAGGTGCAGGGAAGATGAGGGAAGAGCAAAAAGCTTCCAAAGAGTGAATGAGCACTTCAGGTTCAGTTTTGGTCTTGACATTCTGAATGCACACATACGGCTCCTCCAAAAACACTTATAAAAGGGGGGCGGGGGCATTTTGAAGCTCTCCAGCTGTAACTTTAAAGTCTTGTGATTTTAATGCTGTTCCATATTTGGTTTTAGGCCTATAGTATAACTTTTGCTTGGGTTGTCAGTGCTGAAGGGATGTTTGGGGGCCTCCTTTGAGGTTAGATTTGTTGGTTCTCCATTCCACACTACATTTGCACTAACTGTAGACATAACACAGAGATAAGGACATTTATAGTCCTGCAGACTTACCAGTCACTATTTCCTCATGGAGAAGTGCTACCCTTGTGTTTCAGTTCTGAGGCAAAATGACAGAGCAGTGTGCATAGGAAGCTTTTTTTTTTTTTTTTGGTAGCTCTTCTGAACCAAACTTTGAAAATAAAGAAGGAATAAAGGTATGGAAATGAGGGAAGACACTGAGAAAAATAAATCAGAATAAAAAAATAACTGATGGAAAAAGATCAAGGGATAAGGGAGAAGCCTGACTGGAAAAAGCAGTTACCCAAACTCTATTAAGTTTTGCCTTCAGTTCAGTTATGGTGCTAACACAAGAGAGCTTTATCCTCAGTGGCCTCTCTTCTCATGCCAATTGACTCTTTTCATTTGTGGGCAAAAAGAGATACTATTTACTACATTGGTTTTGAAATTGTTGTTAACAGGCTCTGGAGCAGAAATGCGGAAAGCAAGTCCTCCCTCAGAATGACTGTCTGAAGCTGGCAGCCTTTTGAGGCAGATATCACTACATTCATTTTGACTGGCTCCCATCTGGAAAGTTTTCTTTGCAATCATAAAACGTGGACATGAAAATGTTATTTTATCCATGGCTAGCTCCTGAAGCACAAGACAATTCTGTCATGAGGGAAATCAGCCAGATCACTGAGCTGCCCCAAACAGGCCAAATGTGACCCACAAATCAAACAACTACAGGGACTGAATGATAAACAAAGGAGCTACAATAATTATAAATCACATTTTTAATAGAATTTTTGTTGCTGAAAAGTTACAGCACGATCCACAGAACTAGGATTTTAGGAAGAGTGAGCCTGGCTGTGATTAATAGAGAGACAATGCTCTCTGTGTGCTTCTGCCTTGGTATTCAGCAAATACCTTGGAGGTTTTCTTTTGGTTTTTCACACTCCCCAGGGCAAGATATTTCAGATTTGCTCAACAAATAGATGCTCAAATGATAGTGCTTAGGCTGCTTTTATCTGCCAGAGTAGCCTTGCCCAACTGTGCAGATCCTTTATAAAAAAGCTATGGATGGAGATGAAACTTTTAAGAATAACGAAATAAGAAGTGCCTTTGCCTGAAAAAGGAATATGAGAACAAAGGAAATGAAGAGGGAAAGGAGCAAAGAAAAGATGAGATATACATCACCAGCTATTTCCAAGCAATGAGATTTGTACATGAGGAACACAGACCGCCTGGGAAGTACAACATTTCAAAATTAGTTTGGAGGAGGTCCTGGAAAATGTACATGCAGAACAATTCTGCAATGGCAGCAGGGGGGATGGACTGGATGTGAACTTATTGGGTCTCTTCCATCTCCAGTTTCTATGAAAACAGTCACCATTCTTTAGCAATATGATAAATATTTAAAAAAATCATAGATACAAACTAAATAAAACATATTAAATAACAAGTTCAGCCAACTTAATCATGACTTTTCAACTTTTTAAACCAAGACAGCAGGGAGGAAGAAGGAACAGGCTTGAGATTTTTAGTCCTCTTTGTTTAAGGCTAATTCACATAGGACACACCTTCATGAGACTTGTTCAATAACATTTATGGAGCTGGACTGGAGTTGTTGTTGGATTGTCCTCAGTCCGCAGGGCTGCTGATTTTATCCAATGCACACTGGGTGCTGTTTCTCTCTAGCAGCCTTTAATTCAGATTTTGCCTTGTTTATGTTTCACTCCTAGCTGGACCAGTAGATTACATTTTGGGTAGTGTAATACCAGTCTAGTCCTTTAAGCATGTAGTCATCCAGAGGAAACTACACCAAGAGCTGATTCCTTTCTTCACTCCTGCACTGACCAAAACAACATCAACTGCCCTCCAGCAGCAATCTGCTTCTCTGTAAGGGATCCATGTGTTGCAGATATACAGACTTCATGGTCCTCCACAGGGGAAGAAGAATTTTTGGCTCAAAAAACATAGAACTCTTATTATTTGAGCACATGGTCTATCCATAAGTGTAGCTGCAGTAAGGAGACTCATGTTCCATGGGACAGCCACTAGACAGTGATATAGTCGCATTTACACAGCCAGAGTATGCCAGCTTCACACTCCAGTAATAGCCCCAGCCCCTCTCTGTAACATTTCCTTCACAGCCTAACAGCTCAAATTTTCCCTGAATCCCAATTAAAGTTCACTTTGTGTATGTTCCTTCTGAAAACTCATCGTTCAGTCTCAGCAGAGAGGGAAGTCTGAATAAAGCCATTTCTCCTACACAGGCCAAAGATGAGGAACATTCTGGGATAAAGGGAGCAGGGAACATGCCTTTGCCTTTGGTACTCAGATTGTCCTATAGAAAAAAGACTCAGTCTTCCAGGTTGTCAGTCTTCAGGGTGCTATTTTCAAACTATCAGTCTAGCTTTTTTTATTAACATTAAAGAACAGTTGAAGAAGAAGTTGAGGCAGACGTTCTTCCTACCATACTTCTCTGAACTCATGCAATAGAACAAAAGAACATAGAGCCTGTTTTCAGATTTTATCCACATAATTCTCTTCAGCGCACCAGACTCTGGTAACAAGGCTCAGCCATTGGTAACCAGGCTCACATATGGGATCCAGCTTCCCAGGCAACTGGCTCAAGTCAGTTACATCCATACCCTTTGGTTTAAGCATGCCTCTGAATGCATCCTTAGCAACCTTTGTCAGGATGAACTTGGTTTTTTGGAACGTTTTGTAGGTGAACCTCTCTTTCCTTCTTCACTGAGACCCCATCTTCACCTGACCCAATGCCATGGGACCTTTCTCTGGGTGTAGGGAGAGAGAGACTTCATACTGTGATGGGGCAGCAGCACATGTTGGCCCCAGGAGAACAGGTCCGCCCTCCTTCTTCCCATACAACTCTTAAGCCTGGAATCTCTGACCGCATACATCCCTCTCCCAGTCCCCTCCCAGGTACCACACATCCTCAATGACTTCAGAATGGCTCAGGTGTGGCAAAGGTACCCTCCGCTGTTCTTTAACCCCACCCCTGTGAGGGCCTACTTTGCTTCCCCTTGATCCTCCACAGGAGGTTGCTTGGACATTTAAGAGACCTCTGCCTTCTACCTGGCATGGCAGGCTCAAGAGAAGTCTTGGCAGCTGCAGGTGGCAGCTCTTGCATTAGTTGAGATCTAAAGTCAAAGCTTCCTCAAGAGCTGTCTGTCTTTATCTCCTTCCCTTGCATTGTGTTGCAGGAACTCACAGTGGGGCTTCCAGAAAAGCTCAGTCTGAGGCCGTCTGTCCTCCACCAGCTCTTTAAACCCTCAGTCTTCAGGCTTTTGCAGTTCGCTGTAGAAATCCTTCATAGTCTGGCATCAGAGCCTGCAAGCAGACTGTTCATAACTAGGAACAAACTACCTTGAACAAGGCCTGTTTCAATTATGTGCATACTTTGCACAGGTCAGGCCATACCCCAGGCATGATTTCACCCCTGGAGAGCATCAGGGAACAAGCAAGGCTGTTTGGCGGTAAGGCTGATAGGGAGGCTTAGGTGTGACTTCAAGTGTTGGCCATAACTATAGCCAGATGTTTTCTTAAAACAACCACCTTCCCCTTCTCCCTCAGTTTCTACAAACCAGACAAAATCCTTAAAAGAATTTAGTCCTCTTGTCATGCTATGGCATGGTCCTGAAAAACTTGACTCTACCCTACAAAGAAACCACTACAGTTTCTTAAAACAAGATTTTTTTTTGATTTGGGATTCTAAACATTAATTCTGCACTATTGACTGCTGCAGGGAAGTGTTGGGTCTGCTTGGGCCCCAGTAGTGAATTCTCTGAATTTGTAAACCTTTTTTTCTGGAACCATCTTCAATTAAGGATGATAAAGAACTAAGAAAGATATTCATTCAGCTTTGCAGTCAGTTATTCTCTCTGTCTGGAAAGTATTCATTATGATTATGCAATTATACCATAATAACTATCATAAGCATGATGGTTTAGTTCTTAAACATTGTACTGCAGTAGAAGTGAACAAATTAACACAATTATTTATGAAAATTAACTGCATCCCAATTCACCAAAGGCTTTTTGAGGGCTTAGGTGATGTTAAGCCCATTGGTAATTCTGCAGTATGTGGACTAGTCATGTATTAAAGTAAGGGCTTGTGAATGTCTTTCAGAATAAACAGTCTCTGTCATCTCTCCAGGGTGAAAAATAAAATACACTTTCAATATATTCTAAGTGTTACTCTCACCAGTACATTGCAACTCTAACAACACTGTGGTTTTGCTATTGTCTCGGGAAAACAAAAACTAAACTCTCAGGACAGATCCATACCACTAGGTTTGGGCTGTAGAATGACCATAGCCAGAATCTGATTCTACAGCTATGTCTAACATTTTTTCCTAAAAAAACATATTATAAGGTTAAGAGATTTCAAACAAAAACTGTAAAATGATCCAAAAAGATAGTGATGCCCTCAATCAGTCTTGACAGTCTTTGGACATGAAAAATAATGTAATGTTAGCGCTAGGAAATAACAATGGAAACATTTCTTTCTCTGCATTTCAGTTCTTAAGATCCAAATAAACTGCCAGTTTGGGTGAATATAGCAAATCTGGAGCTGCATGTATGCCCACAACCATGCAACAGTTCAACTGTGCCAGCAGAGGTGAGGATTTTCTGCTTCGGAGATTGGGTTCAGGTAACAGCGAGTGATATGAAGCAGAGAACTGGAGTTTTTCAGTATGAACTGAAACAAGACCCCAGTTTTCCTTTCTGGAAAATGGAGCTAATGATACTTTCCTTCCGCAGAGGGATGTCCTACTGCAGGGTTAGGAGATCAGCTGCCCACTCGACGGGCGCCGTTGCAAGGGAACTGCAGGAGCCATGTAGCACCCGCACAGCAGCGCGCGCACCAGTGCTGTACGTAGGACACACAGCTTGGTAAGCGCGGCGTAGCCCAGCTGCCGAAACGGGTATGAAGGCGCGCGGAGGTATCTGCTTTGCCAACCCTTCCCCAGCGGCGCGCGCGATGCCCTGAGCGGGACGCGGAGTCCGGGAGCAGCCGGGGCGCGGGCGGCGCCGCAGCGCGGGGTTG
>NW_020448097.1:191105-271996 GCF_003343035.1 Apteryx rowi | reverse complement strand
GGCGGCGGGCAGGGCTGGGACGGGGCCCTGGCCAGGGGTTTCGCTCTCCCCCACACCCCCTCCTCCCCTCGCCGCCGGTTCCCGTGAGACTGCAAGTGCGGCGGCGGCAGCTGGGGGGCCGGTGGGGGATGCTGCCGCCGCCCTGCCCAGAGCCGGAGTGAGGGCAGGAGCTGGCGGCGGCAGGAGCAGCCCCGGCGGCGGGACGAGGTGAGCGGGGCGCGGGCCCGCGGGCAGGTGGGTGCGCGCCCGGGAGGGGGCCGGGGCGGGCAGTGCTGCCCCCGGGGCCAGCCCGCCCGGGCTGGGGGCGCGGGCTCTGCCAGCTTCCGCGCCCGCGGCGGCAGCGGGGAGCCCGCAGGGCAGCGCCGGGCTGGGCTTTGGGGGCGCAGAAACCTGGAGGAGCAGTGAGGCGAGGCAGGGTAGGGGACAAGGCGAGGGTGAGCCAGGGGCACTGCAGGCTGAGCCCGGCCGGCCATGCCAAATGCAGACGTAATTGCACGGAGGGACCCCTCCACCTCCCCTCCCCAAATCTGGGGCAGGCTGGCATCTGATATATGTAGGATCAGACCAAAAGGAGAAATTTCCGTATGGCTCAGAGGTATTTTCTCTAGCTGAAGTTATCTAGAAATAATATTGAAGCAAAGAACAGTTAATCATAACGAAACTTTAAAGAGCAACAGGTTGTTTTACTGAAATCACACGTGCTGAAAAAAAAAAATCTCCTCAAATAGCCCGATAGAAAACAGTTAATAACAATATCCTACATGCCCGTTTATAAGGGGTGACAGTCTTGCTTTGGGAGCTCCTGACACTACTCGAAACAAATGTCACCGCAAATCTGAAGAGACAGTGTAAAAACTAACAAATCTTTCCTTAAGATCTTCGCTTGCATTTTGGATACAGGATACGATCTTTAGAATTACTTTGATACGTTTAATCTTTTGAAGTGTTTCCCCCTTTTCTGATATTTTTTGTGCTTGAAACAGATGGCCCATTATACACAGACCTGCTGCTCACTGTTGGGCTCTGCCCCTCTCAACCAACTTTGTGTGCCTTACTGTGCAGCTAGAATTAACCATGCTGGATACCCCAGAGTGGATTCAGTGGAGTAGGGCAGGTAATGAGCCAGTAGCCCCACATCCCCCAGCCATGCCCAGTATGGTGCTGCTGTTCAGTTACATAAATGGGGAGAGAGTGGCTCTGCAGCTGCGTCTTTCCCTGATTTCCCCTTTTTGGGTAGTGTCTCTTTGACAGTCAGGACTTTGTTGCCTCCTACTCGAGTTTCACCACCTGGTGTAAATGTAAAGAAGATGAGCTGGGAGGGGCAAGGTCGGGGAGTATCAGTGAGGCGTTGCTAAGGCTGATTCCCAGCCAGTGTACTGTCCCTCCAAGTGTTTATGCTAATAGTGGAAATTAGAGCCCTTAAGCCCTGTTCTTGATTTAGGCTGGGACTGGGCAACCATGGGCTCTTTCCCCTTTCTGTCCTACCCCTCTCACCTAGCCAAGCTGTAGAACTAATTTCTTTTCTCAACGAGAAATGCAAGTTCCAGCCCTGAGGCCAGGATCCAGTCCTGTTCCCAGTGAATTCACTGGGATCTGGTCATTGACCTCAGTATTGTGAAGTCTGGGTCCATACATCTCTTCTAATTGTGAAAGTGGAAAAAATATGATTAGGGTGATTATTAACAGTATTTTTGCTGAGATTTTGCAGAGGTTCACTGAGTGGTGGCGAAAGGAGTGGATGGCTGTTCAGATGAAACACTGGTTCAATAACTAGCTTAAATTTAATTAACATAATTAAAGATGTTGAAAAGCAGATTGTTTTAAAGCAAATTCATTAGGGCAGGTTGGTGGCAAGAAGACATGCAGAGCATCCCAAAGTCCTCTCTTTCATTCTAGGATGCGACACGGCTGACGTTTGGTGTCATCTATAAAATTATTAGGGTGGTCCCAACTCAGTGCTCAAGTGTGCGTAGGATCTCATCACAATATTTGACACCAAGCCATCCTGCCCATAATCTCTCAGAGAGGCTAGTGAATGAATAGGGTGGCATCCAGGCAAAATTCTGATATCATTCTCAAAGTAGCAAGAGAGCGATATTGTTAGAGCAGAGTGCGCAGTTACCTTCCATGCTAAAACTTATGACTCAGTGGAAGAATTCAGAACCCAGGTCTGTCAGTTTGACAACCTTTGCACCATTCTCAAACCTCAGTATTTTCTTGATATTTGATTAATTTGTTAGAATTATCTTCTGAAATACTAGCAAAAATGTCAAGTGAGACAGTAGGGGTTTCCTGAGAAAATGACAGAGTAGGTTGCTTTTGAGTAAGCTCCCCTTCCATCTGCATGTGTCCTGTTGGTTGCAAACAACCCCTTCTGCATAAGTTGATAGGCTTTCTCAGTCACTTATTAACTGCAAGAGTGAGGAATGCTTTACCTGCACTAATTTGTACCAAGGATTGCAAGAACATTATTGACACCCTAGATTGAGGAGGGCATTGACACAGTGGTACCTTTGGTACTGAAATCTTCTCTCCTGATGTAGCAGAGCTAATCCTTGGTCAGCTGAGAATGTTAGGATAACTGGACTGTTCAACCAGTAAAATATGAAAGACTGTAATCTCTTCAGGCATATGTGAAATGTAAGTGAATGCAACATGATCTAGCAACTCACTTCAAAAGACATGAATTCCAGAACCTGCTCTGGGCTTGGACACTGACCTTGGACAAACTATTTCTTTCCAGTTTTCCTGTTTCAAAAGTGAGGATAAGGACAGTACTTCACAGGGTCTTGTTAGAAATGTCTTGTTTAGAAGCAGGAGTTTCTAAAGCACAGTGGAATTTCCATAGTCTGTACAGTTGTAAAGTGTTGTTTCTATAAGGGGGCAAGCAAAGCAGAGGGGTTCAGAGCTTTCTGATCCTTCTTCCCACCATTTTCAGGAGGGTTCAATTGACTGCTGTGGTGCGTAGGGACAGACGACCCCTTCTCCATTCTGCAATCTTCAGGGGGACCTTTTAACTAGATCACTTGTACACAAAACTCCTGCTGTCTTCTGTCTGGCTTTACAGATCTAAATCCAGTTTGGAGCTGGAGGTAGAACTTCATGCTATTGAACCTCAGATAATTTCTAACCATTAATAGGTAGCTCGTGGCACTTGGGGTTGGCATATTAACTATCTCTGTCTGGCGCTGGGGCAGAGACTACCTGGTGCTGAATACTTTGGTGGACAAGATACTGAACTCCTGG
This sequence comes from Apteryx rowi, assembly GCF_003343035.1. Taxonomy (NCBI): domain Eukaryota; kingdom Metazoa; phylum Chordata; class Aves; order Apterygiformes; family Apterygidae; genus Apteryx; species Apteryx rowi. Next base: position 268,750 of record NW_020448097.1, on the reverse strand, counting down.
TTTAGAGTCTGATCTGGGCATGGTAGTTAGTAAGTGTCCTGGTTCTGATTTTTGCTTTCTGAAGAACATGTGCTTTGGGGATGTTGGGGCTTTTTTGGTTTTTTTTTTTTTTTTAAGCATGACTCAGATATTGCATCTCTTGTGCGGAAAGTGAGGGCCACTAGTGCAGTGTTCTAAGTCTGGGAATAGTTTTGAATGGTCAAAGTGTAAGTACTCATGGTTAATGGTGGCGCTTCACATGCTAACAGTGGCCATTCCAACACCCACCATTTCACTGCATGGCACAGGGAACTGGAATTTGTGAGAGAGGTGCAGAGAGAAGAAAAAGAAGCCAGAGAAAAGAAAGAGGGATGGGGAAGGAAAAAGAGGCTAGAGTAAGGGTGGCAGCAATCCTAGCAAAGGGAACATTTTCCAGTCAGCAATTCTGAATATGATGTAAAAAATAACAACTGAAAGTTTTATTTTACTACATAGAGCCCAAATTCTTCCTTTGATCTCTGTACAAGCTTCCCTTTGGCATCTGTGGGAGATCAGTGGAAAGAGGGGAGTGTGTAGTCTTAAATTTATGATGCAGCCTGTGGACAGTCATGAAATGGAATTCAGCTCTTTTCAAAAATGAATACATAGCTATGAGTCAACCAGAATGGTGCGTTTTTTCACACTGATGGTCCTGAAATAAACAATAAAACTCACAACCAAAATAGTAGGTAAGTCCTCTGAACACAGTTTGTTGCAAACTAGTCGGTCAGTTTTAAAAGTAACAAAGGATAATGTTGAAAACTGTTGGCATCTGTTGAGCTTTAAAATTAACTCAGTATCAGTGCTTCTGTTGATAGGAATTGCTTAATACACTTGACTGTGTAATAGTGTACACAAATACACTATTTTTGACACTTCTACCTGTATTCAGCATCTAGAAATATAGTTATTTCAGCTTACTTTTACCTGGTAATTTAGAAACACAGTAAGTGACTTCTAATGAGTAACAATAAATTCTCTACCCACATAATTCTCTTAAATTATGGGATCAGTTTAGTAAATTTGCTAATTACACATTACTTTAAAATAGCAATATGTGAGTGTTAAGACAATATGAGGCCATGTGACATAAACCATACAAATGAGATACATTTTTAGATATTGGATTTAGAGAAACTAGAATTTGCAAAATATGCCATTTTTCAAGTCTTACCTTACTTGTATTTTAAAAAAAACACACACCATTTTTTTTTTAGGTGATGGCTGCAGCAGCCAATCTGAGCAAACCAAGTACACCAGAATTCATAGAACTTAAGACAATCGATATCAGGATTTTTTCAGGTGTTTGTCATTAATAATCAAAAAATAGCTCTGTTCACCTACAGAAAACTTGAAGGAGTTTGGCATCCGTATTTCTGTTTTTTCTTTGTGCCACTTCTGTATTTGCACACTTGATATCTTGAATTAAAACACTGGGGAGCTAGGGGCTTTGGGTTCCTTTATGTAAATCTTAAGAGAAACAATGTTCAAGAGCAACCCAAAACAAGGTCTTACATTAAATTTCAGTACCAGAAATCATCCCTGCCATAAGAAGCTCTCCCTGCTTCCTGCCTTCAGTCAGCAAGTCCTTCCAGCACCACAGTGCTGCTCAGAGCAGTCTGCTGGGTTTTGGAAGGGCTGCTGACATGTCACTGTTACCATTATTTCTCTCCACTAAGGAGGACATGTCAGGGACCAGAACACCAGTCTCCTGTATGCTCTGCAAACAGATAAGAGAGACGGTCCCTAACAAAGTGCTGAAGTTGTCCAAGACAAGTTAGGTTAAGGAGATTTCATCTTTTCTGTTCTTCTCACCATCTCCTCAAGGCAGAGTTATACAAAGGTAGTCCTTTTTTCAAGAAGTGCCACCTAACCTGTGTTTTCTGCTTTCTGTTCTTTGTGCTTTATCTTGTAACATTAATCTTGAAAGGAGAACATGCATTTTCCCATTCCTTGTTTTCCATCCTCTGGTTCGCCAACAGCCTGGCACCATTAATTAAACATTTGCTTATGAAGTTTCTTTGTTTGAGAACTGCCTGTGCTGAAGGAGCACTGCTGAAGACAAGCTGTCAGGGGCATGTGATACTATGGGAAGGTTTCCTCCAGCCCTGTTACTCCTGGCTTCTCTAATACTAACCGGAAGCATCAGGAGGAGACGAGGATGGGGACAGACTGTCTGTCTCAGTGAATGTCCAACAGGTCTGTGTCTCTTATACTGGCTCTTAGTGTCTTAGTGCTCAGCAATCTCAGGAGCTCTCCAGGAGCATCCACTTATGGGAGTAACCCATAGTTTCAGGCTTAGTTTCAGGCTGTGTTCATATGGTCTGTTGACCATACTGTGACAAAACTCTCCACAGAGGTAAGGCAGAAAGGGAGCTTGGGCTCTGGTGGTGGTGATGTTCATCAGTGGAGTTACAGATTAGGGACTGAGGTAGCAAATGGGTTGTTCATCCAGCCTCTTTCTTAAATTCTTCTTTGAAAATCCTGAGCTGATCTAGAGCTTGCAGACAGTTTCATTAACACCCTTCCTGCCACCCTCTGATCTCCTAAGATTAAGCATCTAAACTAGTGTCTCAGCAGTTCGTGCTTGTGGCAAGGCCTGCCTCCTTATTCCCATCTTGGTTCACCCCTCACCTCATTGCTGTCTTTGGCACACACGGCGCAGGTTTCTGCTAAGTTCTCTAGCCCCGCTTGAGACCCCATTCTGGGAAACCATGACTAAATGGGTTCACACACGCCATACTCAGTCTGCTAGGGTAGCTATCTATCTTCAAGGTAACATATCTAGTTGTATGCATTTTTAAGTATTTTGAAAATATTAGACTTTGTATTTGTTAGGAATTTCTGACTAACCCTGAAAAAGTAAGCTGTGCAAGCCCTGAAATAGCAGACCAGTTTTCAGATCCATCTCTTTCTTTGAGGAGAAATTTAACTGAGCTGTACCCAGTCTACACCAAGCAGTGCACCTTAGGCCCTACGGTGTTGCAGTTGTTCAGATAACATTCTTTCTACATGTGAGTTTTTGGGAATATTTTGAAAAGTGGAATTGGTCCTTTCCAGGAGACTTTATATAGGGAAGACCACAGTCTGCTCGAAGGATGACTAATCTACATCACATTTCAGTCCCACAAATGTTGTGTGTCTTGTGCATAGTCATATATTTTGCAAGGCTGTCATATATTCTTGCACAACTGATAAAATGTCAAGCCCTGCTGATAAGTTTCTTCTATACAATTGCCTTCAGTCTAAGGAAAAAGCACAGATTTATAAATTGAGCTGTAGTCCTAAATCTTCTGCTGCCTGTATTTATTATTTCAGGGAACCTGCCTACAGTGCCTACAGGGAACCTTATCAAGTACCTTAGGGAAGCAACTGTAATTCTCCTGTTTTCTATGTTAGAAACTGAAGGGGCTGGAATCAGCTAGTGAATAAAAAGCTAGGTCTAAAACTCTGGTTTCTAAATGACGGAAATAGGTTCCACCCATTGCACCACAATGACCTTTTAACAGATTAACCCGTATGATACACTTGTCTAAAACACTGTAATGAGGCCACAAACATATTTATGCTATTAATAGCCACCATGATGTGTGAATGTACAGGCATCAATTCTTGATATAGTTTAGGCTTATGTCTTTAATAAACATACCAGTGGCAGATTCTGCTTCTTTCTCCTGGATAGTGTTAGGCTGAGTAATTGTAACAACTAGCTAAAGTAAACTGCCTCTTCCATGTCTCCTGAAGAGGAGTTTGCACACTTAGTGGCCCCTCATGTCTCATGACCATTTTCATGGTCATTTGCATACCTAAGCCTTTGAAAACAGCCATCAAGCAGAAGGCTCTGCTTAACCTTAAGGAGAAGACTTTACCATCCCTCCTGCACAGTTAGATCAGAGCATGTATTTTGAAAATGTTGCCTTAGGGCTGTTGAGAGCTTTGAGCTGTGTCTGTGAGGCGGTGCAGGAGGCGTAGTGCCAGTGTGGCTTGCAGAGCTGAAGTTCAATGAGATCTTGGCCCTCCAGGCTTAAGCAGCAGCTGGATGATGCTTTTGAGGGTGGAAAATTTTCTGTGTCTGAAGGAGGAGATGAATATCCCAAGAACCTTTGAATACCTGAACTTTAGCTCCTCAGTGTTAATAACTGCAATTCCTTCCTCTTCTGGAGTCTGCCTGCAATGCTTACTGTATTTGCTTCGCTCTATTTATGAACTGAAGTTTTGGTCCACAACCAGGAGAGCTAGAAGTGTTTAGTTTTGATTGAAAACTGAGATTCAGAGGGAACTACATTGTTCGTAAAGACTGAAGTCATAGGTAATTCGTGCTGAGTTTACGCCCTGACCCCAGATAAATCTGTAACTCTGGCTGGGATCTCATATGGGCAGGATCTGTCACCAAGTAATGGAAAGAGCCAGATTAAGTTTTTGGGGTTGTTTTGCTTTGGTTATTCTTATTGCTTTGATAAGCATTTTATGACAGAAGAGCAACAAAAAGTGGACATAAGGTAGTCTTAATGAGAAAGGATTCACTTCATCCAGGAATACCAGGATGCACTACCGGTCAGTGTCTTAGGTGAACCATATGGGGAGATGATGTTGCAGTGGTTCTCTTTGTTGTTGGACTACTTCCATAATGCAGGGATGGGGCTGAATGAACTGAGGTGGGGGCCTGGATGTAGCCCTTTTTCAGGACTTGTCAAACTAGAATTGCTCTAGTTGAATTAGGACATATCTGATGCTATATCAACAGCACTGAAAGAGGTAGCTGGGCACAGCAGTGAGATGAGAAATGCTGCGGTCATAGCACTGGAACCAGCAGCACTGAGATGGTCTGGAGCAGATGCAGAGTCCTGATGAATAGTAGTGGTGGGGTGGGAGTTGAGGTAGGCACAGTGCTGGGACTGTCCACTCACTTACAGACCTGCCTAAGTGAAACATGAAAAGAACTTTGTCCGTTGCATGGTTATGGGAGTAAGCAGGGTCACTGAAGCAAAACTGCTATTCAAGCGACTGTGAGGCTGTGTGGTCCATTTGTTATTTGTATAAGGATGTCACACTTCTAGTTAATGCTTTGTTCTTCTCTCCCATAAGAAACTATTACTTGCTTTGTACATCAGTTTATCATTTCTAGGAATGGATTTATTGCCTGTTAATGACATTGAGGGACAATACTTAGTTACCATGGTTTTAGGTGGGCACTTGAGCACAGTTGCAGACCACAGGTGGGCACAGTTGCATTTGGTGATATTTTTTAAGAAGAACCTTTACATCGGTGGCAGTACCTGGCAAATGACGCTAAAGATCCCAAGACAATATGTACACAGCCATAGTTTGGGTGTTAACACATTGTCCTCTGAAAGACGTCCTGTGAGAAGAGAATATTGACAATGATTATTATTGTGGAGCAGGTTATTTTGCTGCCACTGTATCAAAATAATTTAATAAATTTATTCTGAAATGACTGCTTTTTCCTGGAAGTATTGTAGTTTTGGCAAACTATCTTTCCTATAAGCAATGTCATGATATTGTTAATATATGCAGTTTTTAAAGTGAAATCTTATTCTGGGAGGTGACTTGTAGAAGTCCTATTTTCTTACGCAATAGGTCTGTTGCTATATTTATCAAGGTGATAGGTGCAGTTCTTAAAGTTTAAAACAAATCTTGGGCTCTGTGTTTTCTATTAACACTGCAAAACCAGCTTAGCTGAGTCAATGATTTGTGTCCCCTCTCTTCATGTGCATTGCCTAGAGAATTACTAAGTTGTAAGTGACAGTTGTGCAACAAGCCAGAGGCTATAGAACAGTGTAGGTGCCACTGAAGGCAGAATTTGTTCTGCAGAATTTTTATTGCTGTTAGCAATTTGCAAACTGGAAGGCAAGTTTGGAGGGCTGGCCATTAAAAGCAATAACATATTTTAAATTATAAAATGGATATACTTGCATGCAACACGTGGAGTATTAAGAATTTGTTTTTATAGACACTTTTTAAAACAGCCCTACATTATATGACCTTGTTTGAAAGCTCTACTAGTAGTAAATCACAGTGCATTCAAATAAGTGTCTCAGAAAGAAGAAACGTTGACTTGATTGAGCCAGGATTTGAGCATACAATTCCAGACAATAAAAATAATTGACAATGACAGTGGTTGGCATCCAGATATTCTCTTTCATCCGAAGATCTAAAAGTGCTCTTAAAATGTGTAGTTACAGCATAATGGGTTCCAATTTTGTATCAAGGATTATCAAAGTAGAAAAAAGATACGACCATCATTTTCAGATTCAGATTTCTGTTGTTGGGTACTTACATTCATATTATACTTTGTTATTGATCTAAATATGGGTTTAGATGGCAGCTTGCATTCAAGTTGGAAAATGATCTGATTTGCAGGTCCAAACATAAAAGGGGGGAATTTTCCATGAGTATATGAAGCATTTAAAAGCCCAGATTGCTTTGTTTTTTTCACTGGGACTTGTGCTCTTGAATTTCTGTTGTGTTTTTGATAATGCCTCTGACTTCGGCATCCAGTTGTCAGCTAACATATCCCTATGATGCTTAAGCTAATATTATGCCATCTACAGCTACAAAAGTGAACCAGGGACATTTTAGAAATAATGACTAGGAAGGAAAAAAATCTTAATTCTTAGTTAAGCATGTAACATAGCAGTGCTGATGTGTCCCTAACAATGCACATTTCCTTCTAAATGAAGTATTTTAGATGAGCAAGAGTTCCTGTTCCTGTTGAGGAAAGGGATTATGAGATATATACTTCTTAATTAAGGGAACACAGTTTCACTAATACAGTTGGACACTAATACAGAGTTAGATAACTCATGGCTATAATCCTTTCCTTTTGAAATCAAAGAGGAACACAGTGACCTTCAGGTTCTCTCCACTTTGCTCATGTACTTTCTCCAGTTTAAATTCAAGTCTTCTATTAATTTTATGCCACCTTTCATCATAAAAGGTTGTGGGCTATGGTTCTAAAGATGTTTCTAAAATCCAGAGACCTATTTCCTCAGCACCTGCTAGCACTTTAACATTTGCTCTACCTGGGGAAAATGCCTGTGGGAAATAAAGTCAGAAAACCTAATAGAACCACAAGCAACTGGGTGACATATGGAGGCATTCAGGGCGGGGGTGGGGGCTGGCCTCTCTGTTGGTTACTGGATTTGGGGAAATGCAAAGATGGCAGAAAGCTATTTTTATATCACCTTCTCTGGCCCTATGCCAAGAACAGCTTGCCAGCCTGGAGAATTTGGGCATGACTTGCACAGCAAAGTTTATTTATGTCCAACTTTATTGCAACACATAGTCCCTTTTCAGTTAAACACTTAAGCTATGGGATGTAACAGATGCCTAGATTTATTGCTTTCCACTCTCTTTTCTTTTTTATTAATTAAGTAATAAAATACTTATCTGCATGGATTGTGTAAATCTTAGAGGCTAAAACTAAATCCCTCTTCCACTGCTTATTTAGCTTGTAAAGCCATTCGAGTCCTGGCATCTGTATAACATGGCGTATGTTTACAGTGCAACAGAAATGGTCAGAATAATACCTAGACATAAAAATATACAGATTTCAGAAAGCCTCACTCTGAATGAAATCCATAACTATGTCAAATAGCAAATCTCATCCCAACTCTGACTCATTATACCTACATTTTTCCTAAATGCACAAAGAAACAGAAAGATCTAGTAGTTCTTCTGCAGAATGTTAGATGTATTGTCCTGGACCATTTCTTCAGAAAATTTTTGCATGCTCCAAGATACTACATCAGTACGTATAAAATTACAGTAAAAGCTACATGATTATATGATAATGCACATCTCAACTAGTTGAAAAAACCAAAGGTCATTCTTATTCATTCTATACTGAAATGAAAAATTTAAAAAATGGACAAATAGAGAAAGAAGTACCAAATTTAGCTCATGTTACAGAACTGAGCTAGCTAATTGTTCAGCTCAGTTCTAGTTCAGGTGCAGCCATGACTGAAGTTGTTTCAGCTCATTTCAACAAAATGTCAAAATAATCATTCAGGTTCAGCTCTGATTTGAGGAAAAGAAATATGATTTGAACTGGCTTGCAGCTTGGACTTGCTCCTACTCCCTGGTTATAGGATGATTTAGTTATGCATAAGTAATCACCAATCGAATAATTACCAGATTGAATTTGGGTAAAATTGGTGGCAGGTTCTGAAATTTTAATTAGCTTTACACAGAATTAATATTTGCTTGGAAATTTATATCATGAATGAATTTCCTTTACTGTTCTTCATGTATTTTTCGTTATTCCATAGTTTCAAGTTATAATCAATTAGAAAACAGGTACACAATAGACAGATCCTTTTAAGGTCAGATGCTATGAAGAGAAAGAAACATTCTCAGATGTTATTTGTCTGAACAACTGTCCTGCACAAACAACATAGAATAGACTTTGAACCCAGCTATTTCAACTTTGTGCATACCTGCTTTTTGAGCATTTCAGATAATATGAAAGTTGTACTAACCAGATATTAAAAAGAAACATTTAAAATATTTGTACATATATTAATCTAATGAATGCATTACATTTAACCTGGCTTAGAAAGATGCTTTAGGGATTATGTCAATTGGCACTGCAAAACTTCAGTGACACAGAGATTGACCCTATTTTCAGAAGTGACTTGGGGTCAAGTTTTTAAAGTCATTTAAGAATTTATGGTCTTCAATATGCAGAGCAACGCTTAACTTTCGGTAGCTAACTGCCTGTCAAATTTTCAATCCTGAATTTATAGATTTCCTACACAGTATATTAAAGACCTGACTGAAGATCTGCAGAAAACAGATAAATGGGAAACCAAGTAAATTACCATGGAATAAGATGGTAAGAAAACGGTCTGTGACGCTTTTTCTTTTTCCTGATTTTCAGGTTGTGTCCTCTTTTAACCTACTGCCTGGCTTCTGGTACTGTGCATTTTTCTCACACTTCCCCTAAACTTCCTGTTATCACACAGACTCTATTGCTTTTTTAATGTTGGTAAATTTGGTTCAGTCCTCTTGTGCAGTCTGGCAAGTATCAGAGCATGTTTGTAGGTTCAGGCCCTGCAGGTGAGAGATGTGTTATTCTGCCTAATTTAAAAGCTCTACTTTTGTGACCTGACCTGGGGGCGTACTTGAGATGATACGGGAGCATATATAAGCATACTTGATCAGTATGCTGGCTTGCATGGGTGCATTCGTGGACAAAACGGTAGGTGCTTATGGTTCTGTATGATTAGGGAAAAGAGAAACTGGGGATGTTTTGGATGATACTGCTATGAAGGAGAAATGAGGGTAGGATTTGACAGAGAAAGTGAAATTATTTAAATCAATTGTGGAAACATTCAAAAGTTGTATTGGGCAAGCTTTTATCAAATACCTAGTACAGCTTTTGGTCAAAAAGAAGACGACACACTTCACAACTGAATGATCATATCCTAATGTTTGACAGGCTGACTTGGTATGTAGGATGGCCCAGTTCAAGTCTTTCACCCAAATCAGGGCCAAGTAGAGCTGGCTGGACTCCAAAAGTAGTATGTGGCAGACAAATGCTCACCTCATCAATGCATTAGCTGTCCTGAACAATGTTTCTGACATTTTTGGCTTAAAATGGTGGGAAATGCCTTACATTTCTTCTGGTATGGAAAGGGAAGAATATCTTAAATCCTCACAGCATTCACTGTGTGGAGAAACTTTTTTTGACATAGCTTCATGATAGGGGTGGCTGACTTGTGGCTTTGAATCTGTGAATGACACCTACATAGTGAAGAAATACTTCTTGGTGTCCAGGGTGAGCCAAACTCCTGCTGCTTTTCAGCAAGACTTAGGTTCTCAAGGGTCAAATTTTTAGATTCAATTAAATACCTAAACATTTGATTAAGAGCCTACTGGGGCTTTCAAATGTGCGTAATCACCTACATCTTACTGGCTTCAGTTCCCTGAGCCTGGAGTGCCCATTGGGATGGCAAGTGACTGTGATGTGTCATAAACTATTAATATTCCTTTGATTAAATTGCAGTGCAGTATGCTCTCTTTCCTTGAGTCTCCCATTCCTGGTTTCAGCTGTTAATTTCTTCCTTTCCTGTTATTATTAAACTTTGTACCTGCATTTTTCCAGCAACTTGTTTTGCTGAAGTTGTATCAGAAATGCATCTATGTTTTATAGAAGACATTCTGGCTTAGGGAAAGCTGTAGTAACTGCAGTGATTCATCCGTTTCAATGGGTGTCAAATGTACTAACAGTAAACACTGCTTAAGCAGATGCCTGTCTCAAGGCCTGAACCACTTAAGGGGATGGACCTGTGCACCTCTACCAGTTTGGAACCTGTGTTCTTGAAAATGAGACATCAGAATTTACCCCCAAAACTGTGTTGTTTTTAAGCCACAGGAAAAGCATACTTGATTTACTTTTACTAGGGTTTCATGATGCAGACTCCCTTCAGTATCATATGGCTAGATCCCAGAAGACACAGCATAGGTGATAGTTTTACTAGCAAGGGCAAATCCAAGGATAGCAGACTGACAGACAGATGCTGCTTCACTTCTGGACTTATGTGATTCTAAATACAGAAAATACCTGAGTAGAAATATATGCTTATAATCTATAAATTCAGAAATATTAATCACAAATATGTAAATAAGAACAGTGATGGTGACTAATTCATAGTTCTTGACAGAAGATATAACAACCAAACATGATAAGGACAATTGGGTTAAAAATGGATTACCTCAAAATAGGAAAAAGAACAGGCAATCGAACTTGGGTTCCTGCATCTCAGCAGTGTGTTCCTCATTGCTAGTCTCCAAAGTACAGTTAGGGCATTGTCTCTTCCTGATGGTCTTTTGTGCACAGTGATGTGTTTTGAGACACTTGCCCAACTGTGTCCTTTGGCCAGGATAGACAGAAAATCAGTATGAGTTTTGAGAAACATCCTGCATAGTGTTAATAGGTATGTCAATCGGTGGAAAACTCGAGCACTAGAGAAATTTACCTGCCCAATAAATAGCAGGCTTACAAAAGTGATTTTTTAAAAAAGTGATGATGAATAGTCATAACAGTAAGAATATTCATAGCTACTGATGACACTTCTTGGTAGAAATATGAAGTCCTTTTGTTTCAGTGCTTAAACAACTTACAGCTGTTGAAGATGAGGGTGGGACCTGCTGTGGGAGGTTAATTATCCCAGCACAGAGTGTCTTGCTCTGAAATGACCAGCAATGATTTCTGCTGGAGAGAGGATGCTGATAATCAAAATACCGTGCTTTCATAATATTAATAATCTTATTAATCTCTCTAAAATAAGTAATAGAAATCTTTTCCATCTCTCCAGAAAAGCCCTTTTCTGACTTCCTCCAAACTCTGGAGGCACTTTTTGTCCCTTGATACTGATGTTCCAGACGGAGCTATTAGTACTGAGTCTCCAGACACAGACATTGAATTCATAGGCACATTGTTTTAAGGCTTCAAAGAGCTGAAGAGTTGGAGAGAGTCTGGCATGAAACAGTATACTTTTCCTGATTTCACTTTTGGGAAATTAAATAAACATTTGCAAATAAAATCATGAATGCATTTTTTTTAATTAGATGTATAAGCATTAGCTGTTTTATGTCCTCCCACTTGCAAATAGTAGGGAAGAACTGTTTGTCTTCCAGGAGTGTGGTGGCGAGACTTAATAATGTTTGTTGAGAACTCTTGGATCCTTGGAGGGAAGCTATGAGAGGAGTATGCAGTATCATTATCATAATTTTATATATAATAATGTTCTGTTCCTTTATTTTACTGAGGAAAAATGACTCAATCTCAGCATCCTCCATAGGAGCGGTCAGAGCTAATTCTTATTCTCTCCATTTACTGGCTTGGTAAGCAGAGATTTCTTTTGGTGCATTCAACGTTACACAGAAAGTAAATGACTGAGCAAGAAATAAAGCAGGCAAGAAATAAAACATATGCAGTGAGCACTAGAAATCTTACTGATGTGGTTGTTCACTGTAGTACTTCTTACTACAGTTTTCTTAGTAATGTTTTCCCTGCTAATGGTTTGAGGTCAGAAAGAGGTTATAATGTTAGCTTTGTGTTCTCCTTCCTTCTTTACAGAAGGAGCAAACCAATGGGGGGCATTTTGTTTGAAATTGTTTCCCTTAACTTTGCAAATATCAGGAGAGACAAATACAGTATCTTCTGAAGATTTAGGAGCACTCTGCCTTGACAGTTTACAGTTTGAAGAGATGATTGTGCTGTGTCTTTGAGCAAGGCTTTTTGTCAGTGTTGCCAGACATAATCAATGAAAAACAAAGAACAGGTTTGACTAAACAATTTGACTAAAATTTCCTGCTCCCAGTCAATTTCTAAATGTTTGTTGCCTTTACTGTTGTGATGGTATCTTTTTACTACCTATCTGGCATTTTCGTGGCGTTTTCTAGATTACAAAAATCCAGACTTGCTCAAGTGCATTGCTGTGGTACATTTCAGGTTTCCCTTCTCAGCAATGGGAAGGGAGATAATATGACCATTTTTTTCTGTTGGTAGATTAATTTTAAGACTATTCTCCTTCTCTTTGTATCATATATTTGCTTCTTTAGCTGGCTTCAGATCTGATAGACTTGGGTTTAACAAGGACATGTTCCGAGTATTGAATCTGTACAGTTAAAAAAGAGGAGAAAATACTACATCACTGTAGTGAGAAGCCTCAGGAGGGTTACAGAATCAATTTTCAGGTGCAGCGTTTGCAATTCCCATTATAAGCATGGGTAGCTGTCATAGAGGTGAACTGTCAGTGAAATGACCTCTTGCTAGTCTGTATTTCTTTTCTTTGTAGGCTTTGTCTTTGTTCTATTCGGTTTTTAAGTCAAAACAAAGTATCGCACCATTGCTAACACTGCAGGTTCAGCCTGCTATCTGAAAATCAAGCTGGGCTTGTTCTGCTTCACTACAGTAGCACCCACAGCACAAGGACTCTGGATCTGGTACTTATCAGGGTTTTTTGATTATGCTTGAGACAAGTCTACATGTGACCTAGGCTTCAACTTTTACAATGCTGACACTATAGGAAACACTTCCTTTGTCAGTAAGTTGATATGTCCACATCAGAAGTAGTTACAATAGTTACAACTAGCAGCAACTTTTATAGATATTTTTCTGGTAATTTTTGAGACAGTTTAAGAGGAATGCCTAAGCAGCTGAAACATGACAGCTCTGCTGTGAAGTGAATTAATTCCTCAACAATCAAACTTTAGAATCTGCAATTAAGTCCAGTGTCATAGTGTTCTCATTTTATGACAGTGACACATTTGTGCACACTTTATACACATGTTGGCTTTCAAAAATGAAGCATGAAGCTTGCATAATGCCCCAGGAAGCTCGCAGTAAAGTTAGCATGAGACGTATCACATATATCCTTCCTTTACCCAAATACTATTTACTCTTTATTCTTTACCTAAATACTAATGTCTCTTTGAGTCATGCTGTCATTGTATCCCCTAAAGAAATATGCCTTGTTTTTGAAGATCTTGTAAATCTATCAAATCTGTGGGTTTAAGTTTCTGTTGCTTGCATCTCCCTGTGCTAGACTAGAGAGATAAGAAGATAAAACAGTGAGTTAGCTGCACTCGGGATTCTCGCCAGTCTTCATGGGATGGAAAATTCCTTCCCAATTCCATATCTGACTTTAAATTTGACCCTCAGCATGTGAGCAAGATAGACCAACACACATACTTAAGAAAAAAGACTCTTTGTGTCCTAGCAGGACATTGGTGCAACTTTTCCAAGGTCCAATTCTAGCTGCTGCCAATCAATGAAACTTTGTCTTCCCTCAGACATCCTACAACATGCGGGTAAATTGGGCATCAGCAAGAACTGTTCTCTACCTCCTGCAGGCTATCAACAGAAGCCTTGAAATATGAGATTTGATTACAGAATTCATCTCAGTGCAGAGCTACCAGGAACATGAATATGTTGAGGACAATCCAGGCAACCACTGGTCCCCATGGGAGACCTGTAGTTTCATGTATTTCAACACTAGTGATCATTTATATATGAAACCTGTTTTCTTCACTGCTAGCCTTTGTGTTCTCTTCAGTTTTTACCAAAACCTAGTATTTCATACTACTATGTAGATGACCGATTAAAAAATATTGAACAGCTTCAGAATAAGATTGATCTCTGAGTGATCTCTCTAGGAATGACCCCACTCATTGATATCATCCCTTTTAACAAAAACTTTGAGATCTGTCAGTAAATCAGTTTTGAATCTCTCTATTAATTGCAATTTTTAAATATGTTAGGTCCTATGCCCTGGAGAAGTCCATGTGGTACTATATCTACACAGTTGCCTTTATCAAGTCAGTTCTCAAAAAAGAACAGTGAGTTTATTTGACAAGATGATTCACATCAATTATATTTTAGCATTAGTTATTTTTTGAAAGAATGCCAACTGACTTAACTCATTTCATTATTGTACCCAAATTGATATTGGGGTAATCTGCCTGTAATTTCCTGGACCTTCCTTCTTTAATATTCTTTAATAGATATTTCATACCGAAATACATTTGCAGTTCTCTGACCCTTTGGAATTTTCCCAGTTTTCCATGAGTTGTTCAGTATCAACACTAATGGTTCGGAGAACTCCTCATTGAGTTTATGTAAGACTCCAGGCCTGTTGATTTGAAAACATTTAATTTTAGCAGATCTTGTCTCACATCTCCCTTTATTACCTACAGTGAATTTTGTTATGCTGATGTAATATGGGATGATACATTCTCCTGCTTCATTCCAAGGACAAAACGTTGTGGAAAGGACAAAATGTTTATTGGATATTTCCACCTTTTCTATATTACCATTTACGGTTTTATCACCCACATCTAGCACTGGGCTTATGGCCAGTCTCAAGCTTTTTCTAATATGTATAAAAATACCTTTTTTGTCTCCCAACCTCAGTTAACTGTTAGTATTTCCTTGATTTTGTTAACTTCCCTCATAAGTTCCCTGCATATTGTAACTTATAAATTATGTTCCTTACCATTTACTTCCCCTTTCTTCCATGCTGCAGATAAAAGATATTTTTAATATGTTTTATGGCTATCTTTAAGCCCAGATGGTTTCTGACTTAGTGTAAATATTTTCATGCTTAAAGTGCATTTTTGGCCTGTGATCGGGTAGGCTTAACACTTTATTCTCCGTTTCCCATTTGACTTTGTGCTACCAGTCAGTTGGAGTGACAGTTTTTTTAAACTTTGGACAGTTGTCCTGTTTAAAGCGCCAGTATACATTTTGCAACCAATCCTCTATTACTGGTTGATGCCACATTCTGCTTGCATATGGTAAATGTAACCATATCACAATTATTGGTACCCAGGCAATTGCTAGTTCAAGGCAAGCAGTTAAATCTTCTGGTCCATCAGAAATGTGTCTGTGGCTGAGCTATTCTAGCTTCCATAGGGAAACTTCGGTTTTATCACTAGTGCTCTGGAAAACTCTGCAAAACTTCTGGTACTGGCTACTTGCAAGGTACAGCAATTATCTCTTAGCAAGAGGGCATTCCTGCTGACACAATTTATTTCAAGTTAGCAAGGAAACTGTAGTAAGAAGCAGACAGAAAACATGAGTAAAAAGTGATTAGGAACAATTCCACTGAGATTCCCAAAAGAAGCAGGAGGAGTTGCTTGAGAATCCTTGGATTTTTTTTTTTCCTTCACACTGGCTGCTCATTCTTGGTCCATGCTGTGTTAACTGCACCCACTTTCATGCCAGTGGAACTCTGTATAGGGCTCTGGTGTAAATAAGAACCAAAAATCATCCAGATTTTAAAAATGTCTCCGACAAAGATGTGTTCTGATTTATAGTAGGGTCTACTGGCAATTGAATCGGCAAAATTTCCCTATCTGGAATTTTTAATATTCACATGAGCAAGGCATAGGACAATATATTTTGTACCAGTCCCCAAGGCAGAGAGGTAAAATGGATACAGGTTGGCCTATACACAGTAGCTAGTACAGCTTTCCTACTCACTTTTGTTACTTCAGTGCTATGTGAGCCGTCTTGGTTTCAGCTTAAGAAGGTCCCATTTTGAGATATTAAATTTATCCGCCTCAGAGAGAAAAGGGAGGAACAAAAATCCAGTTAAATATCTGGGGTCTTGTTGGGGACCATGGAAGCCCAAAATAAAAAGGACCATCAGAAGGGAGGCTGCCCTTTTCACAGTAGAATACCCTTCGGATTTGTGTTTTGGTGAAAGGGAATCTGATTCATCCCCTGGTCTTGCACTTGTGTCCTTGCTGGAGAAACAGATCCCTAAAAGAAAGGGTTCTCACCTTTTGAAACTTAAAAGTGGACTGCCTCTTGTCTCCCTCAAGTTCTTTTCCTGAAGTTTCTGGAGGGCAGAGATAACATTTCCCTCTTTTGGTGGTTTATGGACTGTCAGGAAAAATTATAGGAGGAGGTCAAGAGAGGGCAGAATGCTTTTCCTTCTGTAAAGAGCAAAACTTTTTCCAGGTAAGGGGAAAGTTAGGGCTAAGAAAGATGAAAGAATATTTGGTTTATGACATGAGCTGGCAAATGGGCCTGTGTCTTGAATAGTGACTCTTGTCACTAGAATTTCCTTGGTTCCCCTCCTGCATAGCTAATGAAATCACCCATTAACTCTACCACTACTGAGAACCATTCAGGAGTGGAGTCATACACTGTGGGTGGGGGGGGGCTTATTCCTGTGGAAACCATTGCAGGAAGTGAAACCCATCAAAGTTTGCTCCTGTCCTGGCATTTCATTCATTTGCCTTATTGGTTCTGACAGCAGCCCAACCAGTCAGCATAATTCCCCATTATAAACAAAGATGATACACACATAAATATCTAGTCAAGGTAGGAAATGTTTTTTTTTTCTTTTCTATTCTTTTCTTTTCATTTTTCCACTTGCTTAAATAAGCACAGCAGAGCTGTTTTTTTATCACGCTCCTGCTCCTGCATTTTTCCAACCCAATTAGGCCATTACCAGGGCTAAATGAGGCATGGAACCTCCAAAAGTCACACCGTCGTCCCGGAGATGAAGCGCGTATAGCTGCAGAGTTGGCAGGCAGGTGAGGTGGCTGGGGCTTGCTGGAGTGTGACCCCGGGTGTTTTTGTGTTCCAGAAAGATCACCTTCAGAATGAGGGGAAAAAAAGCCTATGAAAAAGATATTATTTGAAAAAGCACTGTGTGATAACTAGGATTGCCACACTGTGGTCAAGTAACGTGACTGTGCACAAAGGAAGTATTAGCAGAATGCACTGAAGTTCGCACATAGGGTCTCTTTTGTCAGTCACTGTGCTTAGGGGTCTCTGCTCTCCTGTCTCTGATAATCCTAATTACCTTAGGCCTATGTAGCTGCTTTGGTCCAGGGCCAGTCTCTTGGCCGGAATACCAGCTCACAGTTCATTGTCCAAAATATCTTCTGATTTCTGAACAACTTGGCAAAAAGGGCAAAAACGTGAAAGCTTTCATGTATCTTCCATGGATTCTTGTATTAACTTCTTCCTTGCTGGTCAAGGGCTCCCTCCCCACCCCGACCTGCCCCCAGGTCTGTAGTGCTCCTGAATGATTCTACTCCATTGGGGAACAATTGTACTCCAGCAGCCAAGCTTCCTTTCCAGTTGAGATCCTTCAGGTTATTCTTACTGTGCCAACTTGTGCAATAAAGCCAGGTGTTCCCTCAGCTCTTTCCATGACACAAACCCCATACTTGCTCCTACTCCCAAGCTGCTGTGAATTCTTTGTGCTGGTTATAGAAATGATACAGAAGATAGTCATTTATCCTGCTCTGAAGCTCTGATAACTCTCACCAATCTTTCTTAAATTATGAACTGGAAAACTTGTGTTGTAAGTGTCTCATACAAGGGGGAAAAAAGGCTACATTTAGAAAGACAAAGAAGAGGAAGACTAGCAACTAGACTCATGAAAGGCAAACCTGGCATCTCCTGCTTTATTTCAGAGAGGAGCTCTGACAGATAGAATGGTAATTTTCTGTCACGTACTGTTTTAAGCACATAAGTTTCTGTGTGCTGAAAGAAAATTAACACACGCACTTTTCTGCATTGCATTTTTGTACGATGAAAAAAAGAATGGATTAAGTCTTTTGCTCAGAATGCATTAAACATTATTTTAGAAGGTGAACAGCTCTTTGTCCTTATCCTTTCCTTGTGCCTGCCTTCGCCTCAGTTCTGCTGTTTTTACTCACACTGAGCAATACCTCAGTTACCAGCTAAATCATATGGAACTTCTTTCAGAATATGAAAGTAGAATCAGATGTAATACTGAATTCTCCACCTGAATAAATCTGGAAGTGAGAAAGGTACAATTCCTAGTCTTTTGGGGTTTAAAATCATCATAACAGCTCTGTTGAGATAAATGTATCAAAGGAAACCCACACTTAAGCATGATTAGACAAGTTCTTCTGGATCTAGCTGCAGTGGTTTAAGATGTTACCCCTACATGAGCATATTCTTCACTTCTGCAGTCTCCACAGCAAGAACCATACTCCCATTCTGTTTCAGTGCCAAATCTAGACCATTTAGTTTAACCTCCTCTTCATAGCATTTTGAGCTAAACTGCCAGAATTTGCAGGAAAAATCTGAGGTGAAGGCTCATGATCTATTCTGATGACTCTTCAGAGCTACTGGTACTCTCCAACAGTGGTGCAATAAAAAATCACAGGTTATATTGTGATGTCTTAGGTGACTGTCACCTGGGGAAAGTGATGGGGGAATATCATTCAGGGATATACTTTTATTTGCAGGAATGTGTGTAGATATTTAAATCCTGCATTTGTTATTTCCTCTGGTTTTGGAGAGAAATGAGCTTGAATAAAGTTAAGGTGTTCATTATTTTGTTCAAGGACTGGCTTTTTTTAAACTAGGGCTGATTTTCACAAAATTGTTTGCTTAGGACATTAACCAACTGCTAACTAATGGAGCTGGAAATGTTCCCCATGGGATACTTATTTTATAATTGTCTAGCAGAATGTTTTTGAAGCAGATTTCACTGGGTACTGCTGGAGGCAGTGTCTCAAACCAAATGGACTGCTGATTTGAATCTAGATGGCAATTCCTGTTGTCCTCATACCTTACAGAGCAGAAAACATGTGTTTGTAGGATTTACAAGGAGTGTGTTGAAGAATCTGAGTGGGATTATTGAAAAAATTTTTGAACTTGTCCTCCCCATCTTTTATAAATAATCATAGAAAGTTTGCTTCATGCAAGAGTTTTAAATAGGGTGGTGAATCCCTGAAAAAGGCAGCTGGAGTAATAAGGGAGAGCTACATTGGGAACTGGCACACCTGCTCCTTTGGAAGTGCTACTACCTGTGCTGAAAGTATATCATGGGTCTGTGATATCATCTTACTGACAACATCTGCAGGGAAAAGCAGCTGGCCAGCTTTTCTTAGGTGAATAATATAAATAATCATAACTGATAAACATGTCCTTCCACATCACTTTGATCTTCCAGCACATTGCATAGGCAGATAAAGGTCATTGGACCCATTAAGGGCTCAGTATATAGCATATAGTGTTGTGTTCCACCTTGTGCTTCTGCCCCCATGAGACATGCTCGCACAAGCCAACTCTGAAAAGAAGAGTCAGCAAAACCTGCTGTTTTCTTCCCATAGGGTGAGAGTGGGACATATCCGTGCTCTGTGCCAGTCACTCTCCTCATGCCTGCATTTCTACTACTCTTGATTTTCTTCTCTGCCTTCCACCGGTGTGTTTAGTGAATTTTATGGGCTCAACAGAACTTCTATCCTTGCTAGAGTCCGCCGTTTCTCATGATCTTACTGAAACTCCCTTCACATTGAACCTATTTTCTTTTTCTGGGGGACTCTTAGCTCCCCATTCACCCTGCCTTTTTCAGGGCTAACAGGGAGAGGTTACATATAGTATACAGATAAGAGAAATATAAAAAATAGGAAAGAGTTTTTTTGTATTAGAATGAAAGGAAGAGAGAGAAGAAAGCTGGAGAAGGAATAATAATTATTCAGTTTAGAAAATTATAGACAAAAGAAAATAGACAATAGGAAAATAGGGGGAAAAAAGACATCCTGGGACAGTATAGTACTAGAAATGTAAAAGAAAGGGTAGAAAAAAGACCACAAAAAAGATCCAAAGGGATTTATTAATAAGTCATGCTGGACTTAATGTAAAAATAAACCATCCAATACAAAGAAAGTGTTTATTTGTTTTCAATAAGAGTATAAACTAGAATGGAGCAGCCAGCCAGTAGCTAGTCTAGCCTCTGATTCAGCAAACCACTAAAGTACACGCTAAGCTTTTAGACTCTACTAAATTTCATTAAAATCAAGTCTCAGTAAAGTTGGGCACATACTTAAGTGTTTTTCTGAATTGGATTTATGTTGAAATTGGCTCAGAATTATAGTTGTCCTCATTGTTTGGTTCACTGAGGATTCTGCAGAAAAAATAGGATCAAATAAAGTATTTTGTTTCAGACTCAGGATTTTTTTTTTAATCAAGTAAAATTAAAGGAAATTACTAAGCAAAATATGTTTTTTCCCTGGCAAGCAATTTGACAAAGTCAAATTGGGGGAAATGTTCAACTCTCCAATCTGTATTTTTTTACTAGAGAAAAGTTTTAATCAACTTTGATTCAATTGATATTCAGTTCTGTTGACATGGGTGAAGCATAATCACAACAAATTTCTGAAATGATTACTGGCAGCTATTACAAGTTGGGACACCAAACCCCAGACAGATGAAGTGATTTGTATAAGGCTCTCCAGCCAGGGGAAAGAAGCATTTGTCATGTCAAGGACCCTTCCACTTGCCAATGCTGGGAACATCACTTTCCACAACACCACGCCAATTGCTATCAGAACGGTTATCCTACTTTATAGCAAAGCTGCACTTCAGACAGATTGACTTTTCTAGTGGCCCATAACTAATACTGATATATCATAGAAAGTTTTAGAAATAAGAATTTTGCTGATGCAACCCAGATTCTTCTCATGTTTATTTATAGGATGTGAGCTTATTTGCTCCTGCTGTTTTGTAAAAGAATGATCAAAAGCTGGTTGCTTCACTCAGAAAAATACAGAAAGATACTCCTGCTTTTCCTCCAATGGGTGTTCTTACTCTATTATTTCATGTCCTATCACCTTTAACCTGCTAACAAGAATAGCTTACGCTGGCTAGTCAGAAGGTGTGAGAGATCTCTTTTGAGTAACATTGCACTAAGTTATATAATGTTAACTTCTTACATACAACAGACTACTTTGGCATCTCCCCCACCACTCCCTGCTCTTTCTAGGGCCATCTCTAGAAAAATATTAATCCTGAAAATTAGAAATTAAGAGCAATTCAGTTGGGTGTCACTTGCTGGCAAAGCTTCTGTAATAGATGTAGGAGAAAAGGCTTGCTTGATATGCAGGAATGTATATGTAATATGCAGGAATGTAAGGTACCCTGAAAGGCACACAGGTTGAATGCCTCACTGTTTCAGCTGCAGGCAAAATCTGAATTAATCTAACTTTGCAAAGTACATCCCAACGGAGTATACACATTCCCGAAAGGATGTATGGTGTCCTCATCCTGCAGAGCACTCCCCAGGCTTTCTTCCTCCATTATCCAGGAGGGTCTAGTCACTTTCCAAAAATATGGGGTGGGGTAAATGAACCATCACTGGAATGCACCCTGTTTAGCATGGTTTGTGGGACTATCTTTAGAAGACAGAAAAGTTAGAGATACTATATCATTAAAAAAAATCGTACCTTAGTAAAATATTTCACCTCCTATTTTATAGCAACTCTTAAGGGTCCCAATCTCCCCCAAAATGAAGAGAAAATTCATGATATTTTCATGGAGCCTTAGACTGGTATTATATCTAAGGCAACTTTTCGTCCACTTTAAATAACTGACAAGATGGTAGGTTTTCAACAGAAGGCAGAGATAGGAAACAACAAAGTTAGTAAACCATGACATGGCAAGAGAAGGAGATCACAGTCGAGAACATAGAGAGGCGAAACAGAACAGCTTTAAGATGAAGACCAGATGGATTCCTAAATTCTCTAAATCTGATAATGTGGTGCATGCATGGTGCAGTAGCTCCTAAGCGTTTCTTAGTGGTTTATTAAGCAATATAATGAATTTGTCACATGTTGTTTCTTCTCTAGTCATTTTTCTGGTGACCACGGGGGGCACAGCAGAATGCTTTGGCTGGTAGGATGCTTTAACATCTTGACACATTTCAGTAATCCCTTTTATACATACACATGCACTTTTGCTACATTTATGCTGGAGAAGGCACATGAATGGGAAGGTGAGAAGTTCTGGCATTGCCTGAATCTCTTTGGAGGTTGTTCCACAGCCTTGTGGTTTCTCTTGCAGAAATAAGCTTTAGCTCTTATTGTAGAAAACTCTTATCTTTCAGAGGGAAGAAATCAGCTATGCCCATGAGGCCCCTGGAGTTACTTATCTGGCTATTTTACAGCACTGTGGCACATAGGTTTTCAGCCAGGCCTGTGTAGAAATGGCTCCAAAGTCATAGGTCACCCCCTGCATGCATTTCCATCAAGTACTCACTGTTCAGAAACTACCTATAGCCCAGCATCTGCTAACAGTTAATGATGTTAGCTGAGAGCATTCAATTAATCTCTAAGGTATTTCTTCTACCACTTCTGTTTTGCTTCCCAGCATTGCCAAACACAGAATTTTTTCCACAAAGTGATGTCAGTTCCTGGGACCAAATTACACTGGTTAGGGATTTTGAACTGTGATACACATGCTACTTACTGGTTGAATGCAAGTTATTTCAAAAGTGTTATGTGAATCCCAAAGTCAGATGCAGTCCTGATTGAAAGGAAATTGCTATAAAGTCATGCAATCCCAGGTATGTTGCTTGGCATGGGGGTTGTGTCCATTTTATGAGCCAGTGCTGAAGTACCAGGGAGATCAGAGGCCTTGTAATCTCCCACTAAATCCATATCTGGTAAATGCTGCCTGAAGAGTTGAATGAGTCTGTATTTTTTGCCTGTTTGTGCAAAAGTCAGGTACTGATGCTTTTTTGAATGTCATTGCTGCCACCAAATTTGTTTGGGACTCTGTGAAACAAAGTGTTCCATTTTGTCCTGGCTGCCTTTTTCTATATCTGCAGTTCCCCAGTTGCTCTGACTTCAATCTTGAACAGTTCAAGCTTTCTTGTTCTCAAATTGTTCTGTTAAACAGAATATCAACAGTGATTGCCTAGGCATATGACAGATTCTGCCAATCTGCAATTTAGTAGTACTAAATACAGATGAATGTGACTCCACACCCTTTCTTAGTAGGTATTTTATTATTTTGACACCAGTACATTAGCTTAGAGTTAAAGGAGAACTAATTATATGGCCATTATGTAAAAAGAATGTTATAACTATGAAAACTGTGTCAATCTGCCCAGCAGATGCTGACCCACTGACAAACTTTACAATGTTGGGCATATCAGATCTAGCAAAACTAAATGTGATACAATTGTCTGGTTTAGTATATGTTTTTTATATTTAGTTTATCTTGGAGAACTGAGAATGTTACTCTGGGACAACTACTTAGGTTTTTTATAGCCAACCTAAACATGTTCTAGGCCTACTTTTCTTCTGGGGACTATTCCTCCCAAAGGCTTTTTCATTTGACCTGGCCAGATCTTGTCTTTTAGAAGCTTCAGCAGCTTCTTCAGTATCATGGCTGATTTATATGAAATATTTTTGGCCTCCTCTTAACTTTTTCGATGCCAGGTGTGACTGTGAAGTATCTTTTTTAACATTTGTTTTCTGTAACATATAGGATATTAGCATCCTGATTCCTGCCAGCAGAATTCCATCTAGTTCAGAGAACACCCCCTTAAGCTAACAGCAGAGCATGGAAATATTGCCATGGAGATTCCATGCTGGTAGTCCTGATGATTTTCTGAAGTCTCATTCTCAGGAGAAGCTCTAGCAACCATGTTTTGGATTTAATTTGAAACCAAATGTGGTGGTAGTGTTTATAAAATCAAATCATTATTCTAGATCTGAATTTTGCTCTGCACTCCTCTTGTCTCTGAACTCCCCAAACTTTTCTAAGGCTGATATTCCATTTGCAAATCATGCTATTTTTTCAGATAAAAATCTTCTTGTTCTTTTGGGGGTAAGACTAGTTTCTTTCTGCATTGAAAACAAGTGCTTTATAATCATTTTTAGCTAACTCGTGTCTTCTTTGAAGACATAAAAGTTTACTTCCACAGTCTAAGTCCAAACATAGCTCTTCTCTTTGAGCACACTAGCAGTCTGGTTTTGATTGCATCTTTGATGTGCTCATCTCTCATTTTGACCAAACAGGTGCAAGAAGGCTTTAGTGACGTACATGAACAATTCACTTTTTCTCACACTGTCATGGAACCTCAGAATTATAATCTGTTTAGCACCTCAGTGTCTAAAATTGTCTGTGAAGGCTGGTGTCCTATGTCCATTGTCCGTTTCTACACAGAAATGTCCTCTTTAAGTTGTCTTGGACAATGAGATCAGGCACAGACTTCGCCACATACACCTTCTCTGTGATTTCTCTTCTACCTGAACCTCTTACTTGTCTGTCAGGGGCAGGTGTGCTGCTTATGGCTTCAACCCTACTGTAATTTAATTGTATGCCTTGCATTAATAGGGAATTTCAAGGTATAACAGGATATCCACTAAGTTTTTTCTGTCATTTTAACGACTTATAGATATCCATTGAGTAATGCTTAATGAGTCCCAGACTTAGCATTACAAAAACCTTAATGAATATCTAGTCTGACACCTGCATAACACATCACATAGCTCTCCAGGCAGTAATTATTGTATCAGATATGTGACTCTTGGCTGAGCTACACTGGACCTTTTAGAAAGATACAGAAACTTGAAGATTTCAACAAGCAAAGGCTGAACCGTAAGTGCTTGAGGATTTTCTGACAAAACAGCATTTCATCAGAAAACAGTGATTTATAAAAAGCAAAAAGCTCTGTGGCAACCTCCTGGTGGGCACAGTGCTTTGCTGAAACACAGCTGGAGTTTTCACAGGCTCTTGCTTCATGTCCAGCAGGACCCTGGTGGGCAGGCGGCCAGCTTGTCTCCTCCAGACTGCCTGACACCACAGCTCTGGGGCAGCCTCACCTGCAGGCTGTGCTGGCTGTGGATCATCCAGGCATCTCAGGGCAGGACAGCTCTTCTGAGCCAGCTGTGTGGGAGACTGGGGTCCTTCAGGATCTGTGGGACTGGAATAGCACTGTTGCCACGAGACATGGCCAAGGCCAGGAATCTTCCCAGGCTCCCTTCTGTAAAAAGATCCTGAAAGCTGAGCTTGAGCGTGTGGGTTCTTGTTGACAGTCTTATGGTATCCAAGTTGATCACAAGAAGTTTAGCAAGTTCTGGTTTTGATCTGAATGGGAGTGAAAAAGCTTTTGAAAGATGAGAATTTCTTGTGAAGTTTCATGGCCTTGTGGATATAAACATGTTCAACTTTAACTTATGGTAGATCATCAGCTGAACACAAGTCAACAATGTCACGCTGTTCCAAAAAAGACAAGTGCCATGCTGAGATGTATAAACAGGGCTGTAGCCTGCAAGACATATGAAGTAATCCTACCACTCTGCTCAGCGCTGGTAAGGGCTCAACAAGAACACTCTGTTCATTTTTGGGCACTGTTCTACACTAAATACAGAGATACATTGGAGAGAGTCCAGAGGAAAGAAACAAGAATAATCTGAATTCAAGAAAGCATTGTTTGTGAAAAAAGATTAAATGAATTAAGATTACTTGGTCTAAAAAAAGAGGAAAAGGGGGGCAGTGATAACAGAATTCAAATTCCAAATAAGGCTGTTATGAAGAGGAAGAAATTAATCTATGATAGATAGGATGAGAAGAAATAGGCTTAAGTTGCAACAAAGAACATTCAAGTTAGATATGAGGGAACATCTGCATCTTTAAGAGCAGAGAAACACTGGAATAGATTGCCCTGGGAATTTGGCAGGTCTCCTTCACTGGAAGGCTTTAAACAACGTATGTCGGGAATGGTACAGGTATTGTTGAGCCCCTCTTGGTCTGAGGGGCAGATTGCATAACCCCTCAAGATCCTTTCCAACCCAGTTACTATATGAACTTGAGGAGCTGCTGTTTGAAACTGTGGTTAGTTACTATTTGAGTAAGAAGTACTTTGTAAGTAATGTATGTCATGAATGTGACATTCAGCTAGAAAAAACGTTTTATTGAACATTTCTGACTTTTCTGCATGGTTCCTGACAACTGAAACATTCATTCAACTAGCAAATTTGCAATTATTGCAAGGATTGCTGCAATCCTTTTAATGCCTGTGCCTGCTCTAGAGTACTTTCTCTCCTCCTTCAGATACTGTGTTTGTCATGACAGTAATGGCCCTTTTCTCCCCCTTTTCCTGGAGGAATTTTAAGTTCCTCCACTGGAGTTTAGGTGAGATGGCTGATACTTTGCTTCTACTTCCAAGACAGTTCAAAGTCTAAAGATCTGGCAGTTACAAAACAGAAAAAAAAAAAAAAAGCTTAATTAAAGAATACTAAACAAGTGGGAGGGAAATTAAAAAATAGGGCAGTGTGCAGAAATTGAAATACTGATTTTCTGAGATTTCTGCGACAGAAGAAATCTCATGGAATTATATTTGCTGAATAAATGAACAGAGAAAAGGGTTTCTGCATTTGAAGAGCTTATAATCAAAATATTGACAAGCTAATACTAAATAGTGTTTTAAACGTAAAAATATTTGCAAAGAAAGAAAACAGTAACAGATAACAAGCTTCCTTGTTAATTCATTTGCTTGTTAATTTAATCTTTTTAATTTATTAGCTGAAAACTGCAGGAGCACAGTAATTTATTCTATTAGCAGTACAATTTCCACCTGTATTTTGCTAAGTTTTGATGTCTTCAGGCATGCATTAGCAGATAATTCAATCTTTGGCTGCATAAAGCTTTCCTTTAATAAGGAAGAGGCCATAATCTTAATCCAATTAAAGAAAAGAGGACCGAAGGAAGATTTGCTACAACAAAAGATGGTATTAGAGGATGTTAGCTCTTGGTACTGGCAGCAAGCAAATGGCTGTTCATCAGGAAGTTGGTATGTTCAGGTATTTTCAGTCTCAGGTATGGAGAACACTTGAAAATACCTGGAAGAATTGTGTCTTAATTAAATGAGTTGGAGATACTTGTTGTTCCAGCTGTAGAAGGTATTTAAGTATGCAGAGCTGAAAATTTTGACACAGTGAGATTTACAAGAAGCTGGACATGCTTCTAGTTTTGCTTTTTCTGAATATCTTGCCGGGCATCTGCATCTTTTTGTGCCAGTGTATCTTTGTGGATCTATCCCTCACATTCTTCCTCAGAGATGCAGATTATATATGCACAGCCCATCCTGTTCATAGACAGTATCTGTGATATTAGTTCAATTCTGTGTCTCCTCCCTGAAAACAACTAGTTCCAAATTATTCAGAGGCATACCAAGTATTACCCTATACCATGAATGAATAATTTTGCTTTTGTTGTCTAATCCCTTTTAGTGCTTTTGAATGACATCTGGTAGCAGTGATTTCCATAAATACTGTTTTTAAAATGAACCCTCCTTTACCAGTTAAGATCTGTTGCCTTTCAACTTTGTCTACTATGAGAAAGGAGAAATAAGAACACAGATTTACTTTTTCTACATGTAACACTTCAGCCGCATACTCTATGGTGGCAAAGAGTGGTTCCCAAATATTCAGTAACTTCAGCTCAGAGCCCTCCATAGCATCCTAGCAAACTAAATTATATTGTCTGTCTGTTCATGATGAAAACTGTTTCCCTTTTTGTAAGCAAAGAACCACAAAGGTAA
Source organism: Apteryx rowi (assembly GCF_003343035.1). Classification (NCBI taxonomy): domain Eukaryota; kingdom Metazoa; phylum Chordata; class Aves; order Apterygiformes; family Apterygidae; genus Apteryx; species Apteryx rowi. Next base: position 240,869 of record NW_020448097.1, on the reverse strand, counting down.
ATGAAAGCCTTATTAAACCGAAAGCAGAAAACTGGGAAAACCTGAGTAATATATCAGCAGACTGTAGTCTTGAGCTCACCCTCTTCCCACAGCAGCTGGTGAAGTCGGTGTCCTACACACCATTTCTTGTCCGGGCTCAGAAAAGCCCTTTCTTGGGCACCTCCTTCTCTGGCCCTGAAGGAGCACGCAGCTCCCCAGGTCTCTTTGCCAGGTGGAAGGGATAAAGCGAGTGGGTGCCCTAGGCTAAGTAGTGTTTATCAGACCATCCCATCTCCTTGCAGTTCTTCTCCAGAAATTACTGCTCCCTGCTTCAAACATCTTGCCTCTAAGTACAGGGTCTGCAAGGCCTCACCTGTGCTGGCCCTCATCTCATTGTACTGTATCAGCTTCTTTCTTTTCTTTCCACTACAGAAGAAACAAAAATTCAGCCACTCTTTCCCCTGTTGCCCTTTGCCTAGGATTCCTGCCTCTTCCCCTGGAAGGCTGCATTGCTGTCTGGGGCAACTCCTCAGCCTGCCCATGGTCTGGGGACAGAATGTTTTGTCCATTGCTTACCATGTGATTCGTAATATTTTTTTTCATGCCAACTTCAGTCCTAGCAACACTTTAACAAGAATGCTCCATAGTAGCACAGCTGACATGCCACCAATGCCCCACTCCTCCAGTCCCCCTTCCTCTCTAACAGATGCTGGCAGAGTGCTCCCTACAGAAAGGGGCCTCTGTGCTCTTGGATCTCCAGGTTGCTCTTCTCTCCCTTTATCCACAAGTGTCAGCACTGAACTCTTGCCTGTTGCTGCCATGTACTGTTCATCATTTCAGATCATCTCTTTAATTCATATTAATCTAAACAATGACAGCTTTTCTAACCCTGAATTTTCTCCCGGACACACAAATTTTTCACTGACTTTCTGAGCTGCTTTGATGTGTCCTGTATCCTACAGTGGGGCAGAGGTATCTAAGCCAGCACACTTTTTAAGCAAGTTTAAACTGAGTTTAATAATAGTGTTTTATTGCTTTCTGTTTTTTAATAACAATTTGTTACCCAGCAGAGCATTTTACTTACTTTTTGGCTGCAGTTTCATACACAACATGGGTCTCTACTGAACTGCCTAGAAGGGCACCCAATTCTGATCTGTTGTAATTAATTTTCTTGTGGCTGCTAGTTCTGGAACATGCACAGAAGCTAACCAAAATCAGTATAAAAATATTTTGTTCAACTTGCAAGAGCTTCTAAGAACAGCAACTCCCCAAATAGCCTTTCATGCCTGTGCCAAACAGAAATGGAGGTTAGGTGGGAGATATACCTACCCAGATGTATCAGATCAATGAAACAGGCAGGGAGGTAAGTACTATCAGCAGGATGAAGAGCATAGAGCATTCTGCTCCCCTAGGATGTGTCACATACACTGGGACCAGCTGGACCAGAGATGTCCACATCATGCGACAGAGCTCACTTGACAGCCATGGTCTTCCACAGACCATTTGCATTCCGCAGAGCAATTCGTGTAGCCCCTACTCCCCCTCGGCAATGGTTGAATAGCAGGCTGCAAGCCAGGTGAAGTGATTCAGCAGGGGAGCAAGCCATTCCTGCCCACCCATTTTGTCTGGGCTATCAGCTATCAGTACCCATGCTGTCAGCTCATCCAGGGTTGGGAGGGTGCCCTTGGAAAGATGACAGCAAGGAGCAGGCTGGCAATACTAGAACAGTTTGCTTGACTGCACCCCTCCTTTCTGCCTGATCTGAGCAGCGCTTGGGAAACAGGACAGGCAGAGCAGGCAGCAGGGATTGCTCTGGCCACTGTACTCCGAACTCAGTCAGGGAGTGGGTTGTGAGCAGAGACAGAGAGCATTCATGATGTACTGGACCTCCTCATCTGCAATAAACTCAATGTGCTCCTGAAGCACTGGGCTTGTGGCACATTCATCAGCTACCTGACTGTGTGTGCAGGAAGCCTAGCAGTTTGTCAAGGCAGCAGGCCCCAGCGTATAGCCCTCTGCAGCAGCAGGCAGACAACATGCCTTGCTTCCTGCCACAAGACCAGACATCCGTTTTGTAGATGACTGCAAATATTTTCATGGGGCATCTGATAGCAGGAGGGCTTTCTCAACCAGGACAGAATGAAAAGGATCTGCAGCTGACTGCAATGATTGTTTGACCTTCAGCAATTCATCCCATAGGACTTGGCAGACTTAGCCTCAGCTAGGTGGAGAGAAAGAACATCAGCCTAGAAAATGCTTGGTATGCTTTTTCATACCTTTTTTGAATCTGCAAGTGGTGGGATGAAGATGACATTCCCTAGCTGGAAAGAGGCAATGTATTTCCTTTTTCTGTTGGGCACTGAAGAAGCAAAAGCCACAGTCCATCTGCCTTGGAGAGGGAGAAGAAAGCTTGAGGAGTTTTCCACACTTTGACTTTTGGCAATGCTCTATCACCCACTAGTCCTGGTTCTGATGAAAGTTCTGATTGTTTTGGTGTCAAAAGGCTTGTCAGTAAAAGGTACAGTCAGATGTTAAAACAATGTGCTCACAAGCGATAGAATACATTATACGCTGACTACAACAGTTTGATGTAAACCCAGTTGCTTTCCAGAGGAATGTCCCAAAGTGTTTTCTGACTAACAGTGTCAGCAGCAGTTGGACATTTCATGTTGTCAAATCTTGAGGAAGGTGTTGAAATCCCCACTCAACAGTAGAGATATAGCAGTCAAGTTTGTCCAAAATGGGAGTTTCTGACTTTGGACTGAGTCACTTTGACCCTGTGAATATGAAATATACATTTTTTTCATATGAAAGTCCATATCTTCCTACAAGACATTCAGTATGATTCCACATTTCCTGGTAGAAAACTGTTCACCTAGAAATGTTTTGATCTCTAGCCAAAGATCCCTAGCACGAAGATGCCCTTGCCAATAAAAATGAACTTTTTCCAAGCCAGGACCAAAAAATAGTTTAGAATGAACCCATCACAGAGGAGTACAGCGTATACTCAGCTGTTCTGAATGTGTTGACTGCTGAGGCACAAGAATGATCTGAGCTTTGGTTTTCTTCTCCTACTGACTGCTGCTTCTGGACTTTCATTTGAGCAAGAATGTGTGAGATATTTCCGAATGCCTGGGGGACATACAGCATGCATAACTATTAAGCCTGTGGGCTAGAAGAACCCCTGTGATCATCATGTCTGAGCTGTGTGGCAGAAGTTGTAGTGTCTCCCTACAGTAGCTCCTCATTGGCCTAGGTAGAAGTTAAATCTGTTGAGGTATTTTTAGTGCATAACAAGTAATCCTCATAAAAAAGATTCTCAGCACTTGAAAACTCTTGATGACTTACTCCATAAGTTACTTGTCCTAAGTATTAGCATTGTATGCCTAGCTTCTAATTTGAATTTGACTAACTTCAGCTTTTTACTAATAGCTTTTATTCCTATTCCCACTGGACTGAACAGCCATTTATTATCATTTTTTTGTCCCCCCATAGCCATTTTCATATGCCATAATTAAGTTAGCTCTTAATTTGGCAGGCCTGTAGATGTGCTTCAGGGGAAACACACTGAGCACAGAGAAGCTACAATATTTCTCATCCCAACAGGATGCAGGCTTCAAAGCCATAGAATAGTTAAGCCTGGAATGACTGAACCTTTTAAACCTTCAAGATTTGTTATGGAGAAATATCTTGATTTCAGATGATTCCCTGGAAGTCATCTTCATTTAGGATATGAACAAAGTCTTTCTTGTGGCCTTGTTTCATTTTTAGCAAGGATAAGTTCAACCCAAAAAGTAAAAAGCAGTCAATGGAAGGGAGGGGAGGGACCCACACCAAAAGTTTATCATAGTTCTTTGCATAAGAGAAAGACTTGTTTCTTGCTGTAGCTTCCTCATGCTTCCTCATTTCCCACTTGCCTATCCCAGTCTCTCCCACAGTGTGTTCTGCTCACTGAGGCCTGATTATAAGTTTTACAGGGTCTCCTGTGACCAAAGTCATGCCATAGGCAGATTTATAAGCCACTTCTCGTGTGTGACAGAATTAGGCATCTGAAAGAATCCATGACACTTGTTTGAAAAAGGCTGAGGATAGTCCCGTGTATTCATCAGTGGGAAGGTGTGGCTGAAATCACACTGGTGCCTGACTTGTTCTTTCAAAGTTAGGATGTGCCCTGGGCAGGTCTTTGAGTGGGGGCAGCCTCGGGTGCATATGGAGAGGTTGATTTGACAAAGCAGAACTACTGTGGGCTCTGATGTGTAGCTGGGATCACTTTTCATATCTTTCTTTTGCAGTTCTCAGAGATGGGCTCTCCGTAGTGCTTTGGTTATGAAGAACCAAGGACAACTGAATTGTTGGTTTGCAATGGAGAAGATAGAGAGAGAAATACCAGCACTGTGGCTCTCACCCTGTTGCTTAGCTCCCTGCAGACATGTGTCACAAATCTTCCCTGTGTTGTATTAGGGAAAGAAAAAGCTTACTTGACTTTACTAGATCCACTTGCTTTCTTACATCATCTTTTTGCATCCTATAACCTCCTGGTGAAAAGAGGAACAATGACTTTATATAGCTGCTGCTTGATTCTTTTGGTATTTGCCTGGAACACTGCTGCCTATGGACCAAACCAGCGGGCACAGAAAAAGGGAGACATTATTCTTGGAGGATTGTTCCCCATTCATTTTGGAGTGGCTGCTAAAGACCAGGATCTAAAATCAAGACCAGAATCAGTGGAGTGTATAAGGTAAGCCATAAAAAAAGAAAATAAAAAGTCTTGGAGGAGGAGTCTCAACCTTTCTCAACTAGTGGTGACAGGCTATATTAGTAAATAATGGTCTGTGATCTGATGCTTGTAGAGAACTGAGTTCTGCAAGGTAATGGGAAAGCATGGTGTAAATAATAGAAAAAAACAGGTGTGTAAAGACAGAAAGTGTATGTGTTAAAGACTATGGTAAGTAATATGTGGACAGTGAAAGAGGGCAATCCATATATTCCCCAAAGCTGCCAAAACACAAATACACTGATCTATCTTGTCCTCCACAGTGGATATTTGAATAGTATCCTAAAATAATCTTTCCTAGAAGAAGGAAGGAAAATAACCAGTAGTGCCTTTACATCCATTTTACTACAGTCAATGCATAGAAAAATAGCTTGGAAATCAGATATTAGGTTCTTTTTCAATTCTGCCTCTCATCTTCTAAGCACTTGCAAACTGTTTAGTTGCCGAAACAAGTGAAGAGGTGAGAGTTGGGCAGCTCACTGCTTTTGAAAAATCCTGCTAAACACACAGCTGTCCCTTTAGGACCTTTACGAAGGCTTGAACTCCCTACTCAGACTTTCCTCATCCAAAGTCCTCTTCTGTGTAAACAGTGCATATAGATTTTGTCTACATCTTTGGCACTTAGGCCTGAAGGGAGAGGGAGTAATACACATGAAAATACCTTCTCTTATTACTGAAGTGTGGCCATTTCTATGATGAAACATGAGGGATTTTTAACCTTACAATCCTGCACATAATACACATAACAATTTAGAAATGGGAAGTGTGACAGAAGTTGATTACAAATGAAATGTCACACAGACAAAATATATGCAATTGGTGTGGAATTTTGTCATCACCATGCATGGGAAAGCATTTCACTGTCACGAGACCTCTTCTGTAATTGTATAGGAAAGAATAATGTCTAGTTATTTTGACCTCTGGTCCTAGAGTGGGGATCTAGTTCAGTTTTGTTGAAGATGGCGATGAAGAATTGCTGACATTATTCCTGCTGCACTTACAGATTCCAGGTGTGGTTTCCCACTGAGATATTGAACAGGACATGTCCATCTAAGTTATGAGATCATACCCAGATGCTCTCATAGGAAGCACCCAGAAAGAAGTGTAATTAAACAGATGTTCTTCTGGTTTCTTCTGTGCATGCACATGAATGTCATGAATGAAATGTATGTGCAATGTCTACTTTGTGGAGTAAGAAGTTCTGTCAGAATTTCAGCTTGTTTAAGTATTTTCTCTCTCCTGGAAGCAGTATTTTAAAAGTGGAAGGTTGAAAAGCAATGGATATTTTCAGCTCTCGTTGTCTTCTTCATTTGCTCCATGAGGTAGGCAGGACAAGGCCGATATCTGTAAACTGAAAGTAGCATTCATTTCTCTCAGTGCTGGGTCGGTCTCAGTAACAGTTTTGACAGGAACACATTATGAGAATGGATCACAGAAGAATGAAGCAGTCTGTTCCCCCAGGAGTACTGCTAGTGTGTGATTGCCCAAAAGCTTTGTTATAATGAGGTAGCACTGCCAATGTTGGGAAAATCCTGAGCAGCCAGACAGACTGTCTTATGGACCCATTGGGAGCTCCTTGTGGGTGGCATTTGATCTGCCAAAAGGCATCTTCCACCTTAAGTTTGCTGGAATAGGATCTGTATTCCCCTTACCCTTGCACCAAGGAGTGGCAGACAGAAAGGAGTTGACTAAAGAGGCACTTAGGCCACTTTGCCTGACTCCTTCAAAGAACTGGATAAATCATGAGTTGATAGCACAGTGCAAATATAGAGAGAATATTTAATGAAATGCAGAAATTTAGCTCCAGAGTTAGTCGTAATTATAACAGAAACAAGGGGATGATTTGACCAGAGGTAGCTGGAAGCAGTTTCTTTGCACGTGTCTTCACCAGAAAATGCCAATTTCCAGGAAAGGTTCAATTCAGAAGAGGTTGGGTTAGAAAGACTTCTTGAATCTGGTCATCAGATTTTAATAATGAAGACAATTAATCTATGGGACAGTTTATGGGCTGCGGTGAATTCCTTGTTATTGGAACATTTTAAATTGAGAGCAGATATTTCTCCTGACAGGGATTCTCTATTTCAAGCAGGACTTAATTCAGATAAGTCCTGTTGCCTGACTTACACAGAGGTCTCATTAGACAAAAATGGTGGTCCCTTTTAGTTTTGAATTCTCTGATTTTGCAGTAGGCTGGAGCAGGGTTGTGCATGCTGACTCTAAGAGCCCAATATGTTCACCAAGTCATGAGCTAAGACTTTAGCTAGTGTCTTTCATATCATAATTGAGTTTCCTCATTTCTGGGCAGTTGGCTAGCCTGGAATGGGTCTAATCATATTTTCTGCAAAAAATTGATAGGTTTCAGTTTCTTTCCAAAGTAGAGTCTTCCCAATCTTGTAGTGTCAAAAACTTTTGTAAGATGAGAAATCCACTAAAGGAACATAAGAATGGCTGTACCTGGTCAAACCAAAGGTCCTCTAGCTTAATATCCTGTCTCCAACAGAGGTCAAAAGCAAATGCCTGGCTAACAGTACTGCAGGGAAAGCATGTGGCAATACTTTCACAAAAGCTGCTAGTGTATACCAATTTGCAGCTCAGGGATTGCTAAATGAGGGGTGACATCTTTAGTATTTAATTATCCTGCAATGGATTTCTCTTCTATGAATTAATCCGATCCGTTGTTGAACTCTTGTAAGCTTTTAGCATCCACAACTTTCAGCAGAACACAGTTCCCCAGCTTAGTCACACGCACCTTGTTTGCTTTGAACCCTCTGTGACTAACTTCACTTGGAGCCCTCCTTGCTCCTAAGAAAGCAAACAAGCCTTCACTGTTCACATTGCCCTTGCTGCTTGAGATGTGACCAGTCTCTGCTGTATCCCCCTCAGTTATTCCTTTCTCCTGCTTGATGAGTCCTAATGTGCTTGCTTGTTCCTGGGGCAAAATCTGTTCTATACCTTGTTGCCTTTCTTTGAGCCTTCTCCAGTGCTGCTATATCTTTCTAAAGCTGTGGCTAATCAGTTGTATATCTGCCCCCTTTTTAGACAGCTGTGTACAGTTTTTAAACTCTGTATTAAAGAGGTGTCTCATATCACACAGAAAAATTAGATCCAGGTCTGTTTAGGAGTATGTGGGCACCCTCTCTCTTTCCTCGTCCTCTCCACCATTAGGCAGCAATAGTAACACGTCATCAGACAGTATGACAGGCTCCTGGCTTTGAGCCCAAGCAAAGACCTATGGGTCCCACTGAAGCTCTAGGGATGGGTTGCCCCTGTCTCTTCTGCACCTCAATGTCAAACAATATAAGAAATGTGGCTTCCCTTTCTGTTCAACTCAGTCTGTGCTGTTTGAACATTTTCTAGACATTTAGCTGTTTTCAGTTTCATCCCTATACTTTTAAACAGGGCTTCTCAAAATGGGTAGGACAGTTGTCCCTCCGCTCTTTCAGTTTGCACACTCTTTATATTCTTGTGGTACTGCATCTTTCTCCCCAGTTCAGCATGTATACTGACCTAAATCTACTGTGCGTACCTCACACAGGCTTATTTGGAAAACTGTATACTCAGCAGTGAAAGGAAAAAAGAACAGTAACAATTTCTTCACAGTTCTTTTTGTGCTGGTTCTACTGGAAATGTGTCTTCACACTTTAAGCACTGAATTGTAGAGTCCAAAGTGAAAATTTGCTCCTGATTTTGCCACCTCAAATGTAAGATAGGAATATGGAAAGTGACAGGAATTTTGTTTCCTGTATTTTAGAAATATTTACATAGTTTATTACTTAAGCAACCAAGTATCCTGTGTTTGATATAAACACATCTTCTGTCTTTGTATTCCTCAGGTGCTGTGACAGCAATTTTCCCAATAACATTTGCTGTCACATATCTGATGTATACAATGGAGACAGAGACTGAGCACAGCACACACTATCCATGACCCCTGTTCTCTGCCAGCACCCACAGAAGCTTATTCATAACTTAATTTCTCTGTCCTTTTTCAATTTCAGGTAGATTCATTATATCATTACTAGTAGTAGTAGTAGTATTCTTAGTAGTATTGTTAGTATTATAGCACAGATGGGCAGTACCCATGGCTTCCTCTAATGAGTAATGTTTGCAATGAGAATATATACCTAGTGTGTTGAGATACAGTGTTGCCAATATGGTGTCACTGTGTCACAATTGTTTACGCATATTCCCTGAATTCTGATTAGCAGTCCAGTCAAGGTTCCACATTGTGGCACAGAGCTTTCAAATTATGTGGTAAAACATCATTCTCACATCATAATGCACAGTTTCACAGAGCATAGCTCCAGGACATTTTAGCTCACTGAGTCAGTGTGTCTATCTGAGAGGTGAAGGAATTTTAATTCTACTCCTAAACACTCTGTCTTGTGGATATATTTGCTAATCCAGCTAGAGAACCAAATGAGTATTGTGCTGTTTAGAACTTCCCTTCTAAAACCAAATTATTTCCTTTTCCTCTTTCTGAGTCTTTTTTTTTTTTTGGGGGGGGGGGTGGTCTACACAGCTCCCCTTACCTATAGCCCTAACTTTTGAGAATGGTAAGCAACTCACTGTACCCTTCTGACTGGGGGAATCCTACAATTGACTAAAGTTCTCACCTTTGCATGTCTTAGTAATAGCAGTGCTAGTAAGTGCTAGTAGCAATTATACATTATTAATGTACTGGAAATTTAGAGAGGACAGAGAAATTAGTATGTAAATACAGCCACTGGAGAAAGGAGTACTGGTGTGATCTGAGATGCATGCAGCCTTTGTCACCATTTTTGAGTTAAAGTACGTATCAGCTACAGGAGGGTAAGTGAAAGCTGTGTTTAGAACTTTTACATTACTTTGTCCTTCTTTTCCATCATATTCTATTAGTTTTAGTTTGGTGGCTTGCAAGTTTTGATAAATGAAGGTCAATATGCAACATGAAGCTGTGAGTTGCTCCTTTATAGAGACGAACAGATCCCCATATCCCTGCTGGATCCAGATAGTATGAGCTGTTCAAAGCAAACCAAATAAACAAACAAACAATATTTCAGGATTTCAGGTTTCTCTTCAGGGTTTCTTGCAGAGTAAGTAGGCTCTGCAGCCCTTGAGTCTTTCTGACAGTCCCTCATACAGCTGATGGCTTTGGCTGCATCTTACAGATGGGGAAACTTAGAGAACAGCCTGAGCAGGGTCAGGAGCAGCTGTTTCCTAACCCAGCCTGTGCTGTAAGTGCCAGTCTGGCCAAAGTTCCAGCTGTGTGGTGGTGATGTGGGGAGGGAAGCTGGAGGTGTTGGCCTCACAGGGAAAGGAAAAGGGGCTGGGGTGAAACACGTTCCCAAACACACACACATTTCAGATTTCATAACCTCATGGGCCACACAGCCTGTGTGTGGCTGTGTTCAGGCACCAGAAGGGCAGCCTCATTGCTAGTGCGGGCTTTCACAGGTCGTGGAGCTCCGGGGAGCTCAAACCATATAAGTGACTTTATGTTCCTTAATTTATTTACCCTTACTTTGCCCCATTAATTGAGACATTTTAGCCTTCCTGAACATCCCTGGAAGGACACATTTAGACCAAATGGAAAAAACCCTCTTTGAATCAGTGAGATCTTGTGAGTTTACTAGCTGACAAACTGGGCTGCAAAGATAATCCATCCCCTGGGGATGGAACAATTCAGATGAGAATTTGTGGAAGAGTAATTTCTGATTTCTCTTTGCCTGTTTTTGCTCCTGCCTGGGACTAGAAAGAAGCTCAAGTGAAATGGATTGCATGCTCCAGGCCTGAGGGACAGGTGGGAGAATGGACATGAGAGAGGGGAAACAGTTGAAGAATGAGCGTGAATTGAAATTCCTACCTACACCTTTGGGCACTGAATTATTTACATTAAACTCTCATTTAGAGCTTACAAGCCACTTTTCATAGCACCACATCTTAGAAATGTTAAAATACAAGACCATGCCAATGGAGCTGTAAAAATAATCTGTCAGAAAATAAGTTTTGGAAGCTCCTTTTCTTCACCTATTTTCAGTGACTATTTAAAGACACTGGACACTGGAAGTCTAATGAAAAGTTTTCTTTTGTTACTAAATCCTTTGGATGTTGCTGTTTCTTCATGGAAATTCCCGGTGAAATTTCTGCATGGCTGATAGAACATTACAGTGACCAGTCACATCAGTTACAGCAGCAGCACAAGGTCACCTGGATCTGTGCAGCATGCTGCCAGTTTCAAGCACCAAGCCAAGAGAAATCTATCTGTAGCCCTTTGCTGGAGTTGTAACCACACAAGTCCCACTTACAGGGTTTGAAGGAATTGTTAATCTTGCTTCAGTTAAACCAGTTTAGCAGAGCTCTCTTCTCTGACTATATCAGTGTTAGCACTGGTATTGGTATCAGATATAATGCTATATCAGTGTTATCAAAATGAGACCTTGTTTGAAGTTCTGTCAGGGGTCACAGTATTAGAGAAGACAGAGCCAGGTGTGTTTGTGTCTAACCCATCTGATCATCTTCTGGTGAACTGCTGGTGCTGATACCAGCAGAGGTGCAACTGAGGAGAACTGCACATCCCCTGTCCATACTAGTTTGGCTGGAGGTAAATTATCAAAAGCATTTCAAAGACATTTTGGAGTCTAGCTCCCAGACAACACCTCCTGCCCTCCTTTCCCTTCCAAAATAAAACCAATCCAAACTTCAGTAGGTAGGCCAAATGCTGTAAATAAAAGTTCATCAATAACATATGTCATAAAGGAAAATAAAAGCAGTTATGTATCATGGGCCTTACCCTGCATCTGCTGAATTAAATGGCAAACACGTTCTTTGAAGGCAAGGGGAAAATAGTCCAGTTTCACTGATTCTGAAGATACCACCTGAAATCATGCTGCATTTTTAAAATCTAAATTAATTTGCTGTCAAACAGCCATAAAACACAATCTAACTTCTGTGTCATACTCCACATGTGTAATTTAATGTGAGCTGGCTTATTTTTTGTTTACACAGACTGAAATGTATGAGGTTTTTCACATGGTACGTTTGAACTTCCCAGCTTTTCAGCAATCTCCCCTTGAAATATATAAAATCTGTTAATGTTTTTTTCCTTTACACTGGGAGCCTGAACATAGTTCCTTGCTTCAAATTCTGTTTTCATTTTAATTGAAAATATCTGTGAATACATTTAGCTTTTTAAAAAGAAGTATCATAAAACCCTTCCTTGTTGCCCTTCTGATATTCCTGGAGTGCATTACTGACCACGTGAGGCAGCTTGGTTGGCCCAGTACATTTTTTTTCTTTACAGAACGTTCACTGCCTCATTCCCTCTGAGACTTGCATTTTTATTTCAGAGCTCTTCCATTGCATCTCACTCCTCAATGGTTTGGAACTAGAGCAAAAAAAAAAATTAATGACCAAGTTACTTCTAAATGTAATGCACAATCTCATGTTCTAGAAGATGTCCATGTTCTAGAGAGTGACCTTAAAAAAAACTAGCTGTCCATTTGGTCATAAATTATAAATAAGGATTTTTATTGGCCTCAAACTTATGACTTAAAGCTGCTGAAGAGCTTTGTATGAAACCATGTTGTCTGTTCTTTGAGGCGCAACCTCAGAGCAGAACCTCTTTTGAAAGTTGGCCAAAGATCTCTGGAAGAGGTGAAGTGAAGTTGAATAAATGACACTTTTAACACTTAAAGGTAAATCTTAGGTGTGATACCTTTAGAACTTCTGATCCCTGATAAACCAGATAAAATTCCTAGAATGGAAGTAATGTGGTTAAGTTCATTCAATGTTGAATAAGTCAGATGTAGCTAATATCAATTTTGGAAGCAGTTCATTTTATCCAGTAATTAAAAAATGTTTGGGTCATATATCTCAGAGATTGAAAGTTCATGATTGGATATAGCTTACTTAAGAAACCTTCACCTTGGTAACTGAAGTATATCTCAAAACATTTCAAAATGGCACTCATCTGAAACCTGAAATTTACCATTTTATAACGAATCCATTCTTGGATTAGCTGTTTCCCGAGGCTATTCCACAGTTCAGGGTCCCATCAGTTTTTCAAATGAATCTCAAGCATAACAGCTTTGGCACCTTCCCGTTTTCAGCCATGGCTCAACTCAAAACTCTGCAAACTCACTGCTCCCCTGACAGGTAATGCATCGTAAGGAAGGGCAGGTATCAGTTCATGAAAGATTCTGCTATCCCAGCTGAATTATCCCAAAACATGGCAGCTTCACAGGCACACAGCTGATTGCTTTTGCAGCTTTACAGGAGAAAACACAGTGTAAAACTTAGGAATGGCACATGGCAAAGCTACTTTCTGCTGCTTTCCATAAAAAAAGCTTCTTTCTCCCTTGGATTAATAGTCACTCACCCCCACATCAACTTCTTTGATCACCTCAACAACTTTGATCAACAGTTCATTTAGAGCATGTGATGCTCTAAACACAGACTCCCAGGTCCTGCAGCCCATTCCTGACACTGCTCCCTAACCCTGGGTTAGCTCCAGCCACAGCTTCTGAGCTCGTGTCTAAAACAAATGGATGACAGCACTATAATAAAGAGAAAAGTTATTCTCTGATGAAAACACTGAAGTACCAAATTAACAAGTTAACAAGTTATGCTAGGATTTAAATTTACAGTATTTATCTGTTCTGGGGTAAAACCAGGTTGACTGTGCCCTCTTTTCCAGTGCGAGATGTGTGATGTGACGCCCAGTGTTACAGATGCCTGAATTTTCCTGAATGGGGCTAGCAGGCACCTGCGTATCCAGAGGCAGCCAGTGCTGAGTGTCTCAGCTCACACTGCCTGCCTAACGCCTCTAGCAATTTACACACCGAGTATCCTTGAACCTAAGTCCCTGACAGCTTCCTACTGAGCACAGGGCTTAGCAGACACTGCCATCTGCATTCAGAAATGTGTCAGAGGAGCACAGAAGAAAATCTGGTAGGGATAGTTTTGTGTTAAAGCCCTTGCTCAGGAATCACAAGATCCAGGTTTAATGTCCTGACTAGAAGAGACAGGCCAAAACCACCGCTCCAGGTGTGATCTCTCTCAACTTTCCCAGACTTTAGGGGACTTAGAAAAATTCATCTCATCCCCACAACCACTGATCTGAGCTCCCAAACCTGAAGAGTTGAAAACTAGAACAAAACCTTGCAGCATATGCATGTCTCTTCTGTAACCGCTGAAGAAAAAGGAAACCTTTCTGAATTCACTAGGATACAAGACTAAGCTAAGCAATATAAGTTGCCTTTGCCTTTTGTATCTGGAATCTTTCATTCTCTCTTTGTCTTGGTCCTGGTCCCCTCTCCTCTGTTTGATGCCTTCTCACTCTCTATTATTTTTTTCTCACTCCCAGGTATAATTTCCGAGGCTTCCGCTGGCTACAGGCTATGATCTTTGCCATAGAAGAAATAAACAGTAGCCCAACTCTCCTTCCCAACATGACCTTGGGATACAGGATATTTGACACTTGCAATACAGTCTCTAAAGCCCTAGAGGCGACCCTGAGTTTTGTAGCCCAGAACAAGATAGACTCCTTGAACCTGGACGAATTCTGCAACTGCTCCGAACATATCCCTTCCACTATTGCAGTCGTGGGTGCAACCGGCTCCGGGATCTCTACTGCTGTGGCCAATCTGCTGGGACTCTTCTACATACCTCAGGTATGCATTCGCTTGTCTTGTTTAGCTTACAAAGCGGCTTGCCTCTCTGCTCTGCAGCACTAGCCAGGCATTCAGTACAGGGGGGGATATTGCTGTTTGGAGGGGATCTTTAAGTATGTTTTCAGAACTGTGATAGGGAGCTGGGCTGCTGCCTTACACGATCCTTCTCTGTTTCAAACCAAAGGACGTTTAGAAATGCAGAGGTCCTAACTGTACTAATGGACTCAGAGGCAACACAGCGATGTGGAGCACTATTTTTTAAAGCAGGATGACAGTTTATGTGACAAAATGCAGTTTATTTCCCTCTAGACTTAGTGAGTCAAATCAAACCGAATACTTGCTGGTGAGAAATACAAGACTTAAGTCTCACATTCTCCAGATTTGCATTTGGCAAATGCAGTGGCTGTGCCAAGTTCTCTATCCCATGCTCTGCCAATGTGTCCTGCCTGCACACCAGAAGGGCTCCAGGGGAGTTCAGCCTCTACAGCTTGTTCAGTCTTTGCCACTTAAAATAGACTCTCAAGGAGAGAAACAATAAAAATTGTGTGTGTATGTGTGGGTGTGGGGGTAGGGGTGGTTCTTATGGTATAAATATCTGTCTTGCTAGAAATTTGTGATCCCCAAACACAAAGGTTACCAGGCAGACAAGTAACAACATTCAGCCAACAATAACGTAGTCTAGGGGGAAGGTAGTCTCTAAAGCAGTTTTGTTTAGGAATGCTGGTAAGTTAGATAAGTCATTGGCCATTGTCAGCCATGACAGGTTAGTCCTGATGTGCCTTCACTGTGGTCACTGTCTAGTCATGTCTCCCTCCCACAGAGCTCAGAACGGCAGAGCTCAATTGTTGCCAACAACTCTTACATCCCTCAGTATCTTGCTTTATTCAAGTAGGTGATCTATGAAGTTATTGCTTCTGCTGATCAGGTGCTTCACAGCTGACCTGCCTTTCTTTTGCCCTAGGGCCTCCAAAACAACATTTATGAGAGAATTTGGATATGCCCCTCCTTGTCCTTGTGTCATTTGTGTGGCAGGGCATTTGTGCCAGCTGCTGTGTCTCAGCATCCTTCTTGCTGCCTGCTGACTCCACTGGGGCTGGTGCAGACATCCACAGTCCCATCCTTTTATTTGATAGACTTGTTGCTCTGCCGAGACCCTAACCTGAGTATGAGGCTGGCACTTTATAGCTTAATGTTATTGCTCTTGTCTTGAGATTTCCTTATTGAAGAGAACTTTTGAAAAGCAATGCTTGGCCTTATCCACTTACACATTGTCTTGTATAGTCTAATATTTCCAATTCCTCTTCTAAAATCAACACAGTTGCCAAAGCTTATAAGAGGCCTTGTGACAATATTCTGTCACACTGTACTCTCAGTCTATCCTGAGAGTATATGTCTTTATTTCAATCAGAGCTCCAGTTCCCATCTGTACCACAAATGAAGAGGGAATGATTCTTGCCTGATAGGCAATAATATTTCTCACCTATTTAATGCAGTCTGACTCCCTTGCTCATATAAGAAATCTGAAGAGGTGGACATTCAGTCTCAGTGCAAGCGAAGAATGGTTTGAGCTATGACCAATATATGCTATCTAAGCATTGCCCATAGTAGCATTGGAAGGTGGGAATGTAATAAGCACTGTGATGGCATTTTAAGGCATACTGTTAATTTGCACATCACACTGCCAGGTGAACAGGGGCTGCTCAGAAAGGTTGGTGAGTTGAACTGAGAAGAATAGATTGTTGCAGCTCTCAGAATTTTCCTTTGAGGAGGGAATGGTGTTTATGTTACAAGGAAGTATTCTTATCTAGCGGTTACAGAAACAGATAGGTGTCGGGAGGTTCAGTTCTCAACGTGGAACAAATTTTTAGCCAGATGGTTAAAGTTTGACAGCTGAGAGCAGGCTTTTAAAATGGGAGTTGTCGGGCAGCATTAGAATATGCATTATCTCTGCCATTTATAGCAAGGCCATTAGCAAAAATCCATGCTTAATAGACCCTACATTTCAGTATAAGTTGGAGATATATTTTATAATTAATGTAAGGCTCATTACTCATTCCGTTGACATAGAAACTGAAAATGTTATGACTTCTGTTCTATTTTTATTTCTCAATATGTTATCTCAGTGTATCCTATAAAATTCCAAGTAGTTAAGAAGGAGGGAAATCATTAAAAATAGGCTTTTGCACCTTTAAAAAGTATGCTAGGACAGCTTCTGAAGCTCCAAAAGGAATGGGCACTGCTAAGATCGAAATGGGGAAGCCACTGTAACCTGCACTAAAGTGACACTCCCTTGGTGCATCCAGGCCTGGCTCTTGTACACCTAAGATACACAAAAAGGAAATTCAGATGTCAGGTCCCTTATAGGATGTGCAGTAGTGTAGGTGGTAGGAGATGAGAGCAGCACAGGCCCAGGAGCCTGTCCAGGGAAGGGTGTAGCTCTGTGAAAGGAGGGACTTGCTCCTGTGATGCTTGGAACTGCATTAGGAGAGCTCCTTTTTTTCATCCTTCTAGCAGAAGAGCTCAAGTCTTAAGCATTAAATGGCAAAGATTAAGGAGGAGAGAAGGTTTTGTGTAGATTTCCACTCTGTGCAAAATGAACTGTTTAGAGATCTTTTCAAAGTGAGAGGGAGTCCTAAGGACTTCAGATACCAATCTCAAAATGCAAAGATACCTGAGTTTTAAAACTTCTTCAGAACTCAACTATTCCGTTTTGGATTTTACTGTTTTCTTCCTACTTCTGGAAAATCCAAACTATATCCTGAGAACATATGGCACTTGTTCTGATTAGGAAAAATAAAATATTTCTTGGTAGCTAAATCCCATTTTAACTGCAAGACAGTGGTTCATGGCGTGTGGAGTGCCTGCTGACTTCTTTGCTGATTCTGGTCAGGAATCAGGAAATAGTGCTAAGGTGATATTGACCATTATTACCTTAACACTCCCCACGATCAAGGCCTCTGATGTAGATCACATTTCTCTTACTGCGGCCTGCAGGGGTATTGCATATGGTTCCTGATGGAGCCTGTTTAAGGACGAGGAGGGAGATGACAGGCAAGGAGAGATAATGCTCTCCACAGTAGGCCTGGGAGGACAATACAAGGCTGCTGTCTCATGTCCAGTTCAGGAGAGAAGTTTGCATTTTTCCTGAATTATGTGCACGATCTTAATTTATCTGGAAGATATGTCCTTGTTTCTGGATTTGACAGGAAGCACGGAGACGTGTGTGCACAGGCAACCTGTGGCACACCTCTTTGCCATTCCTCCAAGCTAGTGTCTGTGTCTCTTCCTCAGATCCTTGACTGAACAGATGTACACGTGCTTGCTCCAGCCTCTCAGGTCTGAACAGCTGCTCGAGTATGTGCGCCTCTGTAAGATATTTACAGCTACAAGAACATACAGACTCTCAGAGTGGATCATGTGCAATCAAAGGCTAAGAGTATGTTGCTGACAGAGTGTGGTGCCCAGCTCTCCCTTCACCATATCTGAGGTTACACAGGTTGACAGCGATGCTAGATAGATGCAGACAATTTATTCCCAGTCAGTCCACTTCATGGTCTGTGTTGCTTTTTCCCTGTGCTCTCACAGGTCAGCTATGCCTCATCCAGTCGTCTTTTGAGCAATAAGAACCAGTTCAAGTCCTTCCTCCGCACAATCCCCAATGACGAGCATCAGGCCACTGCAATGGCAGACATCATTGAATACTTTCGCTGGAACTGGGTAGGAACGATTGCAGCTGATGATGACTACGGCCGGCCAGGGATTGAAAAGTTTCGTGAGGAGGCGGAGGAGAGAGACATCTGCATTGATTTCAGTGAGCTCATCTCCCAATACTCAGATGAAGAGGAGATCCAGCAGGTGGTGGAGGTCATCCAGAACTCCACTGCGAGAGTGATTGTTGTCTTCTCCAGTGGCCCAGACTTGGAACCCCTCATCAAAGAGATAGTCAGGCGAAACATCACTGGCAAGATCTGGCTAGCAAGCGAGGCTTGGGCCAGTTCATCCCTGATAGCCATGCCAGAATTCTTCCGTGTCATCGGCAGCACCATTGGGTTTGCACTGAAGGCAGGACAGATCCCAGGCTTTCGTGAGTTTCTGCAGAAGGTGCATCCCAAGAAGTCTACCAACAATGGCTTTGCCAAGGAGTTTTGGGAGGAGACATTTAACTGCTATCTCCCCGATGGGTCCAAAAATTCCCCAGCCTCAGCTTCCTTCCACAAGGGCCATGAAGAAAGCCTGGGAGCTGGAAATGGTACAACTGCCTTCCGTCCTCCATGCACAGGGGATGAGAATATCACCAGTGTGGAGACACCATACATGGACTACACGCACTTACGGATATCCTATAATGTGTACTTGGCAGTATATTCTATTGCCCATGCTTTGCAGGATATATATACCTGTACCCCTGGGAAAGGACTCTTTACTAATGGATCATGTGCAGATATTAAGAAGGTCGAGGCATGGCAGGTAAGTCTTTCATTAGTATTATGGTGTGTCTGTGCAATATAGCTATAGAGAAAAGGCAAGCTCTCCAGGAGCTCTCCTGGGGAAGGGGTGCCTTTGGTAATCTTGGGTCTCAGAAACATGGTCAGGCTCCTGTGACTTAGCTGCATGAGAGTTAGGTGCATGCTCCCACCCTGCAGTGAATGTAAGGTGATTTGTGTTAGGTTTGCCTACGGTGAAAGGGGTTTAAACTAAGTTAAATTTCCTTGTATTTGCTACAGGCCAAAAGTGCACACACAGACAATGACTGCAGCCTGGCTGACGCATGGTAACTTGATCATATATTGAGCCCTTACATAAACAAGAAGGCCTGGAGAGAGCACATAAACAAGGAAAACAGTTTTCAGAGTTCATTTTCTTTGGCAAGCTCTACAGCTTTTGCAATCCCACAGCAATTTTCCATACAGGCCATATTCTTTTCCACAGTTTTAAACTTATATAGGATAGAACTAAAGCAGGCTGAATAATGAAGAAAAATAATGTGTGGTTCTTTGGCAAATAATGGGTAGCTGCTTTGATTTGGCAGTGATACCTGTGAACTTATAAAACAATAGTAATGACTCAGTCACATTTACCAAATCAGTAGATGTATTCTGCTCACTAGTATATGGATAGTATTCCTGGCATTCTGTTTTCTGATCCTTTAGGAGTACTCCATACCCCATAATGTGTTTGATTGTGCTATCCACTGTAATAATCAGCATGTGTTTTTAATATCCTCTACACTTTCAAACAAGAGAACTAGCTTGTAGGGCTATCAAATAAATATATGCCAAATATGTAGCAAATTCTCTTTTCCCAGCTTTGGCCATCAGTGAAAACTTGGATCCAAACATACCTGAAATCAGAACAAAACTGTTGAAAATAATGAGGCTCACATCACTGTTGTATGTGTAATTTCCTCTATTCTGGCTAGTCAAACCAAAATAAAGGCTATCCATGCCACAAACTTTGTGAATGTTGGGTCAACACTCACATGTGGGAACTGCAGTTTGGTTCTTGTCTAGTCTCAGTCAATGTATAAACATCAATGAGTTCAAACTAAGAGGTTTCATCTTGGCATTTATGGGAAACCTGTATCCTTTAGCTCTAGGTATCTCATTCAGGATTACTGAAACCACTTTACTCTGATTTGATGGGTGAGGGATTTGACCCTGGTTTAGGGGAATTCTGTAATTGCTAGCTCTCTCTGAGGTTTCTGTCTTTCAATCCTATTCTGCTTTTCAGGAGCATACTGGCAGAAGTGGGCAAGTCATAGACAGCTTTAGCTTTGACTGTGTCAGTAAAAATGTTCCAGAATAAATTTATTTTTGATTCATTCCCTCGTGCCTTGTCAACTTGGAAAGTAAAAAAGCAGGATATTCATACCATAGCACAGTAAAATAGTGTGGTGTTTGTTGAGGATTCCATAGTAGGGAAGAAGGTCCTTTTATTTCTGTGTTGCTTGTCTGATGCTGAAGGATGACTATATCAAAATGTGAAGCACATTGATCCAGGTATTTGGGTATGCATACTTGCCCTAAAGGAGGGAAGCAGCATCAAGAAAGAGTATGTAGGGGATAACATGAGTGGATAGGAATAGCGGGTACTATAAAGGGAACAGGGTATATTTGAAATGACCGCTRTTACGGGGTGGTGGTGGCGATCAAGCTTATTTGATATTTGTGCAGTTTTTCACTTCATTTCAAAATCACACACATGAATAGCAGGTAAATGCCAGATTTGTGTGCACATCTACTTCACATCAGGCATTGCGCCTCATTACCCTCGGGCAGCTTTCATCAGCCACTAGGGTAATGAGTTCATCTTGCAAACATGCATCCTCCAGCATCTCTAGAGAGCGGTTTTCTGAACAACCAGAACCTAAGTTTGAAGAAAACTTTTCTATTTGAATCAAACTCATTCCCAGTGGTACTTCTGCCAGTGTTCAGTGCCTGCTCCTGTTTCACAAAATCAGTTCAAGGCTTTCTTATTATAAAGTGATCTGAGAGCATGAGGAAGGTGTTAGGAAGCCTCTACACTGGAGACTGAAGGCAGCAGCTGCTAATAGTGTCTGAAATCATGAGCCAGGTGGTGTGTTGGACAGATAAGGCATTCCCTATGAACTCATGGCTCCATTAGCCTAAACTCCTGTCCAGAGCAGCCTGTGCCACTGAGATCGGTGACTTGTGAGGATAAATGGTGTGTTCTACAATTTAATTATGTATCATTTAATTTTGTTGCCTTTCAATGGCATTAGTCCATTAACTCATATGAGTTATTATTTATTCATTGTCTGCTAGCTGTTATTATTTTTTACTCAGAATATAAATCTTTTGGAGGGAACTGTTTTATATAATGTGTGGGGTGTATGTGTAGGTTTGTATATACAAATCACATTTTTACCTCAGTGATCATTTCATCTGAACTGGACAGTATGAAGCATAGCACAGAATTACTGTGAGTTTGTTAAATTGGGTGCAATACAACTATTATGAATTTACCATCTACAGTTTGAGAAAGCTCTAAGTATGTTTCACCATAGGGCAGGTAGAATTTTTACCTGCCTCCTAAACTAAAATGTCAGATAGTAACAACTTTCTTCTCTACTTATTTGTAGCTACTTGTTTAAGTAAGATGTCTGTGCTGCACTTATTCTGAAGAATGTATATGCTAGCTACAGTAATGTTTTATGAAATTACCCTACTGCAAGGCAGAAGATAGTCCAGGTGCACACTGAGCTGTGCAGGATGTCTGTAAAGACCAGATAGTATTCTCTACATGTGTTATTAGGTATGTGGTATCCTGCACAGTATTCATCAAGATCAGATGAAATATTTCTTTTTGAAGTATTTTGTTCTGGTAAAGAGGTGCAAGGCAATCCAAAACAAAATGTATAAGCAATTTCTGTTGCATTTGGAAAAGGCAAAATTTTACACAAAATGCTAAGTATTAAAGTGCAATCCTACAAATGATACAACAGAAAGAGTCCTTGTAAAGGGCTCCATCACCTCTTACCAGATGCCCTTTCTCTGGTCAGCTGTGATTTTCTCAGGAGACTGTATCGAGTGCAGCTAATGCTGGGTGTTGCTCTTGTTCATGGACTGGCTTCCCCCAAGTGCAGGCTGTCCCATAAGCTGTAGAATCGAGCGGTGGGACGGTACAGCAAGAGATGGGACATTGGCTCTGGACTCCTGGACGGATGCTTCTTTGAGAAAGCATAGCATGTAGGTCTTCAGACATGTCTTGTCAGAATTCCCTACCCCTTTGTCCTGTCTCTCAGTAACAGCTCAAATAAATAGTCTGCTGCTGTATCCTTCTTTTCTTAACATCTTCTTTGATAAGATTTCCCATGTCTTCTTTCCCTTGGCCTTCAAGTTCCTTGATTTTCTTGGTCTCGATTCACACAGCTATTCCCACTGCCGCTTCTAACAGCAAGCTCTCTGTCCATCTGTTCTTCTTTTATTTCTTCTTTGAGCAAAGATTTGTAACCCTTTGGGGCATTAACAGGTGCCGCCATGATGCCTCTCTCTCTTCTCACACACTGGGTGGTCCTGCAAAAAACACAAGGAAAACAAGCAAGGACTCCTAGTCAGTCCTTCAGAGCAGATATTTATTACTTCATATTCTTTCTGTGTGAGAACAGGAAAACACTGTTTTTACCTCAGACATAGCCCACTTTGCGTTTGAGACCATTTGTTTGTCTTCTTGCTGATTGCCAACAAGCAGCTTATGGGCCTCTTTTTTTGTCTCACAATGAAAGCATTGCAATTAAATGGGGAAGATGGGTTCCTGTGGATATGAGGAGGCAAAGGTGTGCCATCACAAGGCTGTGGTGTAAAACATCCTTATTTAGACTCCCAGGTGATTTTCAGGCTGTGGTTACACTGGAGGCTGAGAACTTAGGGCAGTTCATGAATAAAAAATGGGATAGCTCTTCTAGGTACCAAGGCAAAGCATGCTATGCGTGCTGAAATATTCATTGTCCAAATGATTAGCAGGTTAAGGAGGCAGTCATGTAAATTATTCTATGCCTAGAAATCTGATTGACCATAGACTTAGTGAAAAATTACTGTATGCTCTTCCACAAGAAAAAAAAAACAAGCGCAAATTGGCTGCACCTAGCAACAGCTAAAGTCTTTTATTACAGGGCTGTGCACCTTCCAGCCAACACTTCCTTCCTCTGTGCTGATGATACCCATTATGAAGAGGTAAATATTCTGAAAATGGATTGGTGCCTTCTCCAACTTTACATTTAGGTACGTCTGTACGGCTAGAAATTGATTCTACAAGGCTTTCAAGAAGTGAATGATTCCTTAGGTAACGTGTCTCCCCAGACCTTTGAGCCTAAGGGCTTATCTAATCAGTTTGGTATCAGTTGAACTATATAGGCTGTCTGGACAATTAAAATAGTGTATTGAATACAGCTGGTTTGTGATATGGAAAATGAAGCAATACCAGAGCAGGTATTAACTGAGGCTTGTGTGAGACTCAGTCATTCAGGAAGAACTGCCATGAAACTAGAGTCGGCTGCTGAATATCAGGTAATTGCAAAACATCACCTAATCTGCATTACAAATAAACTGGAGATATATTTGTTACGAACAAAAAGCAAGCCATCTCATCAGTGTGCCTTTGTGGGGGAAATGGCCGTTTAGGGCAAACAATAGTTAATTTGAGACCAAAATGAGAGGTAGGCAATTTGTACCACACACAGAAATTTGTGGGTCAGTACAGCAAATACAGCTATTTTCTCACAAGGGCAAAACCAGATGTTTTCTGATTCATCAGTTTGGAGATAATGATTTGTCATCAGCTGAGAACAGTATTTGTGTTGCTCTTCATTTAAGCAGACAATTAATGGAGTATTATTTGGATGTCTCTCCTACCGAAAGGAGAAAGACTCGACTGGACTTTAGTAGAGAGTGGGCCAGGCCTGTAACATCACCAGTAGAAAATGCACAGGGAAACTATTGCCCCCAACACCATGGAAAATACATTTAAATCAAATTTTGATTATGCAAGATATTCTATGAGAATTATGCTACTTGAAAACACTGAGCTTATAGGGTAACCATAGGCTCTACTATTAGCTTTAATAATCAGATAATTCATTATGTATTATTCAGTATTAAATTTAGACAAATTAATAAAAATAAGCCTACCCTAGGCTTTTAGATACTTTGCCATAACGTGCAGTACAATGATATCCTAAGAGCATTAAAACATCATTTACTCAGTCAGGATTTCTGCTAATAGATTCTTCACCATTAGTAAACACAGTTCCCTGGGCCATTATATTCGATGGATTTCTTCAAATTATGTTTGTTAAAAGTGAAAAACAAAGCAACTGTGACATAAGGTCTAGACTAGGTGGCCATGATGGTTCTTTCATATCATGGCTCTAGGTAAAGATAGGAGCAAACATAATACAGTACAAAATGGAGTCTGACAGCACTGACAACATGCTCTCCCTGTGTCCGTATGGCTGCTTTCATTTGTCCAGAGACCGTCTCTCTCCACAAAACCTTAACAAGAACCTCAAAAATGTTAAAAGAGGGTCACTTTCCAAATGATCATGCAGTTTAATCTCCTTTGTATAATAAACCATGTAGATTTACACCACATTCAGAGAAGTAATTTTGATCCATCTAATAGATGCTTTACATTAGATGTAAAGCCTAGTTATTTCACTTCCGATGGAGTGTGTTTGCTAATCAAACTTGAACTTAACAAGATCTATTTTCCCCAAAGACATACTGACTAGCAGACTTTTTTCTTTATTAGTATGGTCCATGGTTGGTCACCCTTCCTGTCACAGATTGTGTCTTCTTTCTAATTTGAACTTAATTGTCCTTAAGTTGCATTGGTCCTTATTTGGCCTTGCTCTGTTAGATTTAAGGGTCCAGATTAAGTACTCATCGTTTTTCTTAAGAAAGTATTTATGCACATTGATCAAATTTTTTCTGAGTCTTATCTTGATAATTTCAACATAGTGGTTTTTAGTCATAAGGTATATTTTTTGCTTTATTTCTGCATCTTGCCTGTTTACTCATCCTTTTTGGCATATATTCAATATTGCTCTAACAGCCTCAGCACAGCCAGACATTGAAAAAAAATCCCTCCTTTACATACACTTATTACTGCCCTGTTTATATATGCACAAGTTACATTAGCCTTTCTTGCCACAGTGTGCAATGGAAAGGTCACCTTAAGTTTTCAGCAATACTTTGCAGGATGTGGTACTCGTTCTGTAGCTGTGGTTCGAATTTCCTATTCCTTGATAAATGACTTTGAATTTCACTGTATTAAACACAGATGTGAGAGAGCAGCCAGGGGGGAATGCTTTGTCTTTCTTATTATTTAGCATTACGTTAATCCATGCTTTTTCTGCAAATTTTCCCAGCAGCACTTTTATTTTTGCTGTCAGACTACTGATGAACATAGTGGATAACACTGAGTTGTTTACCAAGGCTGGAGGAATTCCCTATTAACTACCCATAACTGATGATTTGTCTTTGTTGATATCTGCTTTTGGACATCTGACAGGCAATTCTTGATCCATTTAATGGATGCTTTGCATTAGATGTAAAGCTTAGGTATTTCACTTCTAAAGGGGTTTGTTTGGCAACCAAACTTGTATTTAACAATATCTATATTCCTCAAAGCCATACTGGCAGTAATTATGTTTCTGTCCTATAATTCTATCCTAATTGATCCTCAACTCAAAACTCTTCTTTTCCCATTGTTTTTCCCTGGGATCAATGTCAGGCTAACCAGCATTTCATTACAGAGGACATCCCTCTGCCATTTATGTTGGCATCTTCCCTTGGCAGCCATTGTGGCCAGCCCATCAGAGGCTGAACTGGCGATCTCCAGAGGGGCACACGGAGCAGGAATAAAAGCCTCTGCAAAGGGGCTGTGTTTCATGCCCTGTATGGACTGGCAGAGAGGGAAACTTTAAATGCCATGTTGGTTGTGCACTACATTTGGATGTGTAGCAGAGAGGTGGACTGTGATTGCTGTGGAATAGTATTAGCTAATGTATTGACTCGGTCATTTGAGACCAGTGGCATTTTTATGCATGTATTGTAAACCAGCTGCATTAGCACTCCTTTTATTGCTAGTGGAGTGCTGTGATGAACTATGGTTCTGTCAGTCTTTTAGAGCCAATTTAAATTGCTCAGGCTGTTCTCTAATCCCTTTTTAAGGACCTTCTACCTCCATTAATGTCATACGATGGCTTCCAAAACAAGTACCCTTGGGATAAGATGTCCCATTTTCTTCTGGTAGTAAGGGCAATTACATATAATTCATTTAGCTTTCTGGCTCCTTCACCATCCCTTTAGCTATCTCTTACAGCCTTATGTAAGTCATGAGGGTCTGCCATAACTTCACATGACACCTTCTCAATTCTAGTGTTTAAGGAATTTCTCAATATATAGCCTGGTGGGTTTTTTAGGTTCTGTTTTCAGTTAATACAATACTTGTGTTCTGCAGCCTTGTTTGAATGATCTATGTTGGGTTTGTACTTTTAGAGCATGCCATAGTAAATACAGTGCTGTTGAGCTTTATTTGCATGATAAGGATAGCAATATTTCCTTATTCTGTAATTAATGAGCTTTAATTTTAACGAGCACAGCCACAATGTCTGAAATGACCCTGGGCTTATCATGCATGCGGATCAGGTACAGTTGTTCAGTCCTTTGCTCTACCTTGTCAGTGGATTGACTCTGTTCTGTCGGGCACTGAGACCTCCGTCATCACTGATCTACATTTGTACATTGCTGGGGCAGAGACTAGTAGGAAGCTTGCCTGATTTTGTGTAGCATTATATTCCAGGTCTAGGCATTCTCCATAGACATTATCTTTCTCTTGCCTACCAGGAATTTTGTCCTGATTATTAGGAAGTGCATTAGTACTCAGGGTATCTGGGCGGGGGAGTGCTGTCATTCCAAATACCACATTTGCACTTAATTTCAGTTGACTGAATTTCACATGACATTTTCCTATGTAAATCTTTGATTCTAGAAAATCATTCTTGAGTTGAAATGTAATGCAGAGGGTGTTGCCAGTCTGCTCACTTCTTCTTGTGCTATGTGGACCCAGTCAAGGCCAAACAAGTGAAAATTTTCTTGATATATTCTCCAGTGTTGTCAAACTTAGCAAAATCATATGCTTCAGTGATGAGCTGTTAACTATTAGCTTTGCATTAAGTAGTATGAACTCAAGACTAGCATCCAATGGACAAGTACGCTTAGAAAAGAAAAATCAATTGCACAGATGCAGAGTGGAGAGCAATGGGCTGGACAGAAGTTCTGCACATGGCCAGCACAAGTTTTTGAGGCCCATCTTGGTCCCATCCTCACTGTGTCTTGCACCTTCCTAACTGGTAGTTAAAACAATTTGGAAATCCAGCCATGCAAGGCCAAAATACTGTAAGATCATTTCTTGATTCCTTTGGGAACCTCTGTGACTCAGCAGACAGGTCTTTCCAAAGCATTTTAGAGTGAATTTTGCAATGGCATTGAGGCATCTGCCAACAATAGCAAACACATAATGGGATTTTCTAAAATATCTCAGTTGCCTGACTTGTGCAGTCAGTATTGTGGAATCCTTTAGGCTTGCATTCTTGAGTTCTTTCTGGCCACCCTTGTAAATATAATACCTCAGTCAATTTGACCCTACATCAGAGTGGCTCTGTTATATGTCAGACAAGCCTCATTTTGAAAATGCATGCCTTCTTTGATATTTTTGGTCTAGTAACTCCCTCCTATTTCTGTAGCTGCTTTTAATTTGCTACTTATATTACCCATCAGTGTCAAGAAAGGGCAAAGCTGCTGCTGCTTTGCATCATCTAAGTAGTGTCCCTTGATTGCTGGTTACAAAAGCTATGCAAGACAACCCACCAAGCCCAGGTACAGGCAACCAAACCAGTCCTTGTCATAAGCAACTCTTGGCTCCATCAGTTTCCAAGCAGACTGAGCATTCACAACATAGCATGAGCAAAGGAAACACCAAGTAACTTCCACCAAACAGCAAGTGAGGTGTTTATAACACAGTCCATCTGCATTGTCTCCCTCTCCCTATTTCTGCAAGTTTCTATCGGAGGACCTGCTTCTTTCTCACAAAAATTAAAAATGAAACATATGTGTGTGTGTGCCCGTGTCAGCACCACTGCTGCCCCTCCTTGGGCAGAGGGCACTGGACAGTGGAAGAGGAGGAGAGATGTATCTCTCAGCTGCTTAGGGATCTCGTATCTGTAACAGAAGCAAAACTAAACCAAACCAGTTATCAGTTCAAAATATGCTAAGCTGCACACCTAGGCATGGCAGCTTGACATCCTATGCTTCTCTGGACGTTACTAATCTTTGTGAGTCAGTGATGACTTGCAGCAGTGAGTCCCATCACGTAAACGTGGGTCTTGTAAAAAAGTCTTTTGTTCCTTTTGAATGAAGTCAGCCAGTTTCACGGGTTCTCTGCTTCTGTGAGAATGTAAGTAAGTCACCATTTCCTACAAATCACTATGTGTTACATAAACTTCCTCTGTCTCCCTCCTTGAATTAAATAATCCCACATTTTTTCATTTCTCTTCAAATGGAAGTCAAGCCTGCTGGCTAAGAGCTATCACCACCATCTCTGGACCCTCTTACTCATTCTATTATTTTTTTTTTTTTAAATCAAATGACTAGAACTAAACTCATTTTTCCCAGGGAAAATGTACTACTGGTGTATATATTGGCATCATATTTTCAGTGTCAGTTTTTTCTCACTTTAATATCCTAACATTTTGTTGCTTTTTCAGTTGCATAATACACAGAGTTTTTTCAGTGAGCTGCCTAGAATAATGAACAGGCCTTTTTCTTGAGTGGTTACTGTTAATTTAGCTTCCAATAAAGATTATGAGCATCTTAAATTATTACTTCTAGTACCTGGCAATTTGCATTTGTCATATACATTTAGCCTTCAGTAGCGCTGTTCATTTACCTAACTTTACAAGGATGTCATTCAGGTCTTAGATAAGCACAACAACCCTGAATCTTCTCAAGTTGTTCTCAGCCTTTGTACAGCTATTCTTGAGTCTTGAACTGAACTCTTTTCTTTCAGTGTGATTTTGGGTCACTGGCAGAGCTGGCATTTCACCGCAACTGGGTTGTCCACCCCATCTTGTTATTCCAAGCCCGAATTCCTCCACAATATTGTCAGTGAATCTCTGGCTGACTGTCACTGTTCCCTCTCTTCAACTCTTCACCCCCAGCCCTTCTTCCAGAGTTAATCTCCCTCTGTAATCTGCGTTAATCTGGACTGATAGCAAACCTGACAGTTTCAATCCTGGCGCACAGCTCAGTCCTTGTACAGTAGGTGATGACTAGTCTTCATTATTTTAGCGTAAAGTGCCCACTATCCCAACCACAGACCAGGCACTCCTTGTGCATGAGGCTCCATGTGCATAGCAAAAGGTCATCTCATTTTGTTGTGCAGTGTTTACAGCGAGAATCCTAGCTCTGTTCCTGGGCTCCTTAAACTTCTTCATCTGGGCTACCCTTATAATGCTAAATTGTATCAATAGTCACTTTTTCCACAGTAGAAAACCAATGGAAACAAGGCAGCTTAACTGGAATGGCCCAGGTTGTGCGTGGTAATAAATTGCCTCCTCCATTGTCTAACAGATTCTGTCACCTTCAGGACATCCCTCGGAAAAAGGCAAGATGTATGGTGTTGGCATATCCTGGTGTCTTGGTTAAAGAAAACATCAGCTAATGTGATAGCTGAGCTTTCAAGTCCTTATGCCTATTACAGCATCATGAAAATATCTCCTCCAGGTGCTTGCCTACGAATCTGAAACAACAGGGAAGAGTGGACCCTCAGCAATTCAAAGCGAATGGGAGGACTTGCCATTTTCAGCTCAATTGCCAGTTTTTCATCTTCACATCGAGCCACAAAGTGTGATCAGCTTCCTTATTGGTGGTTCTGTCTCAGGTCTCTGCTAATCAGAGGATTCAGGACGTGTTACTTTTGTTTAGTCCAGCTGTTACCAGAATTTACAACAAGCCCATATTGGTTGCAGCTAGCAAGCTTGTGCTTGGGAGTACAAAAGTTCAATTTCGGACATTTACATACACACCAATTTATCTGCTGCCTGTCAGCATTTACAATTTAAGTTATTTTTTTTTGCCTACCACAGGCCCCAATACTAGCGGCACAAAGTAAGCACTTACTGGATATCAAGAAAAAGTGGAAAAATGCCATAAGGAACTGGCAAGGCTAAACAGCAGGGTAAGGGGTGTTCATTAGAAGCAAGGCAGCATTCTTCAAAAAGTTGAGCTGTGTCCTGTTCAGTGAGTAAAACTGAAAGTATCGTAAACTCTGGCAGGCTAAATGTAAAAATAAAATAAGGCAGGCCAAAAAATTGTTTGAGGAACAGGTTGTAAGTGGGGTAAAAGCTCATAAATCCTTTCTTAAACACTTCAGGAGTAGGAAGCCTGTCAGTCTGTTGAGCCATAGATAATCACTGTAAAAGAAGAGAGAAGGCAGAAAAAAAGTGTGATCACTATGGAAGAACTTGAGAAAGGTCCTGAGCTAAAACCCTACTTATGGGGGACTTGTCAGAGGATCTGTATGAAACTGAAGTAACTGTAGAAGAGACTAGGGAACACAGGAGCAAAATGAACTTTTTTGTTACTATTATTACTGTCTGGCAGGATTGAATGATGGTGTTCACCAAGAGCTCTGCCAGAATGTATGGATGAAGTAGCTGAAGTGCTGACTGTGGTGCTCAACCCCCTGCTCAAAACTGTCTTGGACCCTGAGACCTGGAAAGTGGCAGATGTGCCATTGATTTTTAAAAAGGGCTCTGGGGGAGATCCAGGGAACTACCGAAGCCTGACTGGGCCCATTATTAGAAACCGTAGTAAAGAATTAAATGAAGAGACACAGGGATAAAGGGAATATATTAAGAAGGAGTCAGCATGACTTTTTTAAAGGATAGGACTCATCAGCCTGGGAAAGAGATGACTGAAGAGAGATCTGATAGAGGTTTATAAAATCCTGAGAGGCATGGAAAAGGTGACTAGGAAATGACAATTCTTTGTCTCTTCCAACATAACCACGAGGGGCATTAAAAGACATTAGCAGATGTCCTGTTCCAATAGGCAAGAGGAGGTGCTTTTCTCATAAAATGCAGATCTCCTTCCTTTAGGCAGCTGTGGCTGTGAAAAGTTTGTGCAGATGCAGAACACAAAGTGCAACGTCATGGAAGAAAAATCCACCGAGGGTTATCGAGTGCAAAGACCTTTGGCATAGGAAGTCACTGAGCTGCAAAATGTGTGAGAGTTTTCTGGGGAAGTGTCACGTCCACCTCTGTTTCCTAGGCATTTGCTGTTGGCTGTGGTCAGAAATGGGGTCCTGGGGAGATGGGCCACTGGTCTGACCTGATACAGGTGTATTTGTATTATATTCTTATGTTCCTTCCATAAGAGTGGAGACCACATTAGCCAGAATATTTAGCCTGGATAAAGCATGGGATACTAAGTGGCTTGGAATAATCTTTACAGGAATAATGGCAGGGTAAACTAGAGAGGAATTTACAAGTCCTTTCTGATAATGAGTGTTTTAATTTAAAAACATTCTAATTCAATGCGTAGCCTGTGACAGGAAAAAAAAGGAACAATTACAGAAAAAAAAAACATCTGAAGGTAGTAGCATACAGAATGCTCTCCCTATTGGCTTCTACCAGCTTCTGATGATGTATTGACCTAATGTGTTCAAGTCATGTGGCCATCACTTCTTTCTTAAACTCTCAGTTCTAGGGTATGCCACATACACCCCTGACACATGCTCCTTGCCCTTGCTGAAGCAGGATCTTTTAAGTCTTTGTGGACTGAGTCCTGGGTATTTAT
Organism: Apteryx rowi; assembly: GCF_003343035.1. NCBI lineage: Eukaryota > Metazoa > Chordata > Aves > Apterygiformes > Apterygidae > Apteryx > Apteryx rowi. The sequence continues at coordinate 209,082 of NW_020448097.1, read as the reverse complement.
GTTTCTATCTTTAGTTACAAAACATAGTGACACGTTTTTAACTGTAAAGGCTTTAGCTAATCATTGATAGGTGTCTATAAAAGAGTGCTGTAGTTGTTCAAGGAAGGTGTAGAGTCTGCAACTTGCTCTTTTAAATTTCAGTGCTTAAATATGCCTTGGCCATTTAAACCTTACTTTCATCCTGTAGAAAGTAACCCTTGTGTGATATACAGGTATCATCCTGGGATTTTATGACAATCTGAAACAGGAACATGTCCTAGCAGCTGTTCAGTTACTGTTTCACAAGCTGCCTCTCACAAATTTAGACCTCAAGGCCAACTTTGGTATTTGGTGGGAAGAGAAAACAGGGTTTCCTTATTTCTGTCATTCCTGTTGTCCCTCTGGTGGGATTCTAGGTAGAGCATGCGTCTTTCTTGCAGGAACTGACACACCTGGGCTCTCCTGCTCCCCAGGTAGGGTCATGTAACTGAATTTGCTACGCCATGCCTGGGAGAAGACAACGTTCAGTGCAGATCAGTGCTTTCTTATGAATATGTACCTGCCTGTTAGAGACATCAGCTCACCAGTGTGTAATAACTTTAATCAAAAAAAGTGCAAGGTCTCCATCTCCTGTCTATACAGATAATATTCAACCCCTCACTGAAATCCTGTCAGGCCTAGCAGAGAGCACAGCAGCTGTTTAGCAGAGTGTTGCAGTTCTGTATGAGAGTGCAATATTGAGCTGGAGTGAAGAGCAAAGTGCCAGAGCAGAGCATTAACTGCAGCATCAGCAGAGGTCAGTCATTGAGAGCTGGTAAAGGAGGGGGTGTCCTGGGCCACTGGAGCAGGAGAGGAGGAAGAAGAAGAGGAAAGGAGAGTCCCAAGAGCCCTCAGCCTCACTTTCTTTTGCAGTGTCCATCAGAGGGTGAGGTCTTCCAGGGACAGGGCTGGGCCTTCATTGAGATCATCTCAGCTGCACAACTTATGGGGCAGCTGGTCTAGAGAGGGGGAGTAATGAGGGTGAGAACAAGAGAAAAAATTCCTGCCTCCACCATCTGACCTATTACAGGCATACCTCGGAGATATTGCAGGTTCAGTTCCAGAGCACCGCAATAAAGCGAATATCTCAATAAAGCGAATATCACAATAAAGTGAGTCACATGAATGTTTTGGTTTCCCAGTGCATATAAAAGTTATGTTTACACTATACTGTCTTCTATTAAGTGTGCGATAGCATTATGTCTAAAAAAAAATGTACATACCTTAATTAAAAAATACTTTATTGCTAAAAAATGCTAACCATCATCTGAGCCTTCAGCGAGTCGTAATCTTTTTGCTGATGGAGGGTCTTACCTCAGTGTTGATGGCTGCTGACTGATCAAGGTGGTGGTTGCTGAAGGCTGGGGTGGCTGTGGCAATTTCTTAAAACAAGACAGCAATGAAGTTTGCCGCATCGATTGACTCTTCCTTTCACAAAGGATTTCTTTATAGCATGTGATGCTGTTTGATAGCATTTTACCCACAATAGAACTTCTTTCAAAATTGGAGTCAACCCTCTCAAACCCTGCTGCTGCTTTATCAACTAAGTTTATGTAATATTCTAAATCCTTTGTTGTCATTTCAACAGTGTTCACAGCATCTTCACCAGGAGTAGATTCCATCTCAACAAACCACTTTGCTCATCCATAAGAAGCAACTCCTCATCCATTGAAGTTTTATCATGAGATTGTAGCAATTCAGTCACATCTTCAGGCTCCACTTCTAATTCTAGTTCTCTTGCTATTTCCACCACATCTGCAGTTCCTTCCTCCACTGAAGTCTTGAACCCCTCAAAGTCATCCATGAGGGTTGGAATCACCTTCTTCCAAATTCCTGTTAATGTTGATGTTTTGACCTCCTCCCATGAATCACGAATGTTCTTAATGGCATCTAGAATGGTGAATCCTTTCCAGAAGGTTTTCAATTTACTTCGCCCAGATCCATCAGAGGAGTCACTATTTATGGCAGCTGTAGTCTTACAAAATGAATTTCTTAAATAATAAGACTAGAAGGTCGAAATTACTCCTTGATCCATGGGCTGCAGAATGGATGTTGTGTTAGCAAGCATGGAAACAACATTAATCTTGTTGTACATCTCCATCAGAGCTCTTGCGTGACCAGGTTCATTGTCAATGAGCAGTAATATTTTGAAAGGAATCTTTTTTTTCTGAGCAGTAGGTCTCAACAGTGGGCTTAAAATATTCAGTAAACCATGTTGTAAACAGATGTGCTGTCATCCAGGCTTTGTTGTTGCATTTATAGAGCACAGGCAGAGTAGATTGAGCATAATTCTTAAGGGCCCTAGGATTTTCGGAATGGTAAATGAGCATTGGCTTTAACTTAAAGTCACCAGCTGCAGTAGCCCCTAACAAGAGAATCAGCCTGTCCTTTGAAGCTTTGAAGCCAGGCATTGACCTCTCCTCTCTAGCTATGAAAGTCCTAGCTGGCATCTTCTTCCAGTAGAAGGCTGTTTTGTCTACACTGAAAATCTGTTGTTTAGTGTAGCCATCTTCATCAATTTTCTTAGCTAGATCTTCTGGATAACTTGCTGCAGTTTCTACATCAGCATTTGCTGCTTCACCTTTCACTTTTTGTTATGGAGACGGCTTCTTTCCTGAAACCTCATGAACCAACCTCTGCTAGCTTCAAACTTTTCTTCTACAGCTTCCTCACCTCTCTCAGCCTTCATAGAATTGAAGAGAATTGAAGGGCTTTGCTCTGGATTAGGCTTTGGCTTAAGGGAATGTTGTGACTGGTTTGATCTTCTATCCAGACCACTAAAACTTTCTCCATATCAGCAATAAGGCTGTTTTGCTTTCTTATCATTCGGTGTTCACTGGAGTAGTACTTGAATTTCCTTCAAGAACTTTTCCTTTGCATTCACAACTTGGCTGTTTGGCGCAAGAGGCCTCGCTTTCAGCCTATCTCGGCTTTCAACATGCCTTCCTCACTAAGCTTCATCATTCCTAGCTTTTGATTTAAAGTGAGAGATGTGCAACTCTTCTTTCCATTGAACACTTAGAGGTCGTTGTAGGGTTATTAATTGGCTTAATTTCAATATTGTTGTGTCTCAGGGAATAGGGAGGCCTGAGGAGAGGGAGAGAGACGGGGGAATGGCCAGTCAGTGGAACAGTCAGAACACACACAACATTTATCGATTAAGTTCGCCATCTTATATGGGCGCAGTTCGTGGCGCTCCAAAACAATTACAAAAGTAACATCAAAGATCACTGATCACAGATCACCATAACAGATATAATAATAATGAAAAAGTTTGAAATACTGCAAGAATTACCAAAATGTGACACAGAGACATGAAGTGAACATATGCTGTTGGAGAAATCTTGCCAATAGATTTGCTTAATGCAGGGTTGCCGCAAACCTTTAATTTGTAAAAAAAATGCAATATCTGCGAAGTGCAATAAAGTGAAGCGCAATAAAACGAGGTATGCCTGTATTCAAATACTGAATAGCATGGTAATATTTGGAAGTGTTCTATCAACATCACACAGAAATCAATGGTATTACCAGCCATGTCCTGTTTGGTCCTACTCTGATTTTTCCAGATTCTCTCAGGCTGGCATTAATACAGACAGTGAGATAAGAGGAGGGCCTCTCTGCAGCTCTGGGGATGTCAGCTTGAGACAGGAGAGTCTCAAAGGGAAACAGAGAAAAATGAAACAATTTAGCAAAACTGACAGGAATTAATGAAATTATTCTGTTCCTCTGTCTCTGCACTTCCAGGTGAAAAGACTTCAACCAAACAATTTTGTCTGTTCCATGTCTGCAGGGTGAGGAGGGCTTTGCCTGCCCAGACAAAATGATTTCATTTTATTTTTTCTCATATTTTGTCATTCAGGATTGTATGTTTGGAGACCTGCATGTAAGGGAGAGAGAAAGGGACTTACATGCTGTCAAAGGCACTAGAACTGCGGCAGCAACTATGACACAGTGCCATAAGGACTGCTGCCAGCCGGAGGCCATCGGTGTCACCTCGGCTTTTTGCATAAGCTTTGTAGAGAAACTGTCTGAGAATATTAAATGGCAAAAAAATTGATAATTGCATAAATGAGCAACTAACTTATGAAGACTAGAAAAATACCTGCAATATGGATTAATTGTATCACAACTCCTAGTATAGGCTTTCTTACATGCTGCTGTTTCTTTCATCTACCTATCAGGCCAGGCGGATCATTAATTTTGCTGCAGTGTTCCTGGGATTAATTGCTCTTGTTCACAGAGTACGATAGTTTAAGACATGAGGTGAAAATTACGGGAGCCGACATGTGGGGACAGACAGAACGTGATTATCTGAAACTCTGCAACCAGGGCCAGGAGACAACAAAAGTGCTGTGAACTCTCCAGGCCTGCCACATGGTGAACAAGTTTGATTCATTGTTTCTTACAGAAGTGCATTGGCCTTGGGGTTTTTAAGTCAAAAGTCGAGTTTGAATTATTTCTCAAGCATTTCTGTTTCTGAGTGATCAAAGATGAACTGTGCCAAATGAGAGCATATGCAGAGTGGTTGCAAGGGCAGGGTGAGAGGAATGCCTGGATGACTGAAACACTTCAGTGGCTGTTGCCACTTTTCTGCCCATGAAGGAGAGCTGCAGTCTTACAGAGGTGACTGGAAGGGCCTGGAGAGGAATGCTAAAAGGCTGACATGGGTAGCACCTGGTAAGCAAAGTGTTACAGATGGGTGCCATCTACCTTAGTTGCCATAATACCTTGTGCTATCTCCAAGGTTTCTACAGGGGGGGGAGAGAGAGAGGGAGTGTGTGTGTGGTGTCTATGAGAGAAAGCCTGCTACTGCTGTGATTAAGTGATTTTTAAGAGATTAAGGACTGCAGTAAAGTGATTGTTTTTGGTTTTGTCCACATGGCAGATCTGTGCTATGTTAGGGCTGTGACATGCAGGTATTCATGGTGTCTCTGTTTCTCTTTGCAGGTTCTGAAGCATCTGCGTCACTTAAATTTCACCAATAACATGGGAGAACAGGTGGATTTTGATGAGTTTGGGGACCTGGCAGGGAATTACTCAATAATCAATTGGCATCTCTCTCCGGAGGATGGCTCAGTCATCTTTGAGGAGGTTGGGCACTACAATGTTTATGCCAAGAAAGGGGAGAGGCTCTTTATCAATGAAAACAAAATCCTGTGGAGTGGATTCTCTAAGGAGGTAAGTGCTTATATTCTTACAGCAATGTTTCCCAAACTTCTGAAAGCTGAAATTTGAAATAACTCTGCATACTGCACACATTATGTTTCCATGTCTCATTAAAAGGCCCATTTATCTTAGCGTGTATGCATTTTCTGCCCTAGTCCTTTACACCGTCATTACCCACTTCTGGAAATAATGGGCTGCTTCTTCTCCCTTCCAATATGTTCAATGAGCCATGGAGTTGTTATGGATATTAATGTTTTAAATAATGTTTTTTTTCTGGCCCAGATAGTTAGCTTAGAATTTTGTAATGCTGTTTCCACAAGGATGAGAAATTCCTTGCTCAATGCTGGCTGTCGACAGTCAGGTTTTCCTAAGTGCGGTAGTTTCATTGCTGAAAATGGCCACCTCTTCCACTCCCAGTACCTTTGTATCAAGAAGCATTTCTTCCTTCTCCTAGTCAAATTCACAGCTGTTTTCTGCAGGCTTCACCCTCCAAATCCCACAGCCTTCCGCACACCCTTGCCTTGCAAACCAAACAGAACAAAGCCTGTTAATCTGCCTGTGTTAGCTTGGATCTCCTGTTCAAACTGTGAGCTGCACCAGTATCTTTTTTTATCTACTGGAAGAGACTTGTTCAGTCTCAAAGGTACATGAAGTAGCCATTGACTTTAGTTAGACATAAGTCCTGCTCCACCTACTTGCAGGTATAAGATCTTTCCAGCATAACCATATCTTCACTGGTGTCCAAGGCTGTGTCTCCCCCATGTGATGGGAATGCAGTGCAGAGAGCTCTGGGCAGGAGCCAGGTGAGCTGCTGTAATCAACAGTAGCAGCCCACTCCACCCTAGATAAAAGCCATGGCTCCTAGAGGGGCTACTGAGCAGGCATGTGGCTTGAGGGGTGACATGGAGTGTTAGCTTAGCAGGGTCACTGCCAGGCTCCGCTGCAATGCTTAGACATGTTAAATTAGTACCTGATTAATGAACACAGCAATTCACCTCAAGTGATTATTCATTTTCACTGACAGCTCCGGTAACTGTTGCTGCAGTGGCTACATTTGCCCAACATGTTTATACCATCAGTTAACCCTCGTTTGACTCCAGATTTACCAACTTCAGTTATGGGTTAAATTCAGAGCTCTCTGAAGGGGGCATGGGTCAGACAGAGCACACTGCAGCAGGAATACTGAGCTCAGGCCTTTCTAATCCCAGTTGAAGACTGTGAGCCTAAACTACAAGTGGAGTTAAAAGCATGTGATACTCTAACCCCGTCTGATAACTGCAAATGCTGTTGACACCTCTTCCAAAAGTTAGGATGTTAGCTCCCTTTTTTTCGCTTAAACAGTGTAATTACATTCTCTTGGTCTAAATTCCTCTGACAGCACAATATTTATCTTCATTTTTTGTCCTAAACTATTATAAACATGGCTGTACATTGCCGAGTGTCATGCCAAGGCATGCAAATTGTGTTCCAGTTAAAGGGATTGTGATCTCTCTGTCTACTGTAGCTTTTTTTCAATTTATAGACTCTGAATTTCTTTCAGATAAAAGACCCTGTTCACAGAGAATAGCCAGTACTCTACTCACTGATGCCTTCTGTGCCTCATTCTTCATCAAAACAGATTAAATGTAGTTAATTTTAACAAGGGAACTGTAGTATTGGTCAGACTTGCAAAAGAACAAGTTAAAGAGTAGGCAGGATAGATATATTAATTTTGGCAGAACTTGATGAAATTTCCCACAGAATACTTAGGGAGTCAGCCAAAGCAATCTCAAAAGTACTAGCAATTTATCTTTGAGAAGTGTGGAGAATGGGTGATGTCTCAAAGGATTAGAGAGGGTAATCGTAATACCTATTTTTAAAAGGAGACATTGGAGAGCCAAGGGAATTACACACAATTGAGGCTAGCTTCAGTAACCAAAAAGATGTGATAAAAAATTATAAAAGTTTATAAATACTTAGAGGCTAATAAACTGATAAGAAAGAGCCAACATGAATTTGTCAAGAGCAAATCACATCAAACCAACTTAATTTTTCTCCTTGGCAGGATAATCAGCTTAGTAGGTAAATGGGAAGCAGTGCATTACTTCGGTGAGGCCTTTGATTCAGCCTCATACAGCATCTTCAGTGGCAGCCTAGGGAAAGGTGGTCTAGACTGAGGAACTGCTCGATAGATGCCCAGCTTGCTGTCCGAAGGAATAGTTATTAATGGTTTGCTGCAAAGTGTGCTTCAAGTGGGGAGCTTGCAGGGATTTGCCCTGGATATGCCTCTAATTAATTAATCAGTCCTGTTTAACAGCTCAGAACTAGTGTTTGCAAACTATGCTGCAGGTACACTTCAGAGTGATAGGCAGTGGTGTCTGCACTCAGCTGCAGGCAGATACATCAGCCATAAAATGGGCATCTCCACCTAGATGTTGCCACTAGCTGTAACTGAGGGCTTGCTTACCTTGTGGCTAAGGTCAGTGCCTGGACAAAAGCAATTTCCAAACCATACCCTGGACTCACTGCATTCATACAGGAGCTTTCTGGAAATCAGCAGATTAGCAGCACTTGGGCAAGGCAACAGGACAAGTGAGGAAATAAAAGGGTTCAGATCCTTGTGTGAGGAATGGGGAAGGAGGGAATGGAGGCTGTTACCTTTCAGCATAGTGGCAAACCTTCAATAAGGTGAATGGAAGCTTCCAACCAGAGCAGCCCTTAGCTGCTTACAGATCAGGGCACTTTACCAGCAGTGGAAAGTGTGAGTTTAACTCCCCTGAGCTGGGAAAGTCATGTTCTGTGTCAGTGCCTTAATTTATTTGGGAAAAGGTGAGCTTAAGCTCAGGTCGTGCTTTTGTGTAAGAGATCCTGACTTCCACCTGTTGTGCTGAATTTCTTGTCAGTGTGTGTAGGCATGCACTAAGCATGCCTGTTGGACCACTCGCTGCCAGGACATGAGCATGCCCAGTAAGCTAACATAGTATAAATGCACAGCCAATAGCCAACACACATAGTCATTTGCAGTAGCAGAAGTCTGGGAGTGACCTTTCTGATGAAAACTTAGGAACATAAACAGTTAGGTGGAGGCTTTATAGATCCCTTCTATGGATTTAAACATGGAAAACCTAAGGTGTACCCCATGTGGATGTACACTCCTTTTTCTGGATCTGCATATAGGTGCTGATTTGCACTTTTAGATGTTCAGAATTCTAAAACCAGGAAAAGCTCTTCTTGTTTAGTTAATTCACCTTGTTGCTTCTGGGTTTGAGAGGATCTTCAGGAGAAGAAGCTTGGAGTGGGCTTTAAGGACCTGTTTTAATTCCCATAAATCATTACCAGCTAATATGCAATATATAGCAGAGAGAATGAATTGGGGGTCAGTAGTCAGAGCCCTTCCTCTTCAAGGCTGATTCGAATTCCTGCCAGTAGAGATTGATCTTCTCTTTTTAAAATCATCTGATGACTGTTTTATAGTATATGTATCATGGGTCACATACCGGTTCCCAGTGCCCACAACACAGTAGAGATTACAGAGATCTGCTGATCTTCCCTACCATCCTTTGATGTGATCCTTCAAACAAATGCATGGAGAATATCACTGCAGTGAGCTGGGGGAAGACCAATGTGCAAGATGTGTCTTTTCTGTGGAAAGAAGAGGTGAATCTCTGAGGCTGTCAATCTAGCATGTCAATCAAGCAATAACACCATTGGAGTAAGCACAAGGTCCTCCTGCAGGAAGGCTCCAGAAGGGCCACTGTCACCATTAACCATCCTTGGGCTCTTTTCTTGCAGGTGCCTTTCTCTAACTGCAGCAGGGACTGTCTCCCAGGCACCAGGAAGGGCATTATTGAGGGAGAGCCCACCTGCTGCTTCGAGTGCGTGGACTGCCCTGATGGGGAGTACAGTGATGAAACAGGTAATACCCACAGATCCTCTTTGGGGTTTGCAGAGGACTGTGGGAGGCCTCTTGTGGGCATCACCCACAATTGTGCTAAGGTTGCTTCCCTGTAGTGCTGAGCTGGAGTCCCACAGAACAGCCCACAGGGACTCCTGCACGAAGGTGGGCTAGATCCTTTCCTTGGGAATCTTTTACGAAGTCCATATTAATGGATTTATTAATTTGGCCAAAGTTGCCAAAGTCACAGTCCAAACAAACAGGTGCCCCACTCCTCCAAAGACCAGGCACAGGAGAGGCAGTGACAGCATAAATTACCCCTTTTGCTGTGCCCTGCTCTGCCAGGGAGCTTCACAGAAAGCCTGGAGGAACTTTCTCTGAAAAACATATGAGAGTTGAGTCCCATGGTCGCCAGGTCTTGTCTTCTGCTAAGCCTGCTTGTCACTCCTGCTCTGAATTAGGAAAAGGCAGAGAAATTGAAAAAGACTTGCATGTAGGAAGCCTCTCATGCAGCCATAAGAAAATTCCATTGCACTGTAGCAAAAGCTTTTGTCACTCCAAAAATGTGGAAGAAGGAGATCCCTACCCTGATCCTAAACTCTGTAGTTGTCTGTCTGCCTCCATCTTTTCCTCATGTTGTAAGGGTTTTATTTCATGCTTTATAAAGAAATAAAGTCCATTCCATCCCTGAATTCACAAGCAGAGAGGAGTATTTCCCTTTACGGGGTCACCAACCACAGCTTCTGTTGGACACAGACACTACAAGCAACCAGAATCTTTGGGTCATATCAAACATCCATGGACATCTTTTCTGTTGGTTTCAGTGGGAGCTCAGATCGAGCCACTCAGGTTCTGCAGTGGAGGGAAAAAGTAACCTCAGTTTTAGAGACAGATGAAAAATTCTGAATTTCCTACACCATTAGTGCTTCCTTAGTGTCGGGCATCTCCAAGCTAAGAAAGGCAAGTAAATCCTTGCAGAACAGCAGGCCCCTCTGCACTGCTGAATGCTCAGGATCTCCTCACACCCTCACTAGCAGCGCTGATCCCAGCACATGCTGTAGACCTTGCTTGAGGTGAAAACTTCAGTAAACTGGATGCAAGACTTCACAGTCATTCCTCTCTGGGAGGATCTGATTTTCATCCTATCAGATAGGAATGATAATTTTTTAACATGAATATATAGTACCACGGGGTTCTGGGGGGTAGCATTTTTGAATTAGATAGCAGCAATTCTGGTCACTTGTAAGAGGGGTCTCTTGGTGTTTTCACAAGATTTGGGGAGCTGGCACTGGTGTGCTGGTGAAATTTGGGGTGGGGGGGGTGCGAGGGACTGCGTTCTGCTGTTTTACAGCCAGCCTCATTAAGCTGTGACTGTAATGCTACCAAAGGAGACAATCTCTCCTGCCCTCTCCCAGCTGTTTGTTCCCATCTTTTGTCCAGTAGTAGTGCTGGTACTTGTGTGACCACAGAGCGAGCTGGATCAGGGCCCTGGTCTCCCTGAAAACAAAACTCATTTTTGGCAGGTTTAGCTTCCAGCGGAAACAAGAAGTTGCATGAGCACTACTGCTGACACAAAGGTAGGGCAGGAATGGGCAGCCTCAGAGGAGGAAGGAGATCTGGAATACCTGTTTCAGTGGCAGTGTGGTCTCTAGTCAGCTCGAGACAGCAGTGAAAGCACTTTTTTAGGATGCAATGCTAAATAGCTGCCCCCTTCTCTGGTAGAGGTGGTTGTATTTCCTGGTATTTGCAGTTAGCACTGCTAACTTGCATGCAGTTTGCAATAGCCTTCTAGGTGAAAGGCTCAAGAAAAATAAAAATGACTGACTGAATGAAAGTAAATGAAATGCATTAATGACAAGTGGTGATAGGAGCTTCTGACTGCACTTTCACATCTAGTGCAAGTTTTTGACATGAACAGTGAGACAACCAGTCACTGGGAGAGCGGTGTCATGTCTGATAATAGCTGCTCCTTCCAAAGACCTCTCCAAAATGAGAGCTTGGGATACTCTGCCTTCATTAGCCAGTAACCTTCCAATGAACACTGCTCTCAATCTCTTTCCACCACCATCAAGGGAGCCATGACCCTCACCACTGGAACACAAGACCCATTTGGGTTAGAGAAGAAGTGCAGTAGGTGCAGGTTCTCACCTTTTGATCATGGCAGCCAACGGAGACAGATGTTTCCAGCCCAGTATACCCTAACTAGTTTCCTGTAGGGGAAAGAGATGGAGGCATCAAACTCCCCTCTGCAAGTGTCAGTGGCAGGCTTTGCTGGGTGTGGGGAGACCACTGTTGTTAAGACACGTCTTCCACTGATGTTTCTAAGTGAAATGAGAGTATGGTGGGAGTGCCTGCTTTCCAGGGATGAACAATTTAAACACTTCTAAGATTCATGTCTTTGGAGTATGAAAGAGGCTCCCAAAGCACTTAGGGATGCACACACACTTTTGATTTTCCCTCTAATAGAGGCAAGCAGGATGTTTCAAATGATGATGGAAGTTTGAGAGGTATGAAGACAGAGAGAAGCAGATGATAAAAAATGAAGGAATAAGAAACAGCAAGGGACAGAGCCTGTGTAACAGCTGATAGTAATCAAACATGCAAAGTTTTGCCAAGAAATTGATTTGAAAAGCCAGAGTGCAGGGGAAGGCCTTTTTTTAAGCTGGCATTAAATGTCCTTTGTGTTTTGCTATGTAACCCATTGGAGACTGGTTGTTTCACGGTAAAACACTCCTAGATCTGATACTGGGAACCTGCAGGCACCAGAAGGAAAGATCCTCTGTATTTAAGATGAAGGCCAGTGTGTAGCCCCCATTTATCTCATCAGCCATTTCAACCTTTCATTATAACAAACCTTCTCTTCCTCTGTCACTTACTTTTCAGATGCAAGTGCTTGTGACAAATGCCCTGAGGATTACTGGTCCAATGAGAACCATACATCCTGCATCCCCAAACAGATAGAGTTCCTCTCCTGGACAGAACCTTTTGGGATTGCTCTGACTCTTTTCGCTGTGCTGGGAATTTTCCTGGCTTCTTTTGTCCTGGGAGTTTTCACCAAATTTCGCAATACTCCCATTGTTAAGGCCACAAATCGTGAGTTGTCCTACCTCCTCCTCTTTTCCTTGCTGTGCTGCTTCTCCAGCTCGTTGTTCTTCATTGGTGAACCCCAGGACTGGACTTGCCGTCTGCGGCAGCCAGCCTTCGGCATCAGCTTTGTCCTCTGCATCTCCTGCATCCTGGTGAAAACCAACCGTGTCCTGCTCGTCTTTGAGGCGAAGATCCCCACGAGCCTCCACCGCAAGTGGTGGGGGCTCAATCTCCAGTTCCTCCTGGTCTTCTTGTGCACATTCGTGCAGATTGTCATCTGTGTGATTTGGCTGTACACAGCACCCCCATCCAGTTACCGAAACCATGACCTGGAGGATGAGATTATCTTCATCACCTGCCATGAAGGCTCCCTGATGGCACTTGGCTTCCTCATTGGCTACACCTGCCTCCTGGCAGCCATCTGCTTTTTCTTTGCCTTCAAGTCTCGAAAGCTGCCTGAGAACTTCAATGAGGCCAAGTTCATCACCTTCAGCATGCTGATCTTCTTCATCGTCTGGATCTCCTTCATCCCTGCTTACGCCAGCACATATGGCAAGTTTGTCTCTGCTGTGGAGGTGATTGCAATATTGGCTGCCAGCTTTGGGCTCCTGGCCTGCATCTTCTTCAACAAAGTCTACATTATCCTCTTCAAGCCCTCCCGCAACACAATCGAGGAGGTGCGCTGCAGTACAGCAGCCCATGCTTTCAAGGTGGCTGCCAGGGCCACGCTGAGACGGAGCAATGTGTCACGCAAGCGCTCCAACAGCCTCGGGGGCTCTACTGGCTCCACCCCTTCCTCCTCCACCAGCAGCAAGAGCAACCATGAAGACCCTTTCCCTCTACCAGCCTCCACAGAGAGGCAGCTCCAGCAGCAGCGCGGGTGTAAGCAAAAGGTCAGTTTCGGGAGCGGCACGGTCACCCTGTCGCTGAGCTTTGAGGAGCCGCAGAAGAATGCCGTGGCCAACAGGACCACCAAACGCAGGAACTCCCTGGAAGCACAGAACAGCGATGACAGCCTGATGCGGCACCGGGCTCTGCTCCCCCTGCAGAATAGCGAGTCCCTCAGCGCAGAGCCCAGCTTTCAGGCAGTTTCCAGCCCAGAGTCCAGCTCACAGGAGTCAATGGTGGGAGACTCAAAAGAAGAGGTACCAGGCCCCAAGGAGGAGCCTTCCCTGCCATCGGCTAACTCTCGAAATTTCATAGGCACTGGAGGTGGCTCTGTCACAGAGAACACAGTACATTCCTAACGAAAGAAGACCATGAAAACCACACCAGTCCCCAAGAGGAACTTGCTCACCTCTTGCTTCTGATTGGGAAAGACAACAAAGATGCACATCTGTGACACAGCCCCACCACAGTCTATTGTTAGCGCCGGTAGGGTAACACACATGCCTCCAGAGGAAGGACTGTCCAAAGCCTGTGTCTGGGGACCCTTGAAATGAAATTGCATTTGCTTTATTGAAATCAGGACATCTTGGAAGGACAAGTGAAGATGGCCTCTGGTGGGGCTTAAGCAGAACTCTGCATGCTGCCTTGCCTCTGTAATCTTTTCCTGCCAGACTGCAACTCAGCTGACTGTGGGAGGCAATTAGGCAATTCCACTATACTCTGCTTTTACACTTATGTACAATATTCCTCTTTCCCACTATGTATAATAGCCCCTCTTTATCCAGTATATGTGATCTGTAACCATGTTCATCAGGATTCTCCGTTCTACAAAAGCAAGATACACAGTTTCACTTGGGGAACACACAGTCATGGAGAAAATAAAAAAGCCCCAACATCCTGCATGCTGTGTACAGCCAAGGGTGTGAATGTGTAAAGTATTTAATGTGACAGAGCGCCCTGCTATTTATATTTAGTAATGTCCCAATATCTCCTTTCTGCCCACAAGTGGGAGCAGTAGGAAATACTAGACAATGCTCTTCATAGACTCCGTTACGTTAGACCAAGCTACTAGGTTCCTACTGGTTTCTTCCAGCTGAGGTAGCTTCACCTCCAGCCTGACTGCTTTGGTGGAGGGGGAGAACAGCTTGTCATATCCCCCAGGAGAATGTTGCGAGAGCACAATGAGATGTATCCATGATTGATTATGTCACTAGTAGTTGTACGCTTAATGACATGTTGCTGTTGTAATATTCCACGTGGCATACATGGCTAAACCTTTCACACCATAGTCAGTGTTGTGCTTTGCCATATTAATCTGCCTCATACCTACACATAGTATTGCACTAGTCATGATGATAGTGGTGGGCTTGAAACAAAGCAAATGAAACAAGAGGAAATGGAGGAGTTAAGAGATGCAGAAATATCCCCCCAAAAGTGATAATATAATTGTAGGAAAAGATAAATATTTGAACTGTGCATGCTGGTAGATGACTGGATGAGGAAGACATACAGGCCTGGGCTCTGAGACATGCACCCTGATAAGTGAGTAAATTGGGTATATTTTGGCTCCTACAGGGCATCAGATGTCCAGGAGTTTTACTGGAGATGCCTAGGGTAAGTATTTCCCTCCTGGCCCATCTTGAAGAGAGGGCACCTAGTGCAAGAAGTGTGCACTTTACCTTAAGAGTAAGGACTTTAGAAGAGAGCATAGGAGAACTTCCTTCCTCTTGGTGCTTGTCCTGCTCCCCCAAAAGCAGACATAAGTGCTCCTAGTTTTGCAAAGTATGCCTGGTTCTTCTCCATCCACACTGGAAAAGTTGGAAGTAAGTCATTAGTACAGATTTTTTTGTGGCTTGATGAAACAAAGGGTGCCCCAAGAAAGTTGGACAGGAAAGGGTGAGGTTATGCTGCAGAATTTATTTCCCTCTTCCCAGATCCTATGTGCAAGAACAAGCAGCTGGCATGAAGATGCCAGTTCCACCTCTCATCAAACATGAATCACAGGATCACACAGAATCGCTGAGGTTGGAAGGGACCTCTGGAGATCATCTAGTCCAACCCCCCTGCTCAAGCAGGGTCACCTAGAGCACATTGCACAGGATTGCATCCAGGTGGGTTTTGAATATCTCCAGAGAAGGAGACTCCACAACCTCTCTGGGCAACCTGTTCCAGTGCTCTGTCACCCTCACAGTGAAAAAGTTTTTCCTCATGTTCAGATGGAAGCGTCTGTGTTTCAGTTTGTGCCCGTTGCCTCGCGTCCTGTCACTTGGCACCACTGAAAAGAGTCTGGTCCCATCCTCTCGACACCCTCCCTTCAGATACTTGTACACGTTGATAAGATCTCCTCTCAGCCTTCTCTTCTCCAGGCTAAACAGGCCCAGCTCTCGCAGCCTTTCCTCATAAGAGAGATGCTCCAGTCCCCTAATCATCTTTGTAGCCCTTCGCTGGACTTGCTCCAGTAGTGCCACATCCCTCTTGTACTGGGGAGCCCAGAACTGGATGCAGTACTCCAGATGGGGCCTCACCAGGGCTGAGTAGAGGGGGAGAATMACCTCCCTGGACCTGCTGGCAACAGTCTTCCTGATGCAGCCCAGGATACCATTGGCCTTCTTGGCCACAAGGGCACATTGCTGCCTCATGCTTAACTTGGTGTCCACCAGCACTCCCAGGTCCTTCTCAGCAGAGCTGCTTTCCAGCAGGTCAACCCCCAACCTGTACTGGTGCAGGGGGTTATTCCTCCCCAGGTGCAGGAGTACAGGTTGGCGGTTGACCTGCTGGAACACAGTCTAGACCAGTGCAGAAAGGTATATAGGCCTGCAGCTTAGTGTGAGCAGAGTCCAAAGGACCTGGTGAATGCCTTGGGGAGACTACCACAATTCTCTGGTTTTGCTTGGTTGTTCTTTTGCCAGGGCAGGCAAATAAAACTTATAGGCGACATTACTGCATAAAAATTTTGTTTTGCCACCTCCACTTGTTGCTGATAAGGAAGAGGAGTTGTGGCTTGGGAGACTGCAATGGAAGTCTGGAACCTCTAGGAGCATGATACTAAGACAATTTCCTTTAACCCTTTTGTTGATTTGTTACATTCACCTTGCAATGGGTTAAAATTTTAATTACTGCATATAACTGCATGAACCAGTCCAACTTTAACTGTATGGCCTGCAAATTACAGTATTTGATTACAACTTTTGCACAGCAGGTTAAAAAAAAAAGCTTGAAAACACAAATCATTGTGGCCACACTTGTGAAAATCAAACTCCACCATCGAACCCAGTGAGAGTTGCTCACTGCTCCTGCTGAACATGGCCTACGTCCTTAATTTAGAATACATAGTTTAGACCCAGAGTTTCTTGAGTTTAAATGAGTGCACGGAGATAGCCACTAGGTGGCAGAAATATCTTAAATATATATACATATATGTATGTATATACACACATACACACACACACACACACACACACACACACACACACACACATAGTTGTTTATGGCCCAAACACTCTTCAAAAGTTCAGTAGCCAAATAGTTTTATCGTTATCAACTGTGAATCACTGCTGTAGGCCAAACCTGACACCAGAGTCATCTCTGAAGCTGACAGCACTGAAAGCATCGATGTTCTAAATGAATTGAATGAGGAAGGCACAGGATATAAAATGAAGACTATGCACAAACATACACAACATGAAAACCAGAAAGTCACCAGTGGCTGCCTTCTTTTCAAAACTCAGCACTGTTCACAGGCTGGCGGGAGTACGATATTCACCACCTATACATTCAGTCAATAATGTTGGCATTTATTTCTAAGCTTTGGGGTGTTTTTAATTTTTTATGTCTATATAAAAAAAAAAGTGCCCTTATACATGATGAGGCTTCCACAGCTGCCATAATTTTATAGTGACAAATCAGCCAGTGCTCAGTTTGAGGATGAACCCCCCTCCGCTCCCACTGCACATTTAGCCAGCACTGCAAGCCTCAAGCTACATATTGTGGAGACCCACTGCCTGCAACTTACTTTAGTGGAGCACAACTAAATGCAAGGGAAGCTCAGAAAAAGAGGACACTCTATAAAGGTGATTTGCAACCAAACTCCCTCCTTTCAGCATGCAATACCCACTGCTGATAAATGTAGCTGTTAAACTTGCCAAATTAACCAAGGGATGTTGGGAAAGGCTTCCCCTCCCTCCCCCCCCCAAAGGATCTGGATATTGAAATCAGGGAGAAGTAAACATTTATTTAGAGAGCTGGACACGCAGGCTAAACTCTCGCCAGGGAGCTTCTCTTTAGGAGCAGGTGTTGGCTAATTCACCCTAGTCTTTGGTTGCCTGAGGAAGAGCGAAATCAAGCTGGAAGGTGGAACGATAAAACGCCGAAGGAGAGAGTCCCAGGGAGCGAAACTTTCCATGTTGCTAGAGCAAACACGGGATACAGGTGATGAGTGCTGGGAAAAGTAATACGCTGGGGAAACAAGCTGCAATTCCGAATAGCGTTGCCCATAGCTGCTCCCGTCTGGGACCGTCAGGACTGTGTCACCAGCATTATTTGCGGAGGGCTGAACGTAGTTTTCCGGTAGCTCATTTTGCAGGCAGCTTTTACCTGTAACTCTTTGTGTTTGGTTTCTTTTCTCCTCCTTTAGCTAGCAGACTCCAACGTTTCATGGGATGGGAAGTTTTCTGCGAAGCCTGGAGAAAGCCGGCCCCACTCTCTTTTGTATGAGAGGGTATTAAAAACAAATAAACAAAAAAAAACCCACTACCCTGCTCTACCATTTTCCCGGGGTTACCACCTCTTCCTGGCTGTGTAAGCCGAGAAAAGGCGGAGTGCGGCCGCCCCGCGGGGACGCGCGGGGCCGGGCGGAACCAGGCAGAGCGGCGGCCGCCGCCATCATGTTGTGCGGGGGCACCTCAGCGGCGCGGTCGGCCACCGGCGAGACGCAGCAAATTGCGG
>NW_020448097.1:182764-190954 GCF_003343035.1 Apteryx rowi | reverse complement strand
GGGCGTGAGAGCGGCTGCGCTGCGGCGCCATGGCGGCGGGGGTCGGTCAAAGCCTTCCTCCTCCTGGGGGTGTTCCCCACCGTGGGGTATCTCCCCCCCACACACACCTTTTGCTTAAAAAACTAGAACGAGCGTAGTGACGCCCACGGGTCTTTCGTACCGTCTGCGCCTTCGGTACCTCTTTCCTGAGCCCTTTCTGGTTCCGCAAGACCCTTTTTTTGGAGCATGGGTGCAGCCACCAAATAAGGCTTTCCAGACTCGGTGCTGGGGCTCGGCAGGCTCCCTCCTGCTCAGTCTGGTTTCTTCTGGCCAGCAAGGCAACATTCGATTTGGCTTTAGCTTACTGAGAGCTTCTGGTTGATGGCGTACTGTTTGTTGTTCGCAAGAAAGCGTTGCCAAAGCGCCCCGTCACAGAACAGGAGTGCGTTAGGTGAGTCCCGAGCCTGGAGCAGGAATGCTTTAGGTGAGTCCCAAACCTCGGCTGCCCCTGGGGCCTCTCTGGCAGTGCGGCTAGCTCTCTGGGAAACGTGCTCGCGTGGAAGCCCAGCTGCGGGTTTTTTTATTCCTGGGTGCTAAACTTTGCATGAGGCGATTAGAAACTCATCTTCTGAAACCCCTCTGCCTTGCTGAGGTCTCCAGACTGCTTTATGGCACTGACCTGTCCTTTTTTTTCTTTTTTTTTTTTTTTTGTGATGCCACCGCTCTGTGTGTCACCTAGATGTTCTGTCAAAAATTGCGTAGTGATGCATAGCCAGGACCTGCAGTGAGGATACCCTACGAGTATCTACCCCAGAGGTGCTGCAGTTATCTTTAAACTCTGGATTTTATCCCTTATCAGTGCCTGGATACTGGAGAGAGAGGGAGCCTGCCTTGAAGTTCATGAAAGCAAATTGGGGGAGCTCTTCTCCCATCAGCTCCCATTTGTGGAGATGCCTCTCCACCGCTGTTTGCTCGCTCATCTCTCATTAGTGCTTTAAGTTTGCACCTCCCACCAAACACGGTGTGCCCCCAGTCCTACACAGCATTCTCCAAGCACACATTTTCTTTGCCTTTCGGGCCTCGTTCCTATATGTAAACAAAGAGTGGTAAGTCAGTAGTCATAGGTTTAAATTCACTGCTTTGGGGCTGCATCTCTGTGGGAAGGATGTTCAGAGGTCTAGATGTTTAGCCAATGCTCTAGGCAGAAACTTCTCCTTCCCCCCCTCCCTTCCTTTAAAAGCAGGAAGGCTGGCAAAGTGCAGAAATGTATGGAGCAATTCTTAACTACTTGGAGCCCATCCCTGTGCCTGCTTGGTCTCTGTTAAAGTTTTATCGACTTCAGAGAGAGCAAGTTGAAGATTTTAAGAGGAAATGTTAGAAGAATTTGGAGAGCACTGTTAAGTGCTTAGGCGCAGCTGGGGCACTCTACAGCTCTGTTCCAGCTTATGCAAATAATGTAGTAACTACCAGTAATATTAGCACAAGGTGATCAGTATGCTTTCTCATGTTTGAACTCTAAAAGATCTGTTTCCTTTCTCAAAAGGAAACAGGAGCTGGAAGGAGGAGCTCACTGGCTTATGAAGTCTAAACTTTGTAACCACTTTTTGGGGGGAAATAAGCAAGAAAATATCTCTGTTATGTCACAAAGCAGAATTCAACTCTAACAACTGGCAATTCCAAATAGTGATGCTAGTTATAGCATCTTAAATTACTGTCCATGAATGGAACACATGCTTTTCCTCTAATAGTGACTATGTACAAATAAGTCCTTCTTTCAAAACGTACAATTTCAGGTCAGTTACATGTAATAACTCCAAAGTGCCTTCTGCTTTTTGCTTTTACCAGCTAGGGTGTGTCACACCAATGAAGAAAAATTAAGGGCAAATCATAGTTTCTTGCGCTCTTTATCATTGTCCAGATTTGTTTGCTAGACAGCAGTAATTTCTAAGCATGTACAAAACACCCAAAGGCAACGGGACTGCACGGCAGTCACTGAAATTAAAGTTTAGTTTGTAGAATCCAATGGTGTTGCCTAAAAAGAGATGTGTATCTCTTAAGCACCAAGTTGAGCTTGCAGTATTGAATACAGTATCGAGATTTGCTGAGAGATTGACAGTTATTGTTCTGCTCTGAAAAGGCCTGAATGTTGTGTTAAAGATAATGCTCGTGTGCAATTAACATTGCACAGGGACTGAAAACTAGATTTGTTTAAAAACCTGAATTTCTGTTCTGTGGCAGGCTGCAGTGCTTCAGTACAATAATCCAAAAACAAGGTGAAGAGTAAAAGCCAAACCAAACCAATTTGATTCAGAAGTGATGGAATTTACCAAAAATCTGGCATTTTCTTTTAAAACTAAATACTTCAAAGTTTGTCCAGTTTGTTTTGACTGCCAGTTTAAATTATTTAATGAAATATACATGGGAAAACTCAAAACTGAAATTCACCCATGGAATAATATGCTCAGCTGGATACAGACTATGATGAAAACATTCTTTTTGTTAAATCAAGATAAGAGTTCTTAGATTAATTTTGTTTGCTTAAAATCAAATCTTTTCAGAGATTTGTTAGAGCCTGCCAAGTTTGCTCACCACAAATACGTTTCCTGTTCCTGCTTTTCCAGTTCTCATCTCCATCACGTTGTTTCCTAAGGTTTGTGTAATGCCTAACATTGGTCGGACTTGTAGCGCTGGCAAGTAGTGCTGCTTACCAAGAGCAGGTAAAGCATGAGAAATAGCAGGACAGGCTTCTCTTTGACGGTGTCTCTGGGTTGAGAGTCCCCTAGGAGCTGTCTCTCCAAGGCAAGGATCGCAGCCCAGGCCTGTTCAGCCTTCGGAGGTTACTTGGGATGAATTTTAACCACCTGTCTCTTAGTGACTGCTCTGAGAGTGAGCATGCAGGACACCACAGAGCCTTCGAGACATGATAATTTTCAGTCCTGTGATTGAATCATATATTCTTCAGGTGTGGAGGGACCTCTCCTTCTGCTCAAAGCAGAATCATCTCAGACCAGGCTGCTCCGGCCTTCACCCAGCTGGCGCTTGAAAACCTCCAAGGATGGAGACTGCACAACCTCCCTGGGCACCCTGTCCTCATGGGGAAAAAACTTTTCCTTATATCTAGTCAGACCCTCCAGTTTCTATTTATGACCATTGTGTCTCATCCTTTTGCCATGGCCCTCTGTAAAGAGCCAGGCTCTGTCTTCTCAGTAACCTGTCATTACTGGGAGGCTTTCCCACAAGCCGCCTCTCCTCCTGGCTGAGGAGAGGAAAATTGGACATATTACTCCCGACATGCTTAACAAATGCCAAGTAAAGGGTAGCAATCGCTTGCCTCTGACTTCTGGCTACACTTGTGCCAATGCAGATTGCTATGCTGTTATTGCTGGGGCGCACTGCTGGCTCAGGTTTAGTGCGCTGTCCCCCCAGCACCCCAGATCTAGCACTAGATCGTTTGCTAGCAAAGTGGGCTGATATCGGTTCTTTCAGTGAGCATTTCTCTCTGGGCTCTCCCTCTCCACCCTGACCAAGGATGCCCTTTTGTCACATGCTGTGACAAGTCATTGCCATGTGACTCTGAGCTGTCTGCAGTCATAGAGCCCAGTGTTCAGCTTTCTGGTGGAAATAGAAAATGTGCTGATCCAGGCTGCTTTTCAGACCTAAAAAAAACCAACCTTGTGCAGCATCTAGGATTGCTGAGGGAGTGGAGGACAGCAAAGGGCCAGCAGTATACCTATAGTTCCCCACTGCCACCCCTTCTTAAAATTTGTGATAGTAGCTCTGGTGACAGGTACTGAGCTTGCTTTCTCCCTCCTCTGAGTCCCAGTGGGAGGAAGGGAGGACTGAATTGCTGTGATTTCTGCAGCTGCACCCTTCCTTGGAAAGGTATTGGTTTCACTTGGATTTCTGTATAGCACAAATCTTATGGAGGAAAGCATTATTAAAACATCATTTTTTACTTTTGATGTACTGCTCCTAACCTGGAAGAAGCGTAGAGCTGTGACCTCTGAGAGAGGATGTATGGTATGGTCCTGGCTCCCTGGGCCAGGATGGATGGCCAATGCCTGCACCTTCTCAGTACTGGGGAGGGAAAAGCATGAGAACAGATCCTGTTGCAAGAATTCTTTCTGTTCCTACTTCTGTGTTTCCTAGAGCACCTGAGCAGTACACTTGTTTTCTCCCAAGGAAGCAGGTGGGATTCAGGCAGGATGGCAAACATATTCATTCTCCTTGAATTTATGAAGAAAGGAAAATAACACAATATAGCTGGAAAGAGAAAATCTGCTCACTGCTCTTCCTGTTGTACTGGGAGTCCGGGGAGAGCTGCATAATGTGGTACTGCAGGAGGGAAGACCTTCTGGGTAGCACTGAGCTTGCAGCAAGGACTACGAGACTAATTCTTACTGCCCTTGTAAAGGAAACCTGAAATCTTCTGCTTTCCTGACCAAGAATTTTACAGTGATGTTCTAGAGAGCCAAATGTAGGAAAGAAAAGCTGGAACTCATATGAGTTCATGTCTCCATCTGGAGTATTGGGCAAGTTATTGTGACTTACGAGTGCTGATTTTACACTCTGGGAATGATAACTCAGAAGGCTTTATGGTTCAGTTATTGTTTGGAAAATATTTGTGGTTTGAAAACACTACAAACTACAGTATCACATGCTAGAAGAACTATCAAATCAGTGTTATAAAACCTCAGATTTGCGCGTTTTGCTTTTAAAGCTTGATTTTGAATGCTTGTTCTGTGATGCTACCTCTGTAATAACTTGTTCTGAATTTGAAAAGGAAGGCTATGCTGAAGAAAGCCTTTTTTTCGGGCTGAATATTGTATATACATTATAAACTTCTCTTTAAAAAAAAACCAAAAACCTAAAGTCATGTGCATATAGGTATCAAACCACTTTACATTTGTTGATAAGTACACAGGACAGAAAGGGAAGCTGAGACGTGGAGAGAAGAAATCGTTCGTCAAAATACGTCTTCTGGAGTACCCAGACAGTTCTCTGTTAGAGGCTTAGTTTCAGTCTGTGATGATTGAATCACACTGCTGTCTTGGCTTCGCTGCCTGTCTAGATTTCTGGCCTTGCTTTAATACAAGTCTTCACATTATCCATTTTGATCTTTTAGTAACTCTGAAAAGCAGGAACTCTTGTGTCTAGAAACTCAGCAGCAGTCACCTGAATGGTACTGAGGCACTGACATTGTGGGCCTTAAGTCCTAAATACTTGAATCTTGCACCAGTCTTAAATAACCTTTTGTTTTTTTAAGGTGAAGCCTCAGCTAGAAGAAAAAGAAGGGAAAACCTTCAATGTTTTCACTGCAGTGGAGTTTAAAACCCAGGTGGTTGCTGGAACAAATTACTTCATCAAGGTACAGGGCAGTGGGGAATGGGATCCCATTTTTTTACATGTATAATATGATGAATTTTTTTTCTTTAACTACTTACCTACACAAGAATGCTTGTGATTTCATCTTAATAAGAAAAAATGTGTGCAACACCCCCCACCGCCTGTCTCCCTACCTGTATTAAATGGAGATAAAGTTAAGAATACTTCTCTATTTCCATAATGATTTCTACTCTTCAGTATTTTGTGAAACTTGGTTTGGGGGATAGTTACACATCCATGATGTTCAGCACTAATATTGCATTAAGTGAAATCCAGGTGTGTAAAGACAGTGATGCATCAGACCCTCTCTGACTCTGCCTGTAGTCATGCCAAACAAAAGAACAAGCAACTGTGATCAAAGCATTTAAGTGCTTGTTGTGCCAGATAAGATTAGAGTATTTTGTAGGTGTTGAATATATTAACCACCTCTCTGTAACTCTGATTCCCTAGCTGTACATTCCCTATCTCGGGCACAGGGAGGATTAACAGGCATAGAAGGATTAAGTGATATTTCCACAAAGCCATGATTTCTAATCTGCTTCAAAACAAGACCACATCTTCTGAGATGATGGTTTTTCTTACTGCCTTCCTGCTTCCCCATCCTGAAGACACACCAGTCCAAACCATACCTCCTGCTGAAAGCTGCTGGGATTCCATGGAGCTCACGGTTTTTCTTACCTTTCAGGTCCATGTTGGCAATGATGAGTTTGTGCACCTGCGGGTGTTCAGAAGCCTTCCTCACGAGAATAAGCCACTGAGCCTTCACAGTTACCAGAGCAGCAAGACTAAGCATGATGAACTGACATATTTCTAGCAAGCTTATCTTGTGCATATTCCTAATGGCCACTTGTATGCATTTTCTGTAGGCTGAAAAATGTTGACTCTTGTCCAAGTGAGAACAAGAATATGTCTCTTCATAAACTTAATGCTGGAAAAGGTCTATTTCTTGTATGCATTTTCCCTGGTATGCAATATCTAAATGAGGAACATAGCTCTCCTTTCACCTACACTAATGCAAACCCGAAGAAGCTGCACTGACTTCAGTGCAACTTGACTAGAATACTGTGCCTGAGTTAAGTATGTGGACTTCCCCAGTCTATAAATTGCAAGGGGAGTCTCATTAGCATTCATGTATCTGCAGCAAGGAGCAAGAGGAAAGCTTGGATCTTCTCTGTGCCATTTTGTAACAGTGAATATACATGTAGATTTAAATTGTACCATGTGTTTTATTGTCAAGGACCTAACAACAGAGAGACTTGAGCATGAGCAAATTTGAAAGCATGGAAAAGGAAGGAGGATTGTAGTCTTGAAACAAACATTCCCTTGGTTATCATGTTTATCTACTGGCAGCAGTAGGTTATAATGTCCAGTAGAGGGTGTATGAGTTGAAAAAAACCCTGCTTATTTTCTGATTCCTGAGGAAAAGTCCTGGAAAGAAATTTAAACTAGGCAATGTATCTGCATAAATAACAATAAATACTTCTCTTGAGTTTAGACTGCATTTTGACTGGTGTTTCAACTGTTTCATTTGCTGCTTTTCAGTACTGGTTATTGTCTTGCTCAGAGTTTTTCCAGAGCCTTTTTCATATTCCAGATACCTTTATATTTCTCTTTATGTTTACATTTATGTTTATCTTTATGTTCTAATTAGAAATACTTCCTTTGAATGTGGTAAGGGACATGAAGGGCAACAAGACAGGCTTCTACAGGTACATCAGTAGCAAAGGGAAGATTAGGGAAAATGAGGGCCCTCTACCAAGTGGGGCAGGGGGCATGGTGACAAAAAGACATGAAAAAGGCCAAGGTACTCAATGCTTTCTTTGCCTTAGCCTTTAATGGAAAGACCTGCCTTCAGCAATCCAAGGTCCTTAAGACCAATGGGAAGGTCTGAAAAAAGGAAGACTTGGCAGAGTAGGATCAGGTTAGGGAACATGTAAACAAACTGGACATAGACAAGTTTGCAGAAAAGGACCTAGTCATCCTTGTGGGCAGCAATTTGAATATGGGCTGGCAATGCGCCTTTGCGGCAGAGAAGGCCAATGGTATCCAGGCTGCATTAGGAAGAGTGTTGCCAGCTGGTTGAGGGCAGTGAGGCTTCACCTCTGCTCAGCCCTGATGAGGCCACAGCTGGAGTGCTGGGTCCAGTTCTGGGCTCTCCAGTACAAGAGAGATGTGGAAATACAAGCCAAGGGCTATGACAATGATTGGCACATCTGACATGAGAGGCTGAAAGCATGGTGACTGCTCAGCCTTGAGAAGAGAAGGCTGGGGGGGGGGAGTGGGGGTAGAATTTTCAGTGTATATAAATATCTGATGGGGGGGGAGGTAAAGAACAAACCAGACTCTTCTCAGTGATGCTCAGTGAAAGGACAAGGAGGAAATAGACACAAGTTGAAATAACATAAATTCCACTTAAACATTAGGGTATTAAAAAAACAAAACCACTGCTGATACGAGCAAACACTGGAACAGGTTGCTCAGAGATGTTGTGGAGGCTCCATCCATGGTGACAGTCAAATCTGATGTTTGCCCCTGTGTTGCACTTGGCCGGGGGGGGGGGGGTGGAAGTGGGAGGGAATGGACTATGTGATCTCCAGCAGGCCCTTCCTCCCACAACCATTAGTCTGTGATGCTGTGTAAGCATTACTGTTTATGCTTGATTAGAAATTTTTTTTGAAAAGGTTAGAAAATTTTTGAACTTTGCCTTGTAAATTTTTTTTCCATGTAGGCTGAACTCTGAGGAGAAACAGCCTACTTCTATATGCCCATACTGAAGAAACTACAAGCACTTTTGGTAAGAGAGAGTAGGGTGAATTTATGCATGTG
>NW_020448097.1:160874-182554 GCF_003343035.1 Apteryx rowi | reverse complement strand
AACAGAAACAAAACCAAAAAAAAATCCCGTGGGTTTTGGCAATGATGGAAGCAGTATTTCTTGATGCTGGGAACTCCCTGCATTGAAGTGAGGTTCAAAAGCTGACGACTGACTGGGCTGGATTTATGTTGTGCTGCTGTTGCCAGATTTGCTGTATCTATCTCAACAGTTTTTAACACTGGACTGCAGGTTTCAGCTCTTGTGGGACCCATTGGACTCTCCAGGGGTGGACTACTCCCAAAGTCACAGGAGGGCACAGGCTGTCTCCACACCCTGAAAACTTTATGCAGACAATTGGGGTGGGGTAGTAGCAGCCTCTTTCTAGACACCATATGCCTGCAACACTGCCATTCCCACCATTCAGTATCGCAGCAAAAAAATGAATACATGCAAGGCATGGTCTGAAACCCTTTCAGCATTTAGTATCTTGAACCCAAGCCCTACCTCCTTGGTTTGGATTGTACTGCAGGTAATTCAGGGATGCCTAGCAGCTGCTCAGGTAAGAGGAAAGTGTTTTTGTTGTGATTTGGGCTTGCCCTCTACCTTCCTCAACTCAGAGCTCAGTTGAAGGCTGCTCTCATAACAGGCAGCTGATGCTACAAAAAAAAAAAACAACACGAGCCCTTTAAGTTTCCAGTAAAACACACTCTCTAGCCAGGATGGTTGCGTCCTGCTCCAGGGGCTTAATGTTGGGATGCAGCTTTTTCTGTTGAGGCTGGAGGCCCTTCTCCTGCTGCTACCCCAAGTAGCTACACCAGTGAAGCCGTATTTGGGGGGGGGGGCACCCAAGTTCTGGCTTCTTAGCTCCCCTCTTCAGCAATAATGTGTCTCACATGCTTACTGAAGAGAAGCTGTAGCTTGTGTTTAATGCGCTTACAGCAACCCCAAGAAGACATCTCAGTCTGGTGCTAAGGTATGGAGCCTGTCTTAAGCCTAAAGCACTCACTCTCACAGCAGGCCCAAGTTTTGTCTTCAAAGCATGCATAGCAGCATTTTGGAAAGAGAAATTGAAAAGGATGTACTCTGCCTTACAGCTGGAGTGCCTCAGGTGACAGAAGCAGTTTTGACTCTCGTATTTCAGCACAAGTTACCTCAGACTCCATCCACGCTTTAGCCAAACAGCATGTGACCTGCAATACAGGAACAAATAGCTTTCAAAACTTTATTTGCATGGATTTACTGATAGAGGCTGAATCCACATGTGACTTGCAGAAGTGAGGAACCATGCCCCACTGTTTCTTAGAAGTAGGTCAGAGGATCATCTCTGGTTTTGCCAGTCTGATAACTGACAAGGCTGGGACCTTGGTTCTCATGAGGAAGGCTCTGAAAAACTCTCAGATGGGCATACATGGAATCAGAAACCTGGACCTAAAAACCAAAACAATGGGGAAAGTAAGGAACATGTGTGAAGCAGGTTCAAACAAAGCATGCTCTTTACTTGCAGAAATATATCTCAGGAGCTTAATTGTAGGCATGTCTCCATTTTTACTTCAGCATCTCTTAACCCAAGTCTGGCTAGTAGCAGGTGGCTGAAACTGTCTATACCTGTAGAGAAACGTATAGAAACCTTAAGACTGACATGAAAGGAAAATGAATAGGACTGCCTCGATGTGGAAGCACCAGAACTAACAACAGGAGAAATGTGTTGATGGCATCCTGATTAAGGTCATCAAGATCCCAGCACATCAGCATGCAACTTCTCAGGATACTCAGAGCAGGATACAAAAGACGATGAGTAAATCCTGATGACTCAGAAGCGGGATGAGATGCAGAGACAATGTCAGCTCCTAGAGGGTACAGAAGACATATCCCAAACAAGCAAAAGGTCCTAAGACCAGCCCCAGAGAAGCAATGACAACTTGATAGCCAGCATCAGTATTCAGTATTCCTCAGTATTACTGAAAACATGTTGGTGCCTGGACAGACAACTTGACATGTTTCTTGGTGCCTTTGGGGGGGAGGGGGTATGAGCAGCTAAAGTACTTTTTTAAATAAACTCACCTTCCCCTCCCAAAAGTTATTACACAGGGTCCAATATTGTAGCAAATCTTTATTTCCTACATACAGGGCCAAGCTAATGGGCACTAAACTCTCACTGTGTGAGGTAAGTAGTATGCAGTATTAAGAGAAAGTTTAGGAACCATGCTTTCTGATGGCTGCAGTATGGCACTATGTTTGTCTTGGTCTGGATTGCATTGCAGCTGTAAGTTTGTTAGTGAAATACTGGTGATCTGGAAAATTCCAAAGTATAAAAGAATGAATTTTGTGACAGTCAGAGCTCATTCCAGTTGATGCTAAAAACGAAGTATGGGATGGGGGAGGAAACGCGATACTGGTAAACCAGTGCTGGACTTGTTTCCTGTCGCTTGCAAGACTGGGAAAGAAGAGAGAAATGACCAGTTATCAAGACTAAAAATGATTTTCTTCTAAGTTAGGTATCATGTCAGTCATAATTTCTGAGTAGTTCAGCTTAGCATGAATAGCAGGAGAACTAGTAGTTTGCACATGTAATTGCCTAGGTCAGCAGCAAGATTGCACTGGGTGTGACTCCTGCCTCTGCTGCAGCCTTTAAGTAAATTGTTACTGTTAGTGACTCAGTTGCAACAAGACACGTCTCACAGATGCAGGGCAAGGATAAAAATCATTCACAGAATCACAGAATCGTTGAGGTTGGAAGGGACCTCTGGAGATCATCTAGTCCAACCCCCCTGCTCAAGCAGGGTCACCTAGAGCACATTGCACAGGATTGCATCCAGGTGGGTTTTGAATATCTCCAGAGAAGGAGACTCCGCAACCTCTCTGGGCAACCTGTTCCAGTGCTCTGTCACCCTCACAGTAAAATTCATGTCAGTGAGACCCAGACTCGCCATAAAATAGGTAGTCTGTCAGTAAAATTCTCTGAGGCCCACAGAATGCAGAAATAACTGTTGAAAGTTATTTGAAGGAGGGACCCAGGAAAGAAGGTTTGGCAGCGTTTGTCCTCCCTGCAATCAAGGAAGTATGAGCAGTGCAGAACAACTGCTCATCATGGCTCTCTGCAGAATCACTGTTCACCAAACCCTACCTGCCAATTTCTGCAATAGCAGGCAGACCCTTGCCAAGGGAGTACATCGTACCAGGCGGATGTCTGTAAAACTCTCAGGGGTTGTGATACAGTGGTCACATGCAACATGTACTCTACTTAAGGAAAGGCAACCTGCCAGCAAGCAGCATTTCCTGATCTTATGTTCTGGTGGTAAAATATGCCCTGCAATCTCTTAAGTGCTGCTTCTCTCAGAAAACTGCTCAAATCCATGGGTAAGGTTTTCAGGTGGAGGACACACCGTGCCATCAGAGGGCCACAAATGAAGCATTAACCATTTCCCCACACAGTGGAAAAGGGGCTTTACAAATACAGAAGGAACTAGCAGGCAAACTGCACCTCTGCAGTAGATGATACAGAACGAAGAGGTCAAGCACAGGCTTGTATGCAAAACTGGTCAGTAGTAGTGTGTGGGATGCTTAAATGAGATTTAAAAGATTCACTCTAACTCTCCATTAGATCCTCAGGCTGACCTCAGATTAATCATAATACACACGATGCTTCCTTTCATGGCAAAGTAGCAGCTCTTCCACTGCCTCTGTGTCTTCCAGCGGAGAGCAGAGTTAAGGCCAGTTCAGAAAATTCAAGCCGATAAGACAGTCAATAGTCTTTCAAGAGAGATGATCCTAAAAAGGTTATCATTCACGTCTCAAAAAACACAGTGCATGTTTGTAAGTTTTTCTATTCCTGTCCTACAGTAGTGACAAACAGAGGAGTTTTACAACCATCTGGAGACAGTCCCTAACTCCAGTCACATCAGAGAGTTTTCTACTACACCTGCTTTGTTTTCTTGGTATAAGCCAATATGCAAGTCACATATATTGTTTAACTAGAAAACACTCCCTCTTATAATATGTACAGACCTTAATGAAGTAGTTTATTCCAGCAACCACCTGAGTCCTATATACTATGGCTTGAAAGATGCCATGTGTTTTGTTTACCCTGCTTTCAAATTGTGGCTTCACCTGTAAAAAGAAAGGGAAAAAAGGGTTAGCAGGTTGGTATCAAGGCTTTCCTCTCACATCCACCACTCTTAATTTTCAGCTTCCTAAAATACACACACGTCCTTAATAAAATAAACCCGTTAGAACCAAAATAATTCAATTTACACCAAAACCTCCAGCCCATTTCAAGCATTGCCTCCAGCCTCCTTTAAAATCCTGTCAGAATTAGGCTTCCTAACAGTTTAGCTGGACAACTTTTGGGAAAATCTCTCTCCTGCTCAGTATAGGGAAACCACTGTCTAGAGCCCTTTTAATTTTTTGTCAAAGGCACCAGGTACCAAACCATACTGCCTGCAGGGAATGTCCTGTGCCAAGCACACCATTACGCAGTAATGGAAGGAAACCTGAGCCTGTGCCAGTCGGTTGGGGAGGCTGCAGGTCCCTGCTGTGTTTCACAGCCTCAGAGCTGTACTCGATTTGTTTATTGCAAGTTCTGTAAGAAAAAACATTAAACTGGGTTCTTTGAGAGTATTGAGGCAACCAACTGATCAGGCTGTTCCTGAAAGTTATTCTAGCCCTGGTTGAAGCCTTGCAGCTAAAGCTGTAATTTAAGCTAAATATGCTATTAAACATCTAGAATTGTATAACATAAACTGTAACAGTTACAGTGGTCCAGGATTGGATTAGGTACTTCCATCTCCTAAAGTAGATGTAGGACTTCAGAAGTGTGAGCCAAAGTCAACCCCAGAATTGCATAAACATCATCAGTCCTTCACTACATAGCAGCTGCAGCTAATGTAGTTCAATGAAGTTCAAAACAATACTCTGTGCTGACCATACTTAACACTAACAACTCTGGGAGATGTATTTATGCACAATACCCAGCTTAAGCCCTGTAGATCTTAAAATATGTACAGTTCAGACATTCACAGACTCTTTACGTACCTATTAAAAAGGTGTAAAAAATTTCTGCTGAAACATACAAGTGTAGGCGAAGTTTAGGTTCATCGGCAATCGCAGTGGCCCTAGCTTCTCGGAGATCTAATATTCCTACAAATACTAGACTGCAATGGCAAGGGGGAGGGGGACAGCTGTGAGCACGGGTGGAAGTCTAGCCAGGTGTCTAAGGCATCAGGATTTATGCACCAGTGAATGTTTTACTATAGAAGCTTGCATCTGATGACACAAATTCCCAGTAGAAAGGCGACTACAACAAATGTAACCAGAAAACTTCTCTCTAGCATCCAGAAAGCATGAAAAAATTCTTGCAAGCTGGGTATCAGCCCCTCCTCTACATGACACACACACTAATGACCTGATGCAGGTCAGATGCATACCAGAAGTTGGGCGGATGAGGGCATTGCTATTTAGCAGCCTGCTCAGGCAGTCCCTGGGAGGGGTTCAGCAGCACATCAGTACTTCCCATCATGGGGAAGTTCACAGGAGAACATGGAACTAATTGGTCTTCTTCCCAGAACTTCTGCCTCCCACTCACCATCACTCCCCTGACGTTTCTTCATACTAGCCAGGTCCCAGGAAGCAACGTGCAGTTCAACAATTTCTGGACAGTCAGTAATTTTCCAATACCTTCAACTCACCATCTTGAGGCTTTTCATAATCTCTTACTCTATTCATTTACTAAATTGCCAAGAACTCTTTGCTCTTCTCCTACACTAATGAAGCAGTTTCCACATGGCTCCTATCCCAGGAACGGCCAGCTATACTTTCTGCTCAGCTATACTTTCAACTCAGAGCTACTAACTCTAGCAAATGAGGAAACTCCAGTTCTCAACCCTCTTCCAGCTGGCAGGGTCTGCAGGCTTTTAGAAATGTAAATGAACCATATGCAAGTTAATTGTGGCATCTTTGGGTACTCATTATTCCTGTCTTAGAACAAAACAAAGTCAGTTCTACCTCTCTCCTGACTTATGATCTCTCCCAGCTTCTGACCACTTGTTATTTATTGACCAAGCCTTTAGTAAGATCAGGCATGCAGACAGCTTCTTAATCAAATAGAAAATATAACATTCCTCAGCTCATATCTAATAGCTCTTTAAACCCCAAACATTCCTGAGTTTAAAGGCAACAGCTGTAATACAAGGGGACTGAATAAATAACACATTCCCCAGTTCACTGAGGATTAGACTAGAGACA
This sequence comes from Apteryx rowi, assembly GCF_003343035.1. Taxonomy (NCBI): domain Eukaryota; kingdom Metazoa; phylum Chordata; class Aves; order Apterygiformes; family Apterygidae; genus Apteryx; species Apteryx rowi. Next base: position 176,374 of record NW_020448097.1, on the reverse strand, counting down.
AGGCAAAGGTGCAAGTAAATGATTCCATAATGCCAAGAGCAGAGAGACCTTGGGCATCCCAGGGTTTGCACATGCTCTTCACAACTTTGTTCAAGTCACGTGAATTGCTCCTCCTCTTAGCAGAGCATAAAATCCTACAGAATTGCATCTCCTAAAGGGTAACATTTATCTGTCTGGAAGCCTAGGGGGACTGCCCCACCATAAGGTTTTTCTTCACAAGGACGTTTTCCTTAGAGAACTGCATGAGCAAAGCCTCTGTGGAGTCTGAGCTTTCAAAAGGAAAGGACCTACAAAGGAGGAGGAGGGAAGAATCACAAAGTTCTTCAAATAAAGAGCAAAGAATAATTTGTTTTCATTTTCCTGAAGTTATTTATGGTGCTCTTCCATTCTCAGTAACTCAGTCTGCTTCCGGAATCAAAAAGAACATCCACATCTCCACATTTAAAATTCCATATTTTGCCCTGTATTTTGTGAGCATGAGCACAGCCTGACATGAACTTTCACATTAAGTGCCTTTTTGCTCACTGACAGCCAAGCACCACAGTTTAATTTCCAACACACATCACTGTGCTGTAGGATCTTTTGTCAGTATCACACACAACACAGCACAGCATTAAAAAAAGCACAGCTCAATATCTGGCAAGCTATACTTTAAGCACCTCCTTGAAAGGTGCTATGAAAGTGTTTTATGGACTCAGTCAAATTTCATGGCCTCCAGCTGTCAAGAGACATTGTCCTCTCTCTCTCTCTCTTACATATGAAGAAACCAGAATTGTAAATGCACAACGGTGCTGCAAGCCCTTGCCTAAGTTTGTCACTCTATGGTCTCTTCCCCATAGATAAGAGGGAATTTCTGATCCCTGCAAGTGCTGCTCCTTCAACCACATGTCAGTGTAGGATGAACAGTGATGCTGCTCTTGAGCAATTCTATCGGTGCACCCCAAACATTTTTAGATGATCCTTTCCCCTTCAGTTCTGCAGTAAATTACCCTGTCTCTGACTAGCTCATTATCATCATCCCTCTTGGCATACTCCAACCCTGCCCCATCTATGCGCACCTCGCTCGGGTCACCCCAGACTCCTCACAGCCTTTAATGCCCCCCAAAATCCCTCTAATGTAACGATCTACCTGTTCCCCCTTCTCCTCACATCCCACTTCCTAGCAGAGACACCAGCACCCTCCAGTGCCTCACCTGCTGTCTGATCAAACCTCCCTCCCTCTTTCTACAGACCAAGTACTGTCCATTTCACAGCCAAAATCCCCATACAGCCTATTTACAAGATCTCTTGGTGGCTCTGCCTCTCCACACACACAGTCCAGCTCACCTTAGTGCAGCTTCATCATTGCCTGGTCCTAGCCTGCAAGCCCACGGGAGACGTGGAGCAGCAATGGAGTGTACCTAGCCCACCGTGGCACAGCAGAGGAGGGAGCTGGGAGCCCTGCACACACAGGCACATGCAGCAATATTGACTAACACCTTCAGCCCTGCTACTTCCTATTTTTGTTTCCTCCTGGGGAGGATTAGCTACACTCTGTGTGGTTGCCAAAGAAGGAAGAGCTCATCTTCCAGAGTTGGGAAGATAAAGGGGATGGCAGAGGGTGGGGTGGGGAGGAGGGAACAACAGGCAAGGGAGACAAAAGGAGATTTCCCATGTCACACTGTGCCCCTCCCACTCCTCAAGATACATTTTGTACTATTTAATAAGTAAGTGCTGCATTGCAGGATGTTATAGGATCTGCACGTGTGGTCCACAAAGCTGCTTCCCCAACAGCCCCACCAACCACCACAGCAGCCGCACTTGCCCTGCCTACTTGTGTTCAGCTCACCCTTTCCTGCTGCACCAGCAGCCCCTGCATCACAGCTGTGACACTCAAAAATACGAGATGTCAGCAGAGAACATGCCTGTTATCCACAGCCATGTCCTGCAAGTGTCTTTGTTTTTAGTGCATGCTGCCATATGGTTTGTCCTAATCAGGTCCTTCAGTGAAGAATTAATTCTATCAGGTATGACCCCCTCCGTTCAAATGCATTGCCCTTAACTTCAAACAAGTGATCCCACTGCTGGCATGCTAGAGCTGGTCTTTGAACTACATGCAAATGTACCGAAGGTAGCCAGTACAATGCCTGGTTATGGCCAAGGACAAGAGAGAGAAATGGTTTATCTCTGTGTTCCTGGTACAGTTCCTACCTCGAATGCTGACGAAATACTGGCAATCAAGGGGACTCCCATTTTCAGCACTAACTTCTTCAGTTTAAACATTGGTTCAGCATCACTATCTGGTCTCCCAACCTTTGCACAAGCTTCAAGACTTGACCCCCTGCACACGGAGATTGTTCATCTTCAGACAGGTTGCAACTCACCTGGTCAACAATATGCTGGACTTCTGGGGTAGCAGACTTGGTGTCAGATAAGCCCCCAGGCATCATGGTGGCAGATAACCTCTCCAAAATGACAGGCAGTTCTGAGGAGGAAAGTTCAGAGCAGTCTGAGCAGAGTCACCAGGCATCTGCTGTATATTTATATATACATATACACGTGTTGTGAAATCACATGACTTGTAGCTTACAGAGCCTACCATTACTAGAGAAGAAGAGAAAATGGGTAAAACAGGAAAAAAGAACAACGTAAAGCATGGATATTAATAGTAAATGAAAAAAAAGCCCCACACTTTAAAATCTTACAGTGGGTACAGAGTCTTCATGTGTTGTGAAAGGAGTGATGCACTTCACTCGTAAGAGGGAAGCAGCACTACGTTTATTGCAGTAAGACAGCGACTTAACAAAGTTCAATCATAAATAAGAACTATTTAACGAGGTTCGATTGGCAAGGTTCACTCAGTTATTTACTGCATGAAGGACAGGGTCAGATGCGTGCGCAATGGAGACTCTCCCGTTGAGTCATGAGGTTCAGACTGGACCCCCTTGCTTTCTAAACTCCTTTGGAGAGAAGCCTAGGTGTGGCTGAATCCAGTCCTAGTCTCAGACTTGGTCAACGGTTTATGTCCAAGGAATTATGTGTGCTGTCAGTCAGGGATATAACTCAGGAAAGTTTCACAAAGTTCGCAAAAGTTCAGCATGCTGTTAATCATTTACCGAGGATCTGTCGCAGGTAAGGAATCTCTCAGCCTCGAGGAGCAACCTTGAGAGGCGCTCCTACTCAAGAGGAGGTTCTGCAGTGCAGCCCGCTGCCGTGCAGGAGAGCTCAATGGGCTCTGGGCCGCCCCCTATTATGGGGGGGGAGATGATTGACTCATAGTCATATTTGCATACTAGATGGGCCTTAGTAGGCGCATGCTCAACTAGCCCCCACATACGTGCTGTTTGCAGGGAGGTCAGGTTGAGGGGGAGAGAGCACATTAGTGGGGGGGGAAAGGAGCACACCCTCACATCATGTCAATAAGAAAAGCAAATGACAACAATCTCCAGCCACCCACATCTAAGAGAGTTGGTTCAGCCTGAAACTAGAACCTCTCGACTCACCACCCATGCATAGATGACTGGTCTGTGTACTTAGGAAAGGGACCAAAGCTACACCCAGCATTTCCCAACACTATTTGAGATTGGATGAAAGTATGTGGCAATTTCTTTAGTGCAGCTCCTATTCAACTTGAAAATGCATTTTCTCAATATCCTTCAAAGCAGGAGGCAGCAAAAGATTGCTTTTTATTTTTTCAGTTACTTTACTTCCCTCTGCCTGACCTGAAAGGCGCCGAGGCACTGATCAGTCCCACTACTACTGTTGCCTGTTTTAGGCAAACACCAGAACCAGGAGGGAGAAAATTCCTATCCTAAGTTCAGGTAAGTATTGCAGATAGGTTAATTTTGTTGCTTTCCTATCAAACGTACGGTTGCATTCAGACAATCATGTCAGTGATTGAATATGGAGTATTATTTCCTTTCTTTTTGAAAACCCCGCGCCAATTTACTGGAAAAGAAAGTACCATATCTGTTTTCCTGTCCCCCTCACTGCAGTAGCTGAGGGCACGAAGTAGCTGCTCTAATTTCAAGGTACTTAAAGTTACACATTGCTAAAATATGTAACATGTAGAAAGTATGTGTGCATTCTGCATAAGCACTCACAGACACATGACAGTCATATGCATGACTGTATATGAATGTACACAGCTCAAACACATGCTGCCTACTGCAGAAAGGCTAGCAACTGTTAGCAGCCCTGGCTGGTAAGGAAGAGCTAATGCTTCAGGACAGAATGAAAAACTGCTTTCCCTTTTGTAGTCCTGCCATTCCCCTCTCCAGCAAAGGGGATGAAGGTTGTTCCAGAGCAAGGACCAGAGGAGTAGCAACAGACCAAACAATTTTTGGTCCCTGAGGGTGGACACACATAAAGGAGTGAAGTGAGAACTTGTGCAGAGCATGGGCAATGGGCACTTCTGGGATCAACATTAGAGAACTGGCCATAAGCAAGCAAGCGAGGTCACAGCCAAAGCAATGGTGATTGTGCAGCACAGACATATCTATGTATCAGTAGCACAGACCAGCTTCGGGACCCTCCTCATAGATGACAAGTGATGCAACAGACTGAAAAGAAGTACTTCATATCTATCTTCAAGGCCTGTTCTTGGTACAAAGGTCTTGGGATTGGGAAACTAGGGCTGACGGGGCACTGGACTTAACAGGATATAGATCGAGGTAATATGTAGCATGTCGCTGATAAGAATGTTGTGGGATTTCCCAGACTTGGGCAACAGTGTCATGTGAGCAGATGAAAGCCATTTGAAGAAAATCAGTTGTCATGATAAAACATTTTTCTGAACAAAGTGAAAAACATTCCTAGTTCTTGCAAGCGAGGGGAGCATGTTAAAGCTGGAAGTCTGCCATTTTCACTGAATTTACCAGTCTGGATGAGTTTTTCCTCACAGCCCAGTTTATGGAGTTAATGACAACTCACGCAGATGAGCTCAACCTCCTTCTTATGCACACACCACTGCTGAATCACTCGAGTGCTGATCATCTTCCCCCATGCTCCTACCATGCATCTTATTCACGCAGCAGGACAGAGGACCTAACCAACTGGAAGAGCCAGCTCACCTTATTAAAGCACAAAAAACACAGAATATGCCCAACAAGGCAGCACCAGTGCTGAACCAGGCCTTTTTACAAACTTCACTTACTGGAATGCAGATCACACTAGCTCCCCAGGGAAGAGATGTTGAAAAGATGTCCAGGGCAGCACTAGCCTTTGGTGAATTCTTGCTGCTGATTAGTAAGGAGTTTGCTGAGTACAGAGGCTAGAAGGGGTAAAATTACAATCTCAGGAAGACTCTAGGAGGGAAGACACTAATGTTGTTTGGAAGTCATCCATTAAACTCTGCATTTCTGGGTTTGATGGTTTTTACTTCAGAGTCTGAGAACTCTGTTTTCAGAATGCACAGAATTGTCCAGAAGGGAAATGCAGATCAGCATTAAGTGTTAGCAACTTGTAGCTAAAGTTTTCCCGTGCAAACCATTCTGTTTTCTTTCTGCGAGAGTCCTAATGGTTGTCTCAAAACCCAGTGATGCTTCTGAGATTGGAATGTAGTACTCCCCTGCACACACAGCTCATGAAGTCACTGAAATGCTGACAGCTCACTATCAAAGATGGTCAGTGGCATGGGACAGGGAAGATGTCAATTAGTTACAAGTCTCACAATGACAGTAAACAAGAAGATGAAGATGCTAGATACATGTAGACGTTTAGCGTATAAATGCAATCCTAACATAAACCTCTCTCCATTAAGCTTCGGCTATAATGAAACAGCATTTGGAAAACTGCCTAAGAAATTCTGTATTATCAGCAACTATTTATAAGGAATCCTATAACAACATATGTATGCTTGTACATTCCTGTATTATATTCCTGTAAAATAAGACTCCAAATTTATGAATACAGTGATCTACGTAAATGTCTCACTGGGAATTTGGACCTTAGTCTGCATGCTTGCTACCCTCAGAGATTCCAAATGCATAGCCATCATTTGAACCAATTTCTCCAAATCAGTCTCATTTTTGCACTGAGTGTGCATGTAGCTTCTAGTCACAAGCCAAAGCCCTACACGTAACAAAACACTGAGGCAACAAGTCAGTCTTCTGGTTTTGCAGTGACAAGACATGAGTCACAAGATCATGACTGGATGAAAACACCACACGGCCTGCACTGAATTTCAAGAGCTGCTAAAGGAAAGCAGCCCTCCACCTACAAACTGGGGATCTAAACATCATCATGGTAACACTAGCCTTGATTTTCAACATGCTGGTCTGCAAACAAGGGCTTCCATCCTAATATCCACCCAGATTTCAAGAGCTTTCTGACACTGTACATCAGCTAGAGAGATAGATAGAAACCTGAAATTCAGCAGCAGAAAGTTGTGTTTCACTGAGTGTTAAAATCATAGTGTTAAAACCTAGTGTTAACCTAGTGTGAAAATCATTAAAAGTTCTAGCCTTTGCTGAGCTTATGGTACCAGTCAAGAGCCTCTTCCCCTTAGTCTGCTCCAAGACAACCAAATTCTATCCTTAAAAGATTTCTGTAAAAAGACTAGCTATTTCATCAGTTTTGAGTGCCTAAAGGCTGCAGAAGAAGAGAGCACTGAGTGCCAGAAAAAAATGCCTCTTCCTGTTTCACAAAAGGAAACGAAGCATATGTTCGAGATGGTTTTTCACCCCAGCACAGGGACAAGCTACCTGCAGGGGATCTAGACTCAGGGCAGGGGCATCGGTTGTGCAAATTGCTAAAGTGCCTTAACCTGAAGTAGTAAAGTTAGAGCCAGAAAAAGGGATGAAATCCTGCTATTTGCAGGGTCCATTGTTTGATACACATGACATCAAGCAGTCCACTTATCTTGTGGCTACTTTGATCATGATAAGAGTAATAAAGTTGAAGCAGGATTCAACCCTAAGTAGGCATGATCCTAGAATGGACAGGGGTCACTACACACAGAGAACATTTTATCTGTCTTTATTTAGTACAGCCCACAGCCACTTACATACCATCACAAAGCATCCCACTTCTCAAACAAATCTTAAATACTCAAAAACTAGCAAGGCCTTCTCCTCCCTCCCTTTTTCCCAAAGCACAGCAGGCAATTTCAGCTACTCACCTTAATGTTCCACTAAGTTCAACAGCAAGAGATTCAAACAGCCACTCATCCATGTGATTTGTCATATACTGTAAGAGATATCCCTCTGTGCTCAGAGCAAACAAGACAGAGTAATTCAACTTCTTAGCACAACCCTCTGTATACAAGCTGCTCTGTATACAACATGAGGAGGGGATGTTTGTACTTAGAAGCCTTCTTACAGTGTCAGAAGTTTTTCCATATAAAGATTTGTATAGATCTACTTGTTTGGCTTTATACTCAAAAGGAAAATACTGCCAGTATTTTTTCATTGCTTTCTCCCAACTAATGCTGAGCTAGCAACACTTTCTGGGCTACTGTAAAAAAATCTGACATCACATCCATTTCACAGGTCACTTTTCACAGCATCTGCTTAAGTGAAGAAGTTTTCCCACAACAGCTGAGCAAACATCTGGATGGATAAAGGAGGACAGTGATTAATCTCATTACAATCTCAAGTTTCTACAAAAATACAGCACAAGCTTAGTTATCTTGGGAGTATTGATGCCAACCCTATACATGCTGTCACAAGTTCATATTATAAAACTGGCTCCAAAGGAGAATTTGTCTCCAGGACTGTAGATCCAGACTTTTGAGAGAACAAAGATTAAAAAAAAGAAAAAAGATATTAGAGGCCAGTATTAGAATACCAACTTTGAAATCAAAACTGACCTTTCTGAACACCTGCTCAGCGGACTACCTATTGTGGAAGTTCAGTTCTTGGCAAATCAGAAAGGCCACAGTTCTGAGCAGTAATCGACTTCTACTTTGCTTTAAAAATCACAGATAAACAATAGTAAGAATTTAACAGCTGAGGAACAAGCATGCTTTCTGCTTTCGGTCTTACAGAAAAAACAGATGAGATGCTTCAAGAATGAAACAAGTGAGCTCTAACTGGAGTAGAGAGAGTCCTGCTGAGGGCAGTTGCAGTGCAGTACCTTGAAAAACCCAACGGAGTTTGAACATTAGGATTTACATCCTGAAAGAATTAAATATATTTCTGTCTCCTTCTCAAAGAAGGAAAAGGAGACTAAATGACACCGCAAGTATCCTGCCACCTAAAAATAAAAGCCACCAAGGAGCCCAAGAGTCTCTGCTGGATGACAGCTATAAAACAGATGACCTTGCACAGATCTTTGCCAGCTTGACAGTGAGACAGGTAAATTCCTCCTGTTACTTCCCATCTCCCATACATGCAAAGCATTTAAGGATGTGAGAGTACACAGTCATTTTAGTGGTGTAACTGAATTCCAAAGTGTTTGCAAGATGGAGCCTGTATTTTGAAGGCTTTGCTCAAGTTCAAAGGTTCTTAAAGACTTAAGAATATAAACCAAATGACAACCAAGCAGACCTTGTCATCACTAGTCATTTGATTGTTAATCAATTAAAACTAGTAAATAATAAAGATACAATTACAGCAGTTTGGCTTTCCTCTTATTTATCCAGTTCTAAATGATGCTTCTTCTGCTGTATTACTGCAGGGGTGTTATATTCAACACTTTCTAAATTCAACAGTATTGCCAGATTCAGCAATATGAGGTGTGCACAGTTACTTTCTCAGTTCAGATGCAATTCACCTATAGAATTGATTTTAGAGATTCAGAAGGGACAAAATATGGACATCAGAGCGTTAACTCTCTCATTCCTGAATGCTGTTTAAATACATATTTTCATGTCTACCAAAGTGTTTTTAATCTTTACCACATTCTTTAAATAAAGAAAATCTAGAAGTTGGTAACACAGACCAAAGGACAGTATTCAACAAATGCTGTCTGTAAGCCTTGGGGGAACAACGGCAAAATTGTATCTGCGTGCAACTTTAAAGCAATGTTGCTGGCATTGACTAGTCCAAAACAATAGTGGTAACTTCTTACCTTCATGGGTGCTGAGCCTATGCTTCCATATCATTCTGCAACTTTTATTTCCCTCTAAATTTGAGTAGCTTATTCCCCTCCAAAAACATACCATGTTCACTGATTACTTTAAATCCCAGCGAGCACAGTTTAGGGAGAATGCTGCCCCCTCCTGCTCAGGGCTAGTTTTCATTTTTTCTTCCCCTCTAGGGCTGCTGAAGCTTGAGAAGGTCAAGAAAGATGCCAGTTTTACATTCCATTTGAAAATTATTTTAATACTATAAAACTCATTTGTTCACATATTTTGTACAAAAGATGAGTTGTTTTCTCGTAATTACAGGAGAATCATTTAAACCTTGTGATTTCAGCTAAGTAGGTCCAAAACAAAACAAGACTGGGTTCTACTGGTTCTGGAGGGTCCCAGTACAGCTCACCCAACGTCTCTTTCCAGTTTTGCTCTCATGATTATGGACCACCTTGCTAGAAAGCACCTCACCTCATTGGCTCTTTGGAGGCTTGTAGTGAATTCGGCAACGCTCATTAAATACCTGAGACACCAAAACAGAAGAACAAAAGTGAATCAGTCCTTGTCTAGCAGATGATCAGACCTTCACAGCTAGAACCAGCAATTATCTCTTCACATAGCCCCCATCTCAAGACTGCCCAGCCCTGCTCTACCAATAGTCGGTACTTACCAAGGTTTCTGTCTCCATTCACCTTCTCTCCAGGCTTTAGTGAATCCAAAACTTGCCTGGTGCTAGAAGACTGCATAGTGCTAAAAGTGTTCTCTCTCAGATAAGGCAGACTTATAATCCTGGTGATTTGTCTTTATCAAAGATACTGAGGCATTTTTTAAGAGGCAGGAAAGTTATCAGTGTCAGGATCTTGACAGCTGCGTTAAGTTCACTCAGGCATTCAAATTTGGACATTGTATTCCTCTCTTCCTGAGAAACCCATTTTACGTTGTTGTGAGAGCTTAGAGGAGATGCAAATGCCCTTGGAAGCCACGTTCATAATATTAATTATTTGACTGTGGGTGCTGTTATTGCCAGCATTCCTATGCAAAGGGCATGCTGCTCTTGCCTCACATTTGACATCTTCTGTGGGTAAAATTTAACACACAGAACTAGTGACTGAAGACCATTTTCATTTAGCTTGAACTGCAGGCCTCAATAGCAGACTGTTTACCATAATGACAGCCAATAAACGTTATTTATTTCAAGTAAAGCAGTCTGAATCAAAAGCAGAAAGCATAGGCTCACACCAAAGTTACAGGTGCTCTTTACAAATGATTTAGATACTGTTTTGGCTCCAAAGAGCACCCAGCACACATCCTAGCAAATGACACAAGCACCACCAACCACCAAGTTGAGGCACTGGCACAGTTATCAATTCATCACCAGCACTCTTGCAAGAGCATGTTTTGCCAAGGTATCCAGACACTTGTCAGATCCAAACGCCTTTGCTTTCCAAGATACCAAATAACAGGAGCTCTCCCATAGGTTTAACATGCAGTGACTGGTCTTGTAATTTTGGGGAAATTATGCTTTGCTTTAGATAAATATGTTATTTTAAACCATATCTTCCTAGAATTCTCTATTTCCACAGCTCCTCTCCTTATTCAAAGTTCAGAACCAATGGCAACTTCAGCAAAAGCGAAGTTTGCAGCCTGCAATACTTTTAAAGTCGATTCTTCAGATTTTTTTTTTAAACTTAATTTTCAACTTATTTTCAAATATAAGTTATTTTAAGAGACAGACATATATTGCAGACTGCTTCATATTGCAAAAAACGTAAAAATTGTAATGTAAGTTCTTTCACAACCCTGCCCTGTTATGTACACATAAAACGGACACCCCTGGAAGAGTTAAGAGTAAGATCTGAGATAAAAAAAGTGATAAAAGGAAGTTGTAGAAATTAAAGGTCATAAAGGGCTCCCATTCGGAACCATTTAGAATTACTTAGCAATTGCATAACTTTTGCCCATGGTTCGTCAAAGACATTTTAGAAGCATTTATGTCTTAAAAGGATACTGGAAATACTCTAAAACACTGTCTGGCTCTCTCATATCAAAGAATATACAAAAATAATCTCCCAAGAAGCTTTCAGCTTGCTATCACACAAACTTTTAAAGAGTCTTTAACAGACTCTTCAGACTCTGGAAGGAAGATCGATACTGCAATCTTATTAACACTACCTCCTCTTTTTAGTATCATCTACCATCAGATCTCAGTGTGTCACTCAAGCTGGTTAACTCTCAGAGTCTACCTGTGAAGTGTTATTCTTGCTTTTTGGACAGGAAAAACAGTGTCTGAGACACCTTAAAATTCACATTGCTATGCATAAGTTTGATTTTGCTGCCTTTATGTATTAATACAAAACATTCTTGTGGCAAATTCCAGAGCAAAGGCAGCATAGAGAGAATACTTTGAGTGTCTTGTTTTGGAAGTCACTTCCTCAACCATATGCATTTCTATAAAGCAGTATCTTTCTGTATCCACTATCCTTACAGCTACCCAGGTTAAATATTTTAAAATAATTTCTTTTTTTCCAATCAGATTTTTCCAAATAGCTTTGGGTTTGTTAGGATTAATCTAAATATACAAGCGTACTTTCCAACCAAAAGTCTGTAACACTGAAAGAGAGCTGAGATCCTCACATGCAAACCAATAACCACTTCCATGTAATAATTTGTATCACTGCAGTCCACAACTATGACAGGGTCTAATTCCTTTACTGAGATAATATTTTCACAGACAGACAATATGCTTACATACAGAGGGAGGCAATAGCAGAGATGGAGATAAAATCCAGAAGTACTGGGTCTTCAAGCCCTTCTCTAAACACCAGCTTGCAGCAGGCCAAAATATTCCTGTTCATGTGCATATCTCACTATTTATAAACCAAATGTTTGCCAGCTTCAGGAAAGGAAAAAACAAAACAAAAACAAAACAAAAAAAACCTAACACTTCTTCACCAGCAAAAGTTTAATGAAGCTACAGGAAACCACTGGCATTAACGCTAAGTTTGGTGCCAACAGAGCTCTGGGCTCTACCTTTAGAATGGAGATAGAGTTTTGGTGTGTGTGTGCTGGGGGGTAACTGTACTTTTTTGTGTGTTGCAGGGTGGGAGGGTTGTGTTTTTCTTGTTTGTTTGATTTTTAATAAATAAATCTGATACCAGACTTACCACAAAATATTTGCTACTGATGGCTTACAGCAGGCTGTTGAGGTTGCGGTGTTGCACAGTCATATCCAGGCTGGCTTTTAATTAATAAAGCTTAATGGCATGGTTAGCTTTTTAAGAGAACACAGAGGCAGTACTGACTGCAACATGTACCTGAGAAACTGTGTAAACAATCATCTATTCATGCAGCATTGAGCCACATTGTAGTGACTAGACCTCCAAGAATACACAAAATTTAAAGCTGTATTGCATTTACACTGATGGGATCTAGGGGACTAAAATCTTGAAGTAGAGCTCAACAAAGGAACTGCAGACAGTATTAGCTATTTGCAAAGACCCCTTTCACATTTAATGAGGGGAAAAAGGTTATTTATCCAGTATTGAAAGCTCTGAAGAGCTACAACAGACCAGGAGAGGATGATAGGAGTGAAATGCTGCAGTGACACAACACAGCCACCTCAGAATCTAATTTCAGGGTTAAGATCACTTTATAACAAGACTGCCTGAGGCCATCAATCCAGAGGTTGATCTGACATCTCCACTGACATAGGAGAGCAACAGCAAAACTCCCTGTCCCACCAGGGAGCACCAGTCCCAGCCTGTAGAACTTCCATGAGAAAAAGGTCCAACTTCTATAGCCCCACTCTCCTCTGGCCTCTGCTCAGAAGGGCGATCAGCACCAAACAGAGCTGTATTTAAAAGACTCGTCCCTCTGACAATGGAAGAGGCTCAGGAAAGCTTTACATACAGGCCACCACGGAGAAATCTGAGGTCCTGAGCCACCGAGAAAGACCGAGTCCTTCCTCCCCCCTAAATCAGCCACTTTTCTTTCCTCTGCAGTGCAACTGAAAAGCTTTGATCTTTGCATCCAGAGCAGGGAAGATGACAGACCTGAAGCATTTCCTCCCCAAACTGTCCTCACTTATTTCTTATTCACTCGCCTCATAAGGCATCAGTCTCACACCTCCTATGCAGGGCTGTTTGTTCAAACAAATAGGACAGAACAATCATCACTTTTTAAAATGACTGCTGAGTACCTTCCAGCTTCTGTCGTTTACCACTTCTTCAACATTCAGCTCCGACTGCATCAGTTTCAACTGCAGAAGAGAGCAGATAAAGGAAGCGGTTATAGTCAAATGATCCTCCCAGCAGCCTCCAGTATTCACTACCATTGCAACTTTCTTGATCACAACCCCTGTACCCAGTGTGCATCCCCTCTGATGGGGCAGATTGAAGGGCATAATGTGTAATCACCTGAAAGCATGGTCCTTCCAGTCAGCCAATGCTTAAGGCAGACTGAAGAAGTCCATAAGGAGTGTGGAGAAGGGAGACTTGCAATACAAGTCTTCTGGCAGAAGCAGCTACTGATTACTAATGCTTTGTTCTTCACTGAATATTGCCCATTTAGATTTGCTAGCAATGAACTGATTAACCCTAATGGCTTTGCAGACAAAAAAAAAAACTATGCATGATTCAAACACTGAGAACAGGGAATGACAGTGGTAGGGTTAGCTCTGCAGCCTCAAGTTCTCATTCTTCCACATATGCGTTATTAGAGTCAGGTAAGAAGCTGGGAGCAAATCCAGAACTGAACACACAGCGCTCAGATTCTGCATTCAGGATGAGGCTCATTGAAAGATCCCCTCCACTTCCTTCACTGTCTAGTCTGTGCACTGGCCCACACAGGGTCTGCAGGAACAGATCGCATGTGCCATGCTGTCTGAACCAGTCAGTACGGAATGCAAACACAGTAGCACAAATGAGGTTTACACAGATGCAAGAACTGCAGCAAAAGACACCACAAGAAGTAATTCCTGAGCACTCCCAGGAGAGACACAAGAATCTCTCTTTGCTTAGCATCTATTAGGAACTCCAAGGGGCACATGCGATGTTTTCAGACCCAAGCTAACTTGACACCACCATGAGGCTCCGAAGCAGCAGTAGAGGATTTGAGAACCTATTTGCTATTTATGCCCATGTTTAGGCTTTATTTTTGTTGAGTCTTTAACGCAACAGACTAAGGATCAGAGTAGCTCCATTTTGAACACTTCATTCCAATTACGGAGTTGGTGAACAGGTGCAAACCCACAGAGCAAAAACCTTCCCTTCAAAAACCTTCCAAGCAGGACGTCCAGACACACACAGCTAATATAGCTGTTGGATGAACTTTTACCTACTCAAGAGAACTCCAAACCATGAAATAACAACCCAGCATTAACAGGGTGGCCAGCTGACCAAGATTAGTCTCAAGAAAATAACCTCTCAGAAGATCTTTAGCATTTCAAAGCAAGCTTTTTCCTACTTTAAAAGCTTCTTACTTAAAAATAATTTAATTTTCACATGCTGAAAAGATCAGGGGGGGTCTTGATGGAAAAATTCCCGTGGGACTTAGTTAGTAGATGGAAAAAGGTGGGCAAAACTACTGGAATTTCCAGTAGTAGGCCAGGCAGCTTCTTCACTTGCAGCATAAGGCTTTCTGCTTAAAATAAAGAATTTAAGTGCACATCTGCAGACCACTGGCTTCAAAAACCACTCTGATGCAACAGGGCCATCATGACAGGCATGGGCATTTTCCGCCCCTCCGCCAAATGACTTCTTTTAAAGACACTAGTCTTTCTAGTTTGACTAGATATGAATTAAAAAACAAACAGAAAAATCCAAACATGGACAATCACCATCATTCTTCTCATATTTTCCCCAAAAAATTAAGGCAGGTAAAGAGGATTTGTATAGCCAGCACTCAAGGACTTCTCTAGAAATTAATGCCAAGTTTTAGTCATAGGAAAGATCCACAGGTCTGGAAGACACAAACTGGTTTACAATTGTCTGGACTGTCATATTAACTGCCTTTGATACCCGGCCTAAGTAAAACTAATATTTTAGTCTTTTTCTTAAAGTTGCATGCCTGAACAGCAATATAATTAATCAACATGGATATACAGACAGTTAAAAAAAAGAAAAAAAAAGAGAAAAAAAAAAGGAAATACCTTGGCATTTTAACAAGCCTTACCAATTTGCTTGATAAAGCTATTAATGATTATGCTCCATGTTTTGGATTTCCAGAATTTGGTCAGATATTTTATGACATTTTGTTTAAGAAAACTAAGAGGATACAAAATTAATTTAATAATCAAATGATATTTTTCTGTAGGCAGACTGCAAGAACTGGCTCCTAGCCCCACAGAACTTCAATTATCATTTAATCACTGACCCAGAAGATATTGCTTTGAATAAATTCCTCCAATTTCATTCATCAGCAAGATGAAAGAAGCATTAATAACAAGACCAAACAGATCTGTATTGTAACCAAAAAATATGCATTTGAAAAGCAAAATTGGGGAAAG
>NW_020448097.1:155336-158698 GCF_003343035.1 Apteryx rowi | reverse complement strand
CTCACAAGTATCCAAATGCAGGTTAGAGCAGTATGACCAAAAGATTTCTGGGGTGTTCCCAAAACATGGATTGCTTTTAACATTTTAAATTACCACTAATTATTAAGCATTATGGTTGTGGTCCTCCGAAAAGTTTTAGTGGCAGGTTTTGGGCTCCGTAACTCAAAGATTCAAAGAATTGGCTCCACAAACAAAAATCGCAGAAAATGCTAGGCTTCCATTCTGGTTTTCCAGACCGATATGGATGCGTGTTAGAAGTTCTGTAAGTGACACTTTAAGGACAAAGCCACTTGTGTGTGGCCTGGTTCTTTAAATCTGAGTTCACAATGGAGCACTTCTCTGAAGAACGCCTGTTGAACAATTCTCTCACTTAATGACCTGGGAAAATCAGATGCTGGTCCTTGAACCCTTGAGTTCAAATCATCTCCTTAGGAAGCTCTCCAACTGCAACTGCATCAGCACTCAACTGCTCTTGGATACAGGGGCAACGACAGGCTCCTCTTGGATGTACAGGTAGCAAGTGGGTTTTGAGGAAGTTCAGCATCACAAAAAACAAAGTTTCAGGACCATCCACCTATCTTTTAAAGTCCTACAACACTATAGCAGGGAAAGCTGTACCTATGATAAAGGGCCCCGATATGATGGTGGGATGTCTAGCTATTATGAGAACAGCTGTTATATTGGAAACTCAAAGACGTGAATTTAGAAGCCCTGGTTGAGACAGTCCTCAACTGAGGAAGGCTCATTAAACTGATGAAGGTAGCAGGCACACCTAGCCAGTGTATGCAAAAGAGCAATAAGCAAATAATCTTATCTGGTGTGTTCTTCAAGCATATGGGGTGAAAAAAAAAGAGAAATGCAAAGCGAACACAAGTCACACAGATGGAGCATGTTTGAAGGAGAATGTCTAATGAAACCAATAGGACAGTTCACATCCCTGCTAACCTCCTGCTAGAGTTATACGTGCAGTATCCTTTCCCCTAAAAAACAGGCTCTGGAAGGGAGCTAAGAACTCCAGAGAGGTTCCTTTCTCCATTTCTGATACCCCCACCTTGTAGCTGTACTGTTCACCTCTGATGAAGTACACTTTCCGTTTGCTCTATGGCCTTCAATCCTATCGGCCAGACACTGAGAGGGGTGCACATGCTAAAGTTCCTTATGCAACCCAAGAAACACTCACACCATCACAATGCACTCAAAAAAATTCCAAGAAATATTGAGCAACAACAACAAAAAAAAGGTTAAGTGGAATTTAAGGTTGCCTGGCAGCTCATCCTAGACAACAAGGACCCTGATCAACACACTGAGTGATAAAGATGCTTCTCAAGGTGATAAAAAAAAGGCACAGTTTTAAGGCTGTGTACCAGTGCGGTGCAAGAGACATACATAAAGCACATATTTCATTATTTTCTAGTGTTTTTATGTTGGCACTCATATCTGCAGTTTGCCAAGACACTAGCTTACACAGAGATAAAAAGGCAAGAGGAACCCACCAGGCATTTTGAAGGAAATAAACAAGACAGTTAAATTGTATGCTAAGTGGTGTTAGTCAGTGAAAACTAGAGTTCACTGTGGCAAAGCATGCATGCTTTTCTACTGTATTTGTGTAGGATCCACTTCAAGTTCTCTCCATCATGGAGGTCAGTCCCTTTGGGAAAGATACTCTCATCTTCCTCCCTAAGTAAACTCCGTCAAGCTCCACCACTCACCTTTGTCTGCTCTTTCCTGAGTTGCTTTAATAACACCATGTCATCCTGGGCCTTTTCCCTCTCTTCTCTGAGAGTTTTCACTACACTGGAAGTCTGAGCGATGCAGCTTTTGATGATTCGCTCTCTGCTGGTGTGAGCTTCCATCAGCTGATTGGGAGAGACAAAAAAGTCACAGCACCCAGTTCAGTGATCCAAGAGAACAAAAATCTCCACATTATAAGTTTAAGAGGCAAAACTTTCTGAAATCGAGGTACCGCTGTGCCTGTAGACCTCCCTCTGACTCTCTATAATCCATATGCTGAGAAGCAACACTGCTTAGAGTGGTAGCTACCAAGCTGATCTGATGGTATCAAATAAAAGCCAAAGATATGCATGAACAGGAGGTTTTGAAAGCAATGCAGAAGTGTGCTAGCACCAGTTTTTAAATTAAAGCATGGGCTGGGCTAACACCATCCACTGAAGTCTGAAATACATCTTGAAGGATCGGTATTGCAGAACAAATGAATACTCCACATGGTTTTATAGCGAAGTACATTTTTTACATGCACATGGTTTAGCTACATAGAGAAGTCAAGTATGCCAGTTATGGATACATAAAGCATGGTGTATCAAGCCAGTTGTTTCCTAAGAAGCTGAGGATGCCCTGCTGTAGTGGACACTGCATGTAACAAAACGTCAAGGAATGAGTGGAAGTTAAAGGAACAGACACTTACAGACTGGTAGAGCTCTTTACATGTCTGGCTGGCATCAACTTTCCCTACAAAGGAAGCTGTTGGAATTGTAGTGTTTAATTCATGGACGATTCTGTCATCGATCGTCCTCATCACCCTGAGCAACTCCTGTATCAAAAAAAATCCTTGCTTATATCTCTGAGAATAGGCTACTGAAAAGAAAATTTGCATGATTAAGTCTTTTAATACAAAGTAGAAGGTAAAATAGAAAGTAAAGGTAGATCGCTTAGAAACAGCAAAAACCCCAGGCCAACCAGTCTCCACATGCAGGGAGTATTTGCTGCAATCCAATTAGTTGCCTTAGTAGCAAAAGTCAGAGAGAGAGACAATGAGGTACATTTGAAAAACTAAAATCTTCCTGAAACCTTCCCCCCGCCGCCCCCAGCAGTGGGGCCATGGTCTCATTTATTTTCTCAGAAACATGACCAAATGGCCTCTCAAAAGACAGCTGGGGCAGAATTTTCCACACACAGAGTTTGTTTCCAGAGCTCCATCAGCACTAATGCTTACTAAAAGGAATGATGGAAATGGGAGACTGCAACAAAATAGCAAATTCATAATAAAAATAACACATTTTTAAACACCTTACCCCCCCTCAAAAAAAACCCAAACCCCCCAAAACAGCAACCATAGCCTCAGTCTATGTAGATCCTGTTCATACTGCTGAAGATACACTTTTTAAAGGAACACAAAATATAAAAAGAAAAAGGAGAGGTGTGGCCTAGATGCACACAAGTTGCTAGTTTCATGGACAGAGTTCCTGCACTATATAATTATGTGTGCTGAGAGGTGGACAAATGAGGCCTTGCCATTTATCTGTCCCCATTTAAATAACGTACTTTCTGAACAGTAGGGCAGGCATGCTCATTTGAGGATGGACCTTACTAAATATCTGTAGCTGGGGAAAAAAAAAAAAAAAAAA
>NW_020448097.1:47216-155231 GCF_003343035.1 Apteryx rowi | reverse complement strand
GGGAAGGTATGTTCAGAACATGCTGGACTCGCGTTCCTCTGAGAACAGCCTACACACCCCAACAGCCACGAGCTCGTTTCAGCTGTTTCCAGAGGCGCCACCGCACCGCGGGGCACGGAGGCGCCCCGGCCCCGGGCCGCCCCCGCCGGCAGGACCCGGGCGACGCGAGCCCCCCCTCCCCGGGCTGCCCCCGCCATTTCCCGCCCGCAGCCGGGGAGGAGGGTGACCCTCCGGGCGCGCGCCCCCGCGGCCGGTTGCCAAGGAACGAGCGCGCGTGTGGGGCCGCCCCCCTCCCGCGTGGGGAGGCGGGTGGGGGGTGCGGCTCCCTCCGCCCGCCACGAGCGGATTACCTGGAACTCAGCGAAGTCCTCACAGCTCGCGGCTCTGCTGGGCGCCGCCATATTGGAAAGACCGAGGGCCGCGGCGGCGGCCAATCAAACCGGAGGAGGGCGGGATGACGCGCGGTGAAGGGCGGGGGCTAGGGCCGGGGCCAGTGCGTGGGGCGGTGCCCCGCCCCTCCCGCCGGGAGGGCGGGGCCGAGCCGTGACATTGGGGCGCTCGGGCTCGGCCGCTGCGGCTGCGGGCGGCGGTGCCATGTGGGTCCGCGCCGGTGAGTGACCTGCGGCACAGCGGGAGGCAGGGCGGGCAGAGCTCCCCGGGGGCGCTGGGGGCCCCGGCCCGCGGGGGCGCCGCGCGGCCTTGCCGCGGCGGTCGGGCGGCAGCGCTCGCGCTCCGCGGGGCTTGCAGGTAGCGTTTCCGCGAGGAGAATTTCGGGATTTTTTTTCAGGATCTTTTTTCGTTATTCCTTTAGGTTAAAGAATGGGTTAGAGCTTCCCTCCGGGGGGAGCCTTTTCTCAGAGCTGCCTTTTTCTTGCTAGCGCTCTGCCACGTCCGCGGCTTAGCGTTAGGACGTTGGTGAAATGCTGGTGTACGGTCCTCGAAATAGCACTGCCCAAAGGACATCTGAAGCGTGTCAATAGATAAGTTCCTTGAAGCTGCGATGTGTACTGTGTTTTAGAAATCGCCTGTAGGCTGTAATTTTGCAGGGCCATTTTTCTGCATAAGGTTAACAGGCAAGATCAAGTGATGGCTTATAGAATCGAGCTCGAGTTTCTCTGTTGGACTCTGTTGCAACCTAAATCTGTTGTTTCTTGCGTACTGTTAGTTTCGAACCTATTGTTTTTACTACTAGTTTTCTCTTGTAAAAAATAAAAAATAAACCTTCATTTCAAAGGTAGCGTTTTCACTCTCGTATTTTGAGTTAAGTCAGTGCCTTTGCTGCCTCTGCTTTCCCTTCCAGACTGGGTTGTTAAAGTGCTGGAAAGAAATGTTCCTTCAATTCTGTGGATGGCTAGAGGAATGGATCTGAAGATACAGAGAAGGCTTTGCAGCAAGCCCCAGGAAGAGAGTCAGCCTCAGCCACGAAGTAAGAGCTTTTGATAAAGATCAGGCTGTCTTTGTAGAGGAGTGCTTGAGCATTTCAGTGTTTCTGAAAGGTTGTATGCTTTATCTCAGAAAAAGTGCTGCCAGTTTGAAAAACCTGGACCAATGATGAAAACTTCATGAAATATTTAGATATCCAGG
The DNA here is from genome assembly GCF_003343035.1 of Apteryx rowi. Taxonomy (NCBI): domain Eukaryota; kingdom Metazoa; phylum Chordata; class Aves; order Apterygiformes; family Apterygidae; genus Apteryx; species Apteryx rowi. The sequence continues at coordinate 153,647 of NW_020448097.1, read as the reverse complement.
CTCTGATCATCTGGATGGGAATTTGGCTGACATGTATGTTAATATCCCTGATTTTGTGAGAAGGAATTCTTATCTTTGATTTAGACTGAAAAATCGAACATTAAAATTAGCAGTAAGATTTTTAGTTTTCAACAAAGTCTATAGTAAAATTTCCTTCTTGTGACAATAACATAGATTTCACTTTCTAGTAGGTCATTAGAGTCTTGTCTAATGTACAGCCCTACATGGAGGCTCTTCAGCTGCACTCTAGAACCAGCTATTCAACCCCAATGTAGAATACTGATGTTTAAGAACATAGTACTAGCTAAAGTACTTCTGCAGTTTTTCACAGTAGAAGCAGCTCCAGCCATATGCAAAACTCATCATGCCCTGCAGAAAACAGTCTGAATCATTGGTTTAGTTCATATTTAAGGAAAGGTCAGGTACAGTTCAGGTCGTGAAACATTTCATTGCTATAGATGGGACAGCTACGATGCTCTAATCAGACTTCCTGTATAACAGGTTACCTTTTTGACCCATCGATACTAGATAAAAGGAGCATACAGATGTGAAGCATTTTACATACATCTGTGTTAAAAACATATTATTAGAGCTGTACTGGGTGAGACTAAGGGTCTCTTTAACAGTGTTGTGTCTCCAGCAGTGGCCAGTAAAGGAAGGCCCTTACATTTTTGCAAAGGCCAACTGGAACAGTGGGCAATGGCAAGTATCTATGAAAGAGTACAGAAATAGGGCAAATGTTTAGTGTTTCTTTCCTAGACTGCTGTCCCTGCCACTAGTGAAGTTCTAGTCTTCAGCAGAGGTGGCACCTTTGTGTTTAATGGCCCTCGCTGGGTTTTCCTATCGTAAATTTGCCCAGTTTCCTGAAGCTGCATGTGTTTTAGCATACGTGTCCTGTGAAAAGGAGTTCCTCAGCTGAACTGTGCTGTGAGAAAATAAGTACAGTTTAGTGTTTGATTTTTTGAGTTTGGTATTTGCTATCTTCAGTCTGATGTTCCTTTATTCAATACTCCTTCTAGTACAGGAGCAATTTATTATAGTCCACCCTCTCCACGCCACTTACGATTCGGCAGCCCTCTGTTGTACTGAAGGGGGCTTCAATTACTGCTTTTCCAGGCTGAAGGGGGCTTAGTCTGTTAAATTGTTTCTTATATGAAGGCCATTCCATACCTCTGATCATCCTTCCAACTTTCTCTGTACCTGTTCTAGTTCCACTATAATGATTTTCGAGATGAGGGATCAGTATTTCACGTGCTCTTCAAAATGCTGGTGTCATGGTTTTATACAATGGCATAATGATGCTTTTGTATTGGTCTGTGCTCATTTCCTAATAATTGCTAATAGACTGTTTGCCTTTTTGACATTGAACATTTTGTTGAAATGCTCTGCGAACCCCCAAGGACTAATTTCCCAGAAATAATGGTTAGTTTAGAGACTCTTTTTGCATGTAAACTGGAATTGTTTTTCTTGTATGCGTTGCTTTATATTTATATGCATGGGATTTCACTGGCTCTGTCATTGACTCAGTGTTAAGAAGTTCTTCTGCAGCGCTTCCCATTCAGCCCTCTTCTCTGTGTTTCTGAATAACTTACTGTTGTCAGCAAATTAGATATCCACCCCATTTTCCAGATCATGTATTAATCCACTAACCAGCACAGATCTATGCAGGATGCATCCCATTGTTTTAAAAAAAGCCAAAACCTGTTGATTTTTGCACTGTTTACTATATTTTAACAGTATGTTATGTATAGAAACCTTCCATTTTTATATTTTGTATATGAAGGTTGAAAGATGGAGGTGAAAATTAAGGGTTTAATCTTTGTCTACTGGCATCTGGTTGCTTTTACCTCCAGATAAAAAAAAAATCCTACAGTCCCTGGTAAATTTAAATTCTGCAATGTTCTGGTGCAGCATATTGGATTTTTTTTTTCTAGCAGTTCCATTTGATATTTTAAACTAATTTAAATTGAATAGGAAAATAGTAAAATCACAGCACTTTAGGAAGCTTAGTTACTGGACCAGGTTCTGTAGATTTAATATTGCAAATATACAGGCCTTGGGTAAGATTTGGCTTCCCTTACATGGCCTCAGTTTAATACATACTTGCAGGTTCTCAAAACTGATTATGCCATACTTTTTTTTGTTCCCTAACCAACTTTTCACTTGTAATAGGCCGATCTACTTTAAGGGTACCTGGACACAAGCCTACAGACTGGGAGAAAAGGTTTTTGTTGTGGGCAGGCCATTTCAAAAAAGCAGAGGATATACCAGAGACTGTCTCGTAAGTGCCAGTTTTGAAGCTATAAAGGAGACATTGTCTACGCAGGAATGAGTTACCTGAATGCAACTCCAGAACAACTTTTCTTAAAGGGAATGGGTTTTCATGGCTGAAAAATACACAGAACTGAGGACACTTCTGATATTGCCTCAGGTGTTGATGTCAGAAACTGATAGAGTTAAAATCTTATGCTATTGTGATTGCTTTACAGTCTTGTAGATGAGGAAACCTGGGCAATTCTTTATTGTGGAGATGTATTCCTTTTGATTTTTCAGAAGGGAAGACTGACATCTATCAGTTGTTTCAGTAGAGAAACATCACAAATCGATTACTTTTTATTCTGCTTCCAATCAAAAAAGCTTTATGCAAACATTAAGTTTTTTCTAGTGTTTTTCTTACTATGTCAAAGTCTACTATTTTGTGGAACTTTCATGACATAATTAAAGAATAACTGAAACAGTATCATTTAAAATACTTATTAATGTATGTCTGGCGGGCTGGAGGCTCCTAATAAATAGTTCAAGGCTCCCTAATGAAAATAAAACATTGTCAAAATTTTCCTGTTGCTGGTGGAGTCCCTCTATCAATGCTTTGCTCTGTGCAAGGTGTGGGAGATACAACTGGCTGTTCTAGTCTGCCTGTCTACATATTCTAAAATTAAGATCAATCTTAACAACAACAACAAAAAAAGCAAGTATTAGTTTAAAAATCACTCCTGGTGGTAGGATAGTTATCTTTGAAATTATATTTATAATGTTTTAAAATATATGTATATATTTAAATTAAACCAAAAAACCCACAGTCAGTTTACTTTGTGCTGTTAAGGTAAACAAATTAGGTAGCTGCCCTCTAAAGATACTTTATTTGTCTGGATGCATTGTGTGGGAATTGAAGATCCACCTGTGTATCTTACATTTTTCTGAAATGCACCATAATGGATTAAAAATTGTTAAAAAGGAATTACTCCATTTTATATTAAATCATTTTTCTTAAAATCGCACTTGAAATACATAAAGGCTTAAATTATTAAAACCTATTAAAATTATGTCAGTTTGTATATTTTTGTGTGCAAGATAGTTGTCATGAATGTTTTTAAGAAGATAAACTTATCAGACTGAGGGAAGTCATTGGCTGTGCATCTAAAATCATTGTTTATTGGAAGGATAAACCAGCTTTTGATAAAAGCTGATTTTCTGCAAGTACAGAGAATTCCCCCCCCCCCTTTTTAAGCAATTAGTTCAGCCAAGGTTGAGAAGCTGACTGAAAACTATAAAAGCACAAAAACTTGTTTTCCTGTTCTAAATTAAGAATGGGGTATAAGGGGATGCGATATAACTCAGTAATCTTGAAATTTGTGATCAGAAGTAACTCATTCATTGAACAAAATAAATGTTTATTTTAGCCACTGGATTTGATTTAATTAAATTAAAATGCAAATGGTGTTCAAATAACTGCCTTTTTGTCGTGTATATTCTAATGCATCCAAGGTACTCAAATTAATAAAGTTTTTTAAATGCTACCTCTGTGCAGTTCAGCTTAATTTCAGTCTGCACCCAAGATGTTTGTCACAGATTATTAGCAAAACCAAATAATCTGGAAGCTAAATTTAACTGCTAGTTCTGTGCCTGATTAAAGTATTCTCTATGATTGGAAATCTTATCCTCGCAGCAATACGCTGAAACCATGATCAAACCTCTTGCCATTCTCTTCAAAAACGAGAGTATAATTTTTCCAGTTCTTGGGTCCTCTGTGATTTTACTGCCTTGAACCACCATGAATCCTTCAGTATCCTTTTTTTCTAAGTTCAGGGGTCAAAATGTGATAGAAGATTCCATATTCACTGGTGTTCATATACAGTGGTAGTCTCTCAGTTCTGTTAAATCTACTAGCCATGTTAGCTTTGAATTCTAAGTACCTAGTTCAATGCATTTATCCTTTCTTCATATGATACTGTTGCTTTTCCAGTCATCTGTAATTTTATAATACGCAAAGTTTAATCAGGGAGAATATGAGATTTCCTTGAGAAGGGAATCACTGCTCCAAATTCTTCAAGGAGGGTTAGATATACAGAATATAGGTCTCTGGTTGTTGTAGAAAGCATCTGAAAATGTTATGCTTCATTGGCCCTTCTTGCACTGGTATCCCTAACACCAGCTTTAAACTTGCTATAACAGAAATGTAATTTGGGTAGAATGATCTTCAGAGTTTAACCCAACATAAATGACCTGTTGATACTTTTAGCTCATCTCATATTCAGCTGGAAGGCTTTAATGACGAATACTAAGGAGGGATATAACTGCTGGCACGTCTAGATAAACACACTGAAATATGAGAAAGATTTAAAGGAGCCTTTTGTCCAAAGCTGTACTGGAAAGCTGACAATGCTTCAGGCCTCTGCAGTATGTAAGGAAAACAGATTACCTTAAGGCTATTGTTCTGTTTACTCTAGCAGAAGGGAAGTGGTAATCACTAGTCTTCTATCAAGTCCTACTGAGATTTCTAGTAGTGCTACATTGGGCAGCCAATGTTAAATCTAAATAGCATTATCGAATTCTGTAGTAGGGGAAGCCTTCTTGCTGAAAAAGAAAATAGACTGCATCAGAAATGACACCATTTTGAACCTCAGGGGAAAAAAAAACACTGCTAATCTAGGATAACGCCTCCCTCTGCCCAAGACACTCCAACTGTTAAATGTTTTGTATTTTATTCCTGCTGACAAATGCTTTTTACTATGCTTCTGCTGTTGAGGGAAAATGCATGTTTTAAAATATGTTAAAATATACTGCAGTTCAAACATGGATGGGCTACTCATTGTCTTCACAGATGTTAGAAGGTGGAGGTGAGCACAGAAGGGAGCTAGTAGTAGGAAAAATACCATATTAGTAAGAGCATCCTTCTCTTTTTGCAGTCCTCCCCCACTGAACATAAAATAAATAATAAAAATAATTTGACTGCAAGGTAAAGGAAGAAGGCTCCAGTATTTAAGTGATCTAGAAATGTAATACTCTCTGACAATTAAATAACTGAAAATTAAAAATGTTTCATTTCTTTCCAACTTTAACAGTGACTTCTTTTATGACTTTGATTAAGTATCTCCCAAGGAAGTTGGGGATCAGACGTTCCCATTCTTGTAAAGCCTTTTTTAATTTTTAGTGAAAAGAGCCAAGGACTGTTATTACACAAGATTACATAGATGGCATACCGGGAGAAATCAAATGACTAGCCAACAGCTAATTTGGGTCTTTGATAACGAGTTGGGGTTTTTTTTCTTTTTTTTCCTTGAGGATTGAAACAATCAGAGCAGCAAAGACCACACTGCGTGTGAAGTTCAGCTATGTAATGATTGCCTTGACAATACTGGGCTGCGTAATCATGGTGATTAGAGGGAAGCAGGTAAGTACAGAATTTGGGCTTGTGAGTGGAAATGGATCTTCACAAACTCCTCAGCTCCTCTTTTGGATTAGTAGTTAAGATTGGTGGGTTTTTTCATTATACCACTGAGCAAAAATTAAAATGAGTCCTTCTAGTCTCTCAGAAGTGACCCTCACCAATTAATTCACAAGTCAGAAAACGGTGATATCACTCTTAGACTGCGTATGCTTCCTTTAAAAGGAAAAGTAGTCCTTTTTGTCAGACAATACTTAGTTTTATCTTGCACAGATTTAATTACTTAATTTTACTGATAGGCTTCCAGAGTTTGAAAGGAAAGAGACCATCCTGTTCTGTGTATCTGGTAGGCAGTAAATGTTCTTTGGGCCAATGGGATCCATACAATTCATTGTATGGACCTATTACAAATGCCTCTTTATGCATATACTGCAACATTCATAGAATTAATATAATGGAAGTAGCAAATGAGCATGTTTCTCCACATGCAGACTGAGAATTCTCAGTCTTTTTAAACCATGGGGAAGCAGTCCATAATAATTCTGTGCCCTTTAATTGCATTAGAAAATACTGTCTTCCTGTAGTTTGGATGGAGCAACTTTTCCCAAACTGCTGTTGTTCATTAAATCAAAAAGCTATGTACTTTATGGAAAAACTCCAAGTCCTATAGATGGTGAGCATCCTTCACTTGCATAGAATTTGGCAAGAAATCCAAGAAGTTCAGCATGTGGCAGGACTAGGCCTATGGTTTCATTTGCACTGTATGAAGTTAAGTGTAAGGTCTAAGGTTCAACTGCAGCAAAGGTTAGTCATGCTTTAATTTTACGTGTTTTTTAACAGAGTTGGTGAAAGATTAACTTCCTAGTATTTCTGTAAAGAAATTAGGGATGCTTTTTTGTGTACTTAAGCCAAGCTGAAAGCTCTCAGCAGCTTTAGTCTCAAAGTCAAGGAACATGAAAATTTGTGCAGCTTATTGTCATATTGCTTTTGAAAAAAATTAGGGGATAACAGAAACACAGTCCTTTTAAGGATGACTGGAAGCAGAAAACCCTAGCTTAAAGCATCTACATGGACAGAACCTTATTCGTATGCTGCCTTTCTCTTAAGCTGCTACTCTGATTACATTGTTCAGATCTTGTTTTTATAGACTAAGCGTGCTAGAGAAATTATATTAAAATTTGTTACTGAGTCCCATTCCTAGCATTGTAAACTACTGAAGTGTGAAATTTCTACTTGTCAGCATTCCCCTTATCAAAGTGAAAAGGATGCAGCATTCTGAAACAAAACAGTTGAAAGCTTTTTCCCTGGCTTTAGCAGAGAGATCAAGCACTGACAATTCCCAGAACATTTTCCTCTTAGTTTTGAGTGGTATGAAAGCAAACAGTGGAAAGAGAAGAGAGGCACAGCTGCTTTGGGACCTTTGTTTTCACAGCAGCTGGAATCTATTATATATAACTTCTGATTTGTTTTCAGTATCTCTGACTTCTGAAGACCAGAGATTAATATTAAATACTGACCAGAAACACAGAATACATCTGCTAGCGCCATTAACAGAAAGGCTTACTCTATTCCCAGAGAAATAGTGAGTTTAAACCAAAATACTTTCTGGATTTTTTATTTTAACCCCTTCTCTTCATGGCACTGAGGTTGGCAGAACTGTGTCTTAGTAAGTTAGGGCAGATATTTTGTAAACTATTGATTGAAGTTTCATCTTTGTGGTCCTTTAGGTAACACTTTCTGCTCTTCTCTTGTCTTTGTATTGTAGGCTGTGAAAAGGCATGAATCTCTTATAAGCATAAACTTGGAGAAGAAAGCTCAATGGAGAGAGGAAGCTGCTCAGAGTACATCTGCTAAACCCTAGAGGAGGAGGAAAGCAAGCGACCAAGGACTGGGGAAGAAACAACATCCTTTTCAGCACTGGGAGGAGGATATAGTTGTATTTTTCCTGTATGTTAGTTCTGTACTTGTGTTCAGGAAAGAATGAATACATGATCCCGTAATCATTAAAAACAGAAACATCTATTTTCTTTCTGACAACCTCCCATTTCCTCCAAATTCTCTTCCTCAAGGTTAGAGGAACAGGACAAGTGAACAAACTGAATAGACAAAATAGTTGTTTCCCACATGTGCTATGCACAAGACTAGGTATCTTAAAAGACTTTGAGAGCCATACCTGTGTTCTTGGTACCAATCTCCTTTACCAAGTCTTATGCTCTTACTTACCACTTATGATAACTAGGACACAAAAGGAACAGTGCATTTGGTTTCCACTTGTACATCCATACTTGTACAAGTGAAAAACCTTTCACTGGACAGGCATCCACTATCACTGTCTTATGACTTGGGTACTTGACTTCTTTGGGTCGCTTCAGGAAGAAAGGGGCTGTATGCACTCTGTATTATTACAGCCTGCTTAGAATATTCCATATGTTCCTTTTTGGGTAAGAGAGAACAATTATGAGGGTAGTCCTTGAGTCAGGAATAATCGTATGGCCTGCATTAATATCAACAGAATGAGCAGAACTCATTAGGAAGCCTGCTTACTTGTTTTCAGTCCAATATATTCTGGCTATGTTTAAGTGAAAGATTACTTTTTGTGAAAAACTGCTGCCTTTTGATAAAAAGAGGAGAGTGATAGTGAAGTGGTATTCCACAGAATCAATGTGTTGCAAATGACAGCCTATCAGTTTTTACACCAGAGTCTACAGTGAGATGAGAAAAAATCCAAGCTAAGGGAATAGAGAGTATTTAAAGGAATACTGAGCAACAGCTCTAGCCTGTACTATCAGATTAACTCTCTAGAGGCACGTGAGTGTGTGAGAAAGTGATTCAGGCATTTCCAGTTTCTGCTACTGAGCTCTTTTTTCTAAAATTTATTTGCATTTATTCCCTTCAAGTCCCCATCTTTGCTTTCATGACATTAGCCCACTTAAGAGAAGGATCATTTATTTCACCTTATGCCTCAAGTTTTAGAAACAGCAGAGCCACAGACACCTTTAGAGAGCTACTCCCAACAGTCCTATTTCTGGCATTCATCCCAGAATAGTTGCGTACTGTTCATGCTGAACAGTCTTCAACTGGAGACTAGTGTTTTTCCTCTTCCCTTCAGCTCCCTTGGAAGGAAATGTAAATTGGGACTGTCAGGACTGTTCCAAAGCACATAATTTTCCAGGACTGCCTGCCAACTGGTCACTAGGGACTCTAGAAACAGAAGAGACATGTATGTTTGAACAGATGCAGTTTGTGAACTTTCTGATAGCGAGAGACAAATATTGTTTGAACCATTAGTACTACTAAAGGTTAGCAATATTTCTTAAGGAAATAAAAGCCCTACAAAAATGCAGGGTACATCTTGCTTGTCTTTATAATTGGAAAAGAGAAGCAATGAGATATCCAGCACAGACTTTTCTAGTACCTTGTCCTTTCCTCTAGAGATAGAGAGCAACTGCTACAGTCCATCTTTTTTATTGATTACAGTTCTGGGTACCACTCATATTGATGAGATGTAACCAATCAACCAACCTGTGCAGTCATTCCACCACAGAAGTTAGTAACCTTCAGATGTCTCCAAGACCTGTTATCAGATTCTCCCTACGGTCACCATCGTAAGTATGCTGTCACTCAAACCAAATAGGCTCCCATAGATTTGTCCACTCAGCACTGAGTGCAAGTCATGCTTAATTCCACTGCAGATAAGTGAACGGATCTTTCATGACAGCTCTCTTTCTGTGCCACACTAGTAAACCCAGATGTGGGAATCAAAAAAATCTTCCCAGAGTGTGTGCATGTGTTGTGTATGTTTTAAACAAGACCAAAAAGGAGAACATGAACTGTAGACAGTATTTCAGGTTACCATGAAGAGAAACTTGTATGTGATTTAATTTATGCTTGTTGATGGCAGAGCTTAAAACCATCCATCTCTCAAAATCATTCCCCTTTCAATAAGCACTTGAGTGCACTCTGAACAGAATTGTCATGCACCTCATCTAGTTATCAACATAAAACTGGACTCATCCAGCTAGTAAAACATTTCAAATAAAAATGTCTATCACTTAGCAACAGCTCAGAGCAGCATCAGTCAGCAGTTTTTCATTTTACTTACATATCTAAACACTTTATGCCCTGTTTACCCAAAAATTGAACTCAAGGGTCCAATGGCTTTATAGAAGCTCCATGTAGTCATATATCCTTTCCTTCTATCAGTCTGATATCGCCACCATTTCAGGATCTACCATAAAACCTGTGCATCACTGCACATATTTGCATTTTCTTTCAGCTTCCGCATTAGCTCCAGAGTCTCATATAAAAGCCTGAGCCATTGGGCTGTGTGCAGTCTCCAGCCCTCTCTCAACCATTATTTTCTTTGAAAGTATTTGGGTATTAGAAAAATGAAGTAAATCCTTCTCAGAAGGACAATGAAAGAAATCACTTCTTTCCTAGCCCGATGGCTCCCAAGAAAACACTTGGCAATGGTTAAAAAACAGAGCACAGGTTTCTGGCCTAAGCAACCAGTCTAGTGGACTGGAAAACTTCTTAATACAGTTTGTATCACCTAATTGGCTCCTGGCTTTAGCCTACACCATCTTAACACTGACTAATTAAGAGGAACATACTAAGTCCTTAGAACAGTATTTCACTTTCTCCCCTTTGCCAGGTCTGCAGCACAATTCAGGGTAATATTTATTCTCAAAAGTAAAATTATTAACCTACATCATATGCCTTATTGTTATATCTATTCAAGAGGCAACAAATACCTCCCAATGCAATGATAAAACCGATGAACTGAACCACACTGCCTCAGTAGAGCATGTGTGAGCCCTATGGACATAGCCATAGCAGCAAGCAAAGAGGTCCCATTTATTTTCCTACTAAAACTCAGGTATTTGAAGGAAGACCTTATTATCTCATGGCTAAAACTGGCATGGAAGGGTACTAATGATGCATTGTGCTGATCCCAGAAGGAAGTAAACCTCACTGGAAGACATGGGAAATTACTTAAAGCTAGCACAGAGACACACACTTCCCAGAGGTAAGAAAGCTGTTCTGAAAATTGTCAGGGAAGCACAGAGATGCATCACCAGCACCATCATATTTAGGACTAAAAGATGGGATTTGGTTCTTCAACAGTCTTGGTACTGATAGTTACAGAAAAGCAAGTTCAAAAGCACATAACATTTTCTTGGGTCAATAACTCCCTCCCCTCCCTTAAGACTAAGGAAGGGACTTCAGCTATATTTGGTTGGGATCAAGGAACCAACACAGGAATTTAGGCTGAACACAGGCTGAAGTTTCTAGGCAGCAGTTGCCTCAAATGATTGTGTTGGTGGTATCTTGCCAGAAGCCCCAAACAGTGGTCTTGGCTTAGTGTGAGCTTTCAGTAATCTTCTGCCCCATCATCTCTTGCAACCTCCTAAACCCAAGAGAGTGCATCTGCCTGCCACGTTCCACTAGGAGCTTTACCAACAAAAGGAATAACTGCTCCTGGTTGCTGCTCCAACAAATACACAACTCCTCTAAACATTAGACTATGCTACTTCCTACTTGCATACAAAACAAGAACAGATCATTTAAAACAGTGTGACCTTGATGAAAGCATTCCCTGAGTTAATTCCTGTTTGAACAGCAGCATGCCCTTTAGGAAAGCAGAGAATATTGGTTTTAATGTTTCTAACACAGTGGAATAACACTTTTGGTAGAATAACACTTGTTACTCTAATGTCAGTCTAACCATTAGTTACTCTTAAGGGTAAAAAGTGCCTTATTTCTCATCTGAATGGAACATATCTTCCAACCTTTTAATAATTCTTGCTATTCCCAATTTTTTAGCATGTTGATAACCAACTTCAAATCTTTTTCAGAGGTACTTTTCCTCTAAAACAGAGACCTTTATCTGTGGCCTGAATGTTTTTTATTAGATGAGTAACCTTGCACTATATATTTAGCTCTATTAAAATGCAAGTAGTTTGCTTGCCCTTGGTTTATCAAATAATTCCAATCAGTCTGTATCACTGAGCTGTTTCTTTGACTATTCACAAGTCTGATCTTCCTCCCATATTCATTTAACTTGCAACTTTTGTTAGAAGTGGATTTTGCTTCTTTTCAAGTCATTAATAATTCTAAGTAAAACAAGGACAAGGACTGGTTGCTAGAAGATCCTGCTAGAAATACACTCAAGGAAGACCATTTAAAATTAAATTGAGACCTATGAGTTAGCCACATTTTTAATCCATTTAATGTGTGCCACGTTAATTTTTGTATTGTTTTAGTTTTCAGTCAAAATGTTATGCCGTATCAGTCAAATGCCTTACACAGTCTAAGTATATATGACAACAACATTATTACCTGTGTCAACCAAACCTGTCACTTCAAACAAACATACCAAGTTTAAGGATTTATACTTATCTGCTCTGAATTCACATATCCACTGCAAAAGTAGCAAACACGGGCCAGGATCCTTACACAGGAAGGCACACCATTCAGCTTAAATGGACTCTTTTTTAATTCACTCATTTAGAGGCAATTGTCATTATTTTCTTGGGGGGGAGGGCAGGGAGGAACGCCAATGCACCACATTGTTTTCACTAGCCTGGAAGAGAAAACACTTATATAGAGAGAGATATATAGATATATAGATATGTATATAAATACACACATATGCATGTGTGTATATATATGTGTGTGTGTATATATGTATATATACACACAAGTGTATATATACACAGAATATACATATATGAATATACAGAATATATACACACACACTTTGCTCAGATTTGTTTACAAAATATGTAGCATTTTTATACCATCCAATAAGAGGTACATGATTTTAAACAAATCTTATAGAAATGACATGTTATTGGAAATTTACATGTAAAAAAATCCAGCACAAAAAAATCCAAAAGCTAAAACAAGATTTTGCTACTCATCAGTGCTTCTATCACCCTTCAAGAAAGAGAAACACAGTTATTTATGTGATGTAAAGGCAACATTGAGGGGTTTTTGTTTTTAAATTAACCACCAAATTTAACCCCCTAAAATTACAAAGAATCGAAGTCCATTTACAGATCAAGTGCAGTAAACTAAATGTTCCTTCAGCACAAAGCAGCACTAGAGAAAATAACTGGGGGAGGGAAGGTGGAGGCCAACTGGATTAGCTAGGGAGGCGGCAGGTGGCTTCTGCAGTGGCCACTCAGGTCAGAGTCTCCATCCTGAAGCACAGACAGAACTGAAGACTATACTTAAATAATGATCACACAGAGCTGATGTTCAGGCCTTTGCCTAGCTTCTTTCAGCAGTTTGACAGGTGATTTACCTATTTTTTATTATTATTCTGTATCCAATCGGTTGTTTTTGCTTTTGCAGTGGCTTGCCACTGAAAGGAGTCATAAGGAGGATCTTGCAGACAGTTCTGCCAACAACGTTTACCACAGGTACATGACACTGCAGTAGTCAGTGGCAATTTTGAAATGTTTATACTGGACAAATGTGTGGTCCAAACATCCAAAATGGCTTGAAAGAACATAGCCCAGTGCAGGGAGGAGCACACAGCCTGGAGAATTGATTGCATTTACAGAAATGAAACCGTCACTTTCAATCATGTGGCATCTGCCTTGTTGTGTGAAGAGTATGTTGTCAAAGTCAGCTGAACTCAGTGAGGAGTGTCTAGCCTTTGCACCAGACATCAGTGATCCAAGCAGGGTGTGGAGCCAAGAACATGCTGCTAGCAGAAGGGCAGTCTACAGCTGCAGATGACAGCTGTCATGCAGTCAGTGATGCTGTATAGATGTCACCTGTAGGAACCACGTGTTCCATGATAATTCACCTGAAGTCCCATAAACAGCAAAAGGAAAATGAAATGAAAGGGCCAGGCAGATCTGGGTGGAATATTACTATCCTTTGAATGTAGTGTCATTGTAGTTGTTTAAATAAGGGATTTGACCAGAAGGATTCTATTTCATTAGGCGAGCTGGAGAGGAAGCTCTGTCTCTTGAAAATGAAAAGGAGGGCTAACACTCCTTGTGCTAAGTTTTGCAAATTAGGATTTTGTATTCAGAAGGTATTTTTTCAGAAGAGAAATCTGTTCGAGTCAAGCTGCGTAAAAATGTAAAGAGGCAGACAGGAAATTTTCAGCCATAACTACATTACCAAAGACAGACTTGGGTGCATGAAGTCAGAAAGGGCTGTAGGCCCGGTTGGGTCATACTGAGTTGGGAAGCAGAAACAGGGGTAGTTTCTCCATTCTGGAAGCTGGTTTGGAAAGTCATTTCTGGGGATGTGGTAAGAGTGACATATTCACAGGTTCTTTTTTTTTGGTGAAAAGGAAAGACTGGGAGGGTATACAAATCTCCACAGTGGTCTGCAATCCAGCTTGGGAGCTCAGTTTTGAGAAAGGATAGGACCAGATGTGTTCGGTATTCTTAAGACCCAGAAAACGTCCATTGTAGCCTGTTGTTGCAGGGGATAGAGAACTTACTCCATTATTTGTAACATGTTCTATATGCCAGTAACCCAGGCTGCCACATACAGCAAAGCAGATACATTGCATTTCAAGATTTAACACATCTCACACCACTATCCAAAGAGGCATCCAGGGAAGAGTATGGGAAATGAATTAAGCTAGGTTCTCAGAAAGTCTGAATGTCTTCCTGGACTGCAGGCACACACTGCAGCAAATGCATGAAAAAGGCAGCCTCATCTTGGATACCAGGAGTGTGGGGGCTAGCAGAAGAGGGATTATTTTCCTGTAATAGGAGTAGGGAATATCTCAAAGTATAGAAAGGTGCCTCTGCTCCACAAAGACGACAGTGGAGAGGTTTCAGAATCTACAGAAGAAGGGTGATTCTGGTGACCCCTTGCCAAGGAGGGGGCATCCTGCCACGGAGAGCCAAAGGTTTTCCAGACATATGTAAGAGCATGTGCACAAGGCAAGCGAATGAGCGCAAACAGGGTTATGGAAAACATTGAGAGAATCACTCCACGGGTGGCTTGTGGCTCGACAACAGGATTGGCTAGGTAGAGGAGCACTCAGCATAAGGACACCTCAGAGCTGGAAGCCTTCCATGGGAGCCTCACACTGCTGGAAGATGTACTGCTGCTGGCTGAGATCCACCTGTGGGGCAATGCTGCTGTCTTCATCCTCCGTCCCAAAGTAGTGTTCAATCAGATCAAAGGCCTTCTGATAAATCTCTTGATTCTCATGGCTCTGTAGGAATTCAATCTTGTCCAGGCCTGTAGAGAAAAGAAGCACATAAAAATTAAAGCTCAGTGAAAGCAGATGACCATATTCATTTTCAGTCTGCTGTGAACATCAAGTTTCATAACAATTCTCTCCCACCTTCTGAAAAAAAAAGGTCCCACTATAGAGACCCTTCCACCACTTGTGTTCTCCATAGCCAAGGAAAAACAGATTGCAGTACACAGTTTCCCTGTAACTATACAATGTATTTCATACTTTGTCTGCCTCTTCTCTCCCACTCAATCAAATCAGATCAAGGACAGGCTTGGAGATCTGGAAAACAAGGCCTCAGAGATTTTTCTGAACAGACTTTTAGGATCATGTTTGCTGAAGGCATTCTCACAGTACTTTTGTTTGCAAAGGCCATTAGCACAGAATCACAGAAATGCAAGTTGGAAGAGACTTCTGGTAATTATTTAGTCCAACCTCCAGCGCAGCATGGAACTACTACCAACACTAGATTAGGTCAACTGTGACTTTGTCCAGCAAGTCTCAAAAACTTCCAAGGATGGAGGCGCTGCTACTTAATATATAATGCGTATATAAAGTGCAGCTAAACTCCGGCAAACAGTTTTTGTGCAGACATTAAGCAGGTGGTCAAACTCAGGCCTTGTAGTCAGAAAGAGATTAAAATACTACAGCGAGCTGAACTATCTTTGATACCCAGGAACAATGTTATAATGAAATTCAAGTCCTAGCCACTGTAGTAAATCTCTAATACTAGGAATTTACAAGCTGTCCACCTTCACACTTCTAGATAGTCCTATCATTTCTGTCATGGAACAACAAGATTATGTTTTCCTCAGTAATACTTAGTTCTGCTGAGAAAAACAGCTGAGGTGAACCCAGATATACCACACAAAACAGAAAATGGCCAGAGTGAATTGAGAAGACCTCTGACCCACTTAGAGGATACAAACCTTAAGACCAGCAATACTTCAGAATTAGGATGGAATGATGCCAGCATGTGCTACAACCTCAGCACAGCAAAGACTAAATAAAATGAACAAACCAGGAAGTTGCTGTTTGCTGCCAAAATTCTACCGGTCAGTAGAGAGGGAAGAGAAAGGCCTGAAACCTGAGTGACAGAGCAGAGAGCCTGAATTTTATCTGCTGTGGAGGGAAGCTATCGAGGCTGAATGACACCCCAAATCACCAGCAGGGTGAAAAGAAAGACAGAAAAAGAGATCTATATACACTGTGTCCAATCTACATGCAGACAAGAATCATGTAAAAGATGGAGCACGTTGATAAATGGACACTTGTCTAAGAACAGTTAATTTTCAGATAATAGTGATGAGAAAATTAATAGAATCTGGTCTCTGAACCTCTAAGGGGTTCATGATCATTGCTTTAACTACTGCACTCCACAGATGTTTTGCTCATACCATATGCTTCTTCAATAAGAGCACAGTAAGGATTAATGCCAGTGCCACTGCGTTTGGATTCCTGCTCTCCAAGCCTCAGGATATTCTCCAGCCCATTCAGTGCTACTTGCACAATCTTTGAGTCCATTACTGTAAGGAGGTCACAGAGAGGTTTGATGCATCCCAGTTCTACTAAATACCTGAAAAACACCACACAGAACCCAGTCAATTGTCTGTAATATTATTGTTGGTGTAGCCATTTAAGCAGTTAGACTAAGAACCAAAACAATCAGATGAAATATCAACTTGATGGGAGCAATTATGGGCATCTGTTTATATCTAGTCAATTCTGCTATAACATAAAATATCTTAAAGATATTTCATATCTATCTCTATATGAGAGAGATATAAATATTTTGTTTTATAACAATATCAAGAAATTGTATATGAGCATGTATACTGGTACAAGTTAAATAGGAAATACAATGCACATGATGCCCTTGTCTCAGGGGCTTGGGAATAGGTCTTCATGCTATTTCTCTCTAGGTTGCTAATGAACTTTGTTATACTCTACAATGACCACTAAGAAATGAGTCAAAAAGTTTCATGTAGGTCTTTAAAAGAAAGGGTTCAATTTAAGAAAAAGCATTGCAACTGAAATTTTTATGTGATTTCTCCATACAGGAATGAATGGCTCTTTCATGACTTAATCTAAAGACATGGTCTCAGTAGAGACAAACATTGGAAGCATATGGAACTGTACACAGGTACTGTCAAGACTGTACCAATTCTAGAAAAGGTTTTCCAGCTTCTAGGTTATTAGTATGACACCTTGCACAAATACTAATTCACTCAATTACATAGAAAGATTTGCACTATTTCATACTTGATCTGTTCAGCAGAGCCTCCAGATGTTGCATTTGTGATTGCCCACGCAGCTTCTTTCCTTGTCCGAAACTCAGCTGTTTGCAAAATATTTATAAGAGCTGGGAAGATATGGGCATCTATGACTGTCTGCAAAAAGAAATGACACAGGGGTTATAATGAAAATGGGAAATAACTTCCTTGTCCTGAGCTACTTAATGTCCATGTTCAACACAATACATAAAACAATGAAACATTACTGCTCAAGGGGCAAAAAACAATTTTCAGCTTTACATTCTAAACCCTTATTATCACTGGGGTCTGTGTTGATCCCAAAAGCAACTCAAAATCAAACTGAAGTGACTACCGTACTTCATGTGTTACTTAATTATACCATAATAACAAAGAATGCCATACTTCCCTTGTTTTTCCAGATCATAAACCAATCTACTATTAAGTCATTAAACCATTACATCATTAGAGCCCCCTAAACAGGGAAGAAAGCCCCATAAAGCTCTGCATCATATTATATTTCTATTAAGTAAGACAACAGAGCAAAGAGAGAACATATTGTAAGGACTAAAAAGCTCCTCAAAACAAGCAAGGATCAATATAGTCTTTCCTCATGAAAAAGACAAAGCAAAAGATAGCTTAGTAATATGGTTAACTGCTTAGCCTATCAATCTGGTATCAGCCAAATCAGTATTTAAGTCAGCAGTTCAAAGTTTCTAGTAACTTCCTCTGGAAAATAACCTTTTGCAGTAACAGACCAATGAAACAATTTTAGTTACACATTTATGACGAGGATCTGAAACATCTTCATAAACCTCATTCAAAAGAGCAAAAGCTTAGGATTTCATTTTTAAACTACCATTTTATAAATATATGTCATCACAGAACTGGTAAAGACAAATTCAAAGAAAGCCAAAGAGATCCTTTTCAATCAATCAGATTTAACACAGCATAAAGCTATAGTCAATCCATCCTTTGCACCAACCAGGTCAATAGTCCCATGGAACGCTGTCTCTTTTACCACAGGATCTGCACCTCTAATATGGCAATCTGGGGCCCTGAAGTAAAAACACTGTACCATCTTGGCAACTACCATAAAACACAACTCAAAAAGAACTGGAATTGGTTAAGAAAAACATTTTCTTACATTTTGCTGTTTTCTAACATTAAAATGTTTCATATTTGTGTTAGACTGAGAAAAAAAAAGTCCATTGAGAGTGAGAAGATTCTACATGAATTCTTTTTCATTCTCTACAGGGTTCAAGACACTGGAAACTATAGCCTGTATGATCCTGCCATCATACTCCATTTCCCCAAAGGACAGTTGTTTAAATAAACAGTAATGGTGGAATAGAAAAAAAAAAAAAACAACACACATTATGGTTTCATATATCTTTCAGGAACACATCTCATGGTTATGTTGACCATAATGCCAACACTTCATTTCTATAGTGTATGATAGCATGTTTTGAAGGAAAGCATCAGACATCACCCTTTGTCTTTGCTGAACATTTTGAAATTTCAATTTTTTTTTAATTTCAGATTATAAAAGATGTATCAATGACAGTTACAGAAATCCTGATTTGCAGCTTTGTCCTTTCAATTACACCTCCATCACCTCATGTTATATTA
This sequence comes from Apteryx rowi, assembly GCF_003343035.1. NCBI lineage: Eukaryota > Metazoa > Chordata > Aves > Apterygiformes > Apterygidae > Apteryx > Apteryx rowi. The sequence continues at coordinate 134,872 of NW_020448097.1, read as the reverse complement.
GATTCACACTTTGTAAAGAATGTTTAGCAAAAAGTCCTGAACTGAAATTTTTGAATGTGAATACTGTAAATGGTAGGTTGTAAATAGGAGCCAGCTAGTTTAAAAAAAAATTTTTTTTCAGAACACAGGATGCATTTTTTTCTCCTGATTTATATTTTGCCAGAAAAAGATACTTCATTTTTATAAATATAAAAACATAGCACACATTCTGAAATATTCTCTACAGAGAGAGCTAGAGAGTCAAAGAATGTGAATATGATAGGATATGTCAGGACATTAGTATTTTACTATTCTACCAAAAAAAATGTAAACCAAAAATCTCTTTATTGCTTCTTAAATCCCTCCACACAAAAGAAAACTTTTACAAGGGATTTCTTTCCTTAGAAAGTGTCTTATTAAAACCAACTTTTTTCGTAAGTACCAAGGTCAGCTATGTGACATGATAGCATGCAACTAAGTGAGCACATCTTAGCTGACATGCAGTTACATACTTTGAGCCTTTCTTAATGCCAAAAGAAAGTTACTTAAAAACTTTAAATTTAAACCTGTAAATATTGGCAGAGTTCCAGAACAAAGGGAACTAGCAACAGGAGGGCAGCGAATGGGAGAATCACAAAATGCTTAATATATGCTTAATATATTAATATATGCTTAAATATGCTTCACTAGATTTCAGAAGTCCAGTTAAGCTCCACTAGGGTAGAAACGATAAAGTGTTAATACAGAGGAAGTGCCAGCACCATCTATTATTTTAAACACCATGTTATACAGCCTTACTCACAGCAGTTATTCTTGAAAGAAAACTAGAATGCATAATGATTCCTAGCTCTGTGATACTTTGAGTGGGAACAACAGTTAACATAGGTACAGGCCATGTTTTCCTTCAAAATTAAATTTCTTCTAAGGGACAAAATAGCAAGCTATTAAACTAGAGTTTGTATTTGTTTTGGTCTTTAAGGAAAAGCAAACCTCAGGCAGAGTGAAACCCTAAAAGACTGCAGTAGGATGAGAGGCTTAGAATTTCTGAGGATTTAGAAAGTGTTAATTCAAATGAGCTTGTCAGTATTACTGTGTTGTGCGTCTGACTTGTGGAAGTGTGTAGAAGACTAAAGTAAATGTAGTACATACAAAAAATGCTCAAAATTAGCACAGTTTTCACACAAAATGAAAACATCGCAGTACAGGGATTTCAGTTCAACAGCTTTAAAAACATGTCACAGAAGTAAAACAGAAATGACAAAAATTAAATTCAAGTTGTAAACTAAGGACTGATGTACAAACTACTGCACATCTCACCTACTCTTTGTCAACTGTCTACATGTTCCTCTGTTCCTGTTGGCCCTTCCTGAGAAAAGTGGTTAACTGCCTCATACTTGCCATAAACTAAAAGATGTTTAAACATTCTTTCTGAGCAGCTGATGTATGGCAATGCTTTTATTTATCAATGTCCTCTGAAAGTGACTCAAATTTTTAATGGTGTCTGATAACAGCAGACCAATGGGGTAACAAAAATTTAAAGAAACGCTTCTAAAACCACACCATTTGTAGCAGTTTTCGATCTAAATTACTGTTGTGTTTCCTTGTAAGAACAAAACATACTCACACCCTGCTTACAACAGTGACCACTAGCAGATGCTTAGGAAAGAACATAAATTCTCTTCATGTGTAACTCCCTTCAGAGTGTAAACTCTCTTCAGCTTAACTTTTTTTTGAGTATCCGGTTTTACTGCAATCATATGAAAAGATATCTGTTTGCTTGTTCTGAACATGGCATCTATTTGTTTCTCTGATACATCTTCGTTTGAGATCTTGTTCAAAAGCAAAGAACAGTCATGTCCTGTTCACCTTCTCCAATGCCACTCATGATTCTAGTCCATATTTTGTGGTTCTCCTTACCATCCGCTACTATATCCTCTTAAAATGGGTCTGCATACGCATCAGAGCTATCCATTGCATACCCAATCAGAGATTTATACTAGAACCAGAATGAGGATTTCCTTTTTGTCCTTCATTACATTGCTGTTGATTTCTAATATTTAAGTTGTTTTTAGGCTGCTAGGAGGCACTGAGCCAACATATTCAAAATACTTGTAATCCCTAAATCTCTTTTCTACATAATAGCTAATCCACAGCCCATCCTTTAATACATGAATTTAGCACTGAAAATTTTCCCCGAAGTGCATCCTTTCACATTTGTCTGAACTGAATTCCATCTTGAATTATAACGCTTGGAATCTCACATAGTCCTTCAGCAAAGCTGGCCGTCATTTTTACAACCCTGAATAGCTTAAAATCACCAGCAAACGTTGTCCCATCCCATTCCCCCCACCACCATCCCTTTTTTTCTCCTAGATTATTTATACCTGAAGAACTCCAGTGTGGTTCTCCCCACCATTGGAAAACTGATCATTTATTCTCACTATATGCTTCAGATATTTTAATCACTTATTTGCAAGAGGACTTCTCCTCCTATTTCACAACACACTTCCTTTCAGGGCCTTGATCAGGGACTTTGCTGAAAACTTCCTGGAAATTCACATAGCCTGTATGAACAGGATTTCCTTTACTCAGATGCTCAATGGCCCTTCAAAGTACTCAAGAAGATCTGTGAAGTATGATTTCCCTCTAGAAAAGCTGTGCAGACTTTCATAACTTGTCTATTAATCTGTTTCTACTAACTTTTTTCTTATCAGATTTTATCACATCAGACAACTGTTTTCTGCAACCCCTGAAATCCTTTGGAAAAGTTAGCATCACAACTGCCACCTTCTATTCTCCAATATAAAAACAGGGGCTGCATATCAGAATTCAACTATTCTGTATGTAAGGGCCTTTAGAAATCTTGGATGAACACCATCCAAGTTTGCTACTGTTCTGTTCATTTGTTCTAAAATTTCTTCTGACACTTCAAGTTAAGATAAATCCTCCTACACGCTTTTTGTAAAGATGACTAGTGGAATCAAATTTTCCCAGTTTCCTACCCTGTGAGCACTAGTACAAGGAATACATTTAGCATTTCTATGATCTTGTTTGAATCCTCTTTTTGCAGGATGAGCCTTGGATGCTTCAGAAGGGTTCCAAAGTCTTAAAATACATTTGAGAAGATTTCTGTATTTTCCATAAGTTGTTTCCCAACAGTCTCTGAATTCATCTTACTATATTTTTATACTCAGTTTGCCACATTCTGTGCTGCTACCTGTTTTTCTCATTTAGACATAACTTCAAGTTTTTGAAGGCTATTTACCTAGCCAACCTTATTGGTTAGTCATGAAAGCTTCTTTGTGGACTTAAGTGTCTTTTTTTTTTTTTAATAGAAAATATTCATTTGCTTTGACTCTGCAAGAGGGTTGTCTACCTCTTGAAAACATTATATCCTTTTTATTTCTTTTTATTAAGCTTCTTCACTTTATAGTATTTGATTTTAAAAATGGAGCTAAATAAAAGTGAATTGTCTGAAATTTATTACATCTGCAATGATATTAAATGTAAATACATTATAGTCAACATTAGGCAACAGCTCTTCAGTAAGTATCACAGAACAGTTGAGGTTGGAAGGGACCTCTGGAGATCATCTAGTCCAACCCCCCTGCTCAAGCAGGGTCACCTAGCAGGGTCAATATTGTCCAGGACCCTGTCCAGCTGGCTTTTGAATAGCTCCAAGAATGGAGACTCCACAGCCTCTCTGGGTAACCCATTTCACTGCTCTGTCACCCTCACAATAAAGAAGTTTTTCCTCATGTTCAGATGGAACTGCCTGTTTCAGTTCGTGCCCGTTGCCTCTCGTCCTATTGCTGGGCACCACTGAAAAGAGTCTGGCCCCATCCTCTTGACACACTCCCTTTAGATATTTGTATACATTAATAAGATCCCCTCTCAGTCTTCTCTTCTCCAGGCTAAACAGGCCCAGCTCTCGCAGCCTTTCCTCATAAGAGAGATGCTCCAGTCCCCTAATCATCTTTTTAGCCCTTTGCTGGGGAGCCCAGAACTGGACACACTACTCCAGATGTGGCCTCACCAGGGCTGAGTAGAGGGGGAGAATCACCTCCCTGGACCTGCTGGCAACACTCTTCCTGATGCAGCCCAGGATACCATTGGCCTTCTTGGCCACAAGGGCACATTGCTGCCTCATGCTTAACTTGGTGTCCACCAGCACTCCCAGGTCCTTCTCAGCAGAGCTGCTTTCCAGCAGGTCAGCCCCCAACCTGTACTGGTGCATGGGGTTATGCCTCCCCAGGTGCAGGACTCTGCACTTGCCTCTGTTGAACTTCATGAGGTTCCTCTCTGCCCACCTCTCCAGACTGTCCAGGTCTCTCTGAATGGCAGCACAGCCTTCTGGTGTATTGGCCACTCCTCCCAGTTTGGTATCACCAGCAAACTTGCTGAGGGTACACTCAGTCCCTTCATCCAGGTCACTGGTGAATAAGTTGAACAAGACTGGGCCCAGTATTGACCCCTGGGGGACACCACTAGCTACAGACGTCCAACTAGACTTTGTGCCATTGACCACAACCCTCTGAGCTCTGCCATTCAGCCAGTTCCCAATCTACCTCACTAACTGCTCATCTAGACCATACTTCCTGAGCTTGCCTATCAGGATGTTATGGGAGACAGTGTCAAAAGCTTTACTGAAGTCAAGGTTGACAACATCCACTGCTCTCCCCTCATCTACCCAGCCAGTCATTCCATCATAGAAGGCTATCAGGTTGGTTAAGCATGATTTCCCCTTGGTGAAGCCATGCTGACTACTCCTGATCACCTTCTGATCCTTCATATGCTTGGAAATGGTGTCCAGGATGAACTGCTCCATCACCTTTCCAGGGATGGAGGTGAGGCTGACTGGCCTGGAGTTCCCTGGGTCCTCGTTCATGTCCTTTTTGAAGGCTGAAGTTACATTTGCTTTCCCCCAGCCCTCAGACACCTCTCCTGATCACCATGACCTTTCAAAGACGATTGAGAGTGGCCTTGCAAGGACATCTTAAAATCAGTATTATGTGCTGTCCCATACCAAGTTAATTTGCTGCTCCTCCTTCAGGTTCCTTGACTAGTGTTCCCACAAAGTCACTTACAGTGACTGTACATGCAAAAATTAAGTCTCAGCATCATGTGTCTACATACAATTCATCACATGTATGTGAAAACAACTGAAGTTTTACAGCATCATTATGTCTTCCTGCTCTTGCAAGCTTCCTCATCACCTTTAGCAAGTTAAGATTAGTCACCATCCCAGCTGACAGCTATTAGTGTAGCCCTACTAATAAATTCTTCTCCTTCAGGCCTGAAATTTCAGTTCATAGGGATTCTCAGTAACTTGTGATCCAGTTACCTTATTTACTTGATTTACTTTTTAAATAAGCAAATACTTGTAAGCCAAACCCACCACATATGATGGCATGCAAATTCTGGTACAAATCCAGTCATCTCAGAGTCAGAAAGTACTTCAAATCTCAGTTCTAATGGACTTTTATGTCATAGACATAGACAACTAAGCTCAAAAACCCTAACTCCTGTTTAAAGTAAACTACTAGCCAGTTTAGACAAGGTTGCTACTGCTGTCAGTAAGAACCTGCACTATAATGAACAGCACCTTGCTGAGGTGTCTCCAACCTTCAGGGTTTGTCCTACAAAAGAGATAGCAATATAAGCTGCTTTGACTGGTGAGGTTTCCATATAGGATAAAGGAATTAAAGCTCTGCTGCCCTCAATACGGTATGATGTATGGGATTCACCAAATGTGGAAACCTGAAAACAGATCTTTTATTTAAACACATACTTAAACCTGAAAATAATTCATCTTTGACTTCTGCTGGTCCACATACAAAACCAAACGTGACATTGTCAGCAATGCTGTATTTTGCTCTTAATTTAGATTTTTATTTTAATTTTAAAGTTCTGCTGCCACAAGCAACACATGAAGATTTTAGATCACTGATGTAAACTATGGCATGAACCAAACACATTTTATATTTTAATAATTTGGTACACAGTTTCCTTACATATACTACAGCTCACGGTATGCATTGTGTCACTCCTTTTCCATGTTCCTAACCTTACTGTGGTCTGTTCAGAGAAGAGGCTCTGACAATTCATAGCTTGTATCTTTACCTCAAGCTGTAAAAATGCATTTCATTCGAGAGGTTTCAGTGATAGGCAGTGTAGCATTTGCTACACTTGCCCATGTCCTATTTCAGCAAGGATAAGAAACTCTACATAAGGAAAAATATGGCACAGACCCTGTTGCCGCTGTGCCTAGCTGTACACAGGTTTCCAGACGTGTTTGTGAGAATTTAAGGTGTATCAGAAAACAAGCTTTAAGTTTCTTAACCTATCAACAGCATAGAACTCCTGTGATGTCACACTGTCAGATATGGAAGATAGTATCTGGTGTACTGCCTTTCGTAACTTTTCAACAGGTTGCAAAGCTAGACACAGAACATTTTCTGAGGCATGTGATAGCCTTTCATACCCTTCAGAAGGGTCGACAGTCAGGATTAAGCTTCAGTTGTGCAGTTCTCCTTCTGATTCCCAGGAAGATGGAGCTCCCCTTCTCCCTGACTGGGGAAGCTATCCACTGAAGTACAGCAAAGCTGTATACAAACTAGGAAATTAACAAACAAAAACTATACTTAGTGACAATCATGACTGCATCAGGAGATACACATCCAACCCAAACCTTAAAAGCACAGAAATAAAGAGGGGAAAGACTGCTGTATTCCACCACGCTTTTCTGTTGCCTAGATACTGTTGAGAACACACTCTGAAAGGCTTTCACTTCCACCTTTGGTGGGAAAAAAAATCCAGTAACCTCCTGTGCTTTAATATTAGCTACAAAGAAATTTCAGCACTTACTTTCACACATTTCATGCATGTCAATTTATATTGCTTTAACACTTGAAAGAGTTTATTTGATTGTGTTTGAGTGCAATTCTAATGGCGATAGGCTGCTGTCTTATCTTTTAGAAATGGCAGTGAAAGCCTCTGGAGTGTACTACCGAACAGCATTGAAGGCAATATGAAAGTGGAAATGAATATAGAAGTCCTTCCCTCTAACTTTGTATTTCTATACTTTAGAGTGGGTGGGTGGAGGGAGTATAACCCAATGCAATCTTAAACAACACTAAATATAGTTCTGTCTGTTAATATAGCTTAGGTAAAGTATCTATTAGATTTACTGAAATATTTAATTTTTAACTTGGCATGCAGAAGTGATTGCTAGATTACAGCTTGAGCACTATCAAAAGTTTCCATAGGTTTCTAAAACACTGACTGTTCTGGAATAACAGCCCACTAGTTAAATCAGCTGGTGACTTGCAATAATGTGATTTACTATGCAATGCAGATATTTAACTTTCAGGAAAAAAATTATCATGGGCTGAAAATACTCTAGTCTGATTCCCGGCTAAGGATTGTGCATGTTCAAAATCTGATTAACACAGTGTGATTGGAATGGATCTGGCTACAGTCTGTATCCTCTAGAAGGAACTATCAAGTAGTTTGGAGGGACTGGGGAAGGAAGGGAGAAAAACGATTTAGTTTAGAGCTGAATTTAGTATTTTAGAACTCCTTCTGTAAGAAAGACCAAGTCTCAAGACATATTTTAATTCATTACAATGTGTAAGGATTTATTTAAAATTCATTAARAAAAAAAAAAAAAAAAAACTCATGAATGAGATGGGTTCATCCGTAAACTCAAATAAGTCAAATATTCTTGAGAGATGGGAATTATCCCTTGTCCTCACAGCTACTGAAAACAGACCAAGCTTTTATTCTCCATTTTGGCTTATGATCATCTTCAAGAAGCACTTTACTAAACAGCATTTTCCAACTTCAGAAAATTATTTTAAACTGTTTTTCAGCTCAAACATTTACAATGATTTTGACATTAATTAGGAGTTGTCTGAAGGAACACCTCAGAGAAGTAATTTTATGGAAAAAGCAGACCTCTCAGCTCTGGAGCTTAAAGAAGGATTCATCACACCTTGTACTTCACATAACAAAATCTCCAGGCTGTGACTGGAGACTAAAGACTGGAGCCTTTCTGGAATTGTTATATCTCTGTGATGAAACCTTCCCTTCAGCATATAATCATTGCAATTATGTCTGTAATTGCCAATTTATACTTCTAAGAAGTGTCCTCAAGATTTCCTATCTCTTGAATGTCCTTTACTTCTCAACCTTCCCCTAACAGGTCTCCCTCTGCAGTTCGAAAAACCTAAACTTCATGATGGACGTGATTTGCAAAATGTCATAATTACCAAGATATTTATCTCCTGCTCAGGATCAGAGGTGCTTTTTTTTAAAAACTCAGTTTTATAGCTGTCAGTTTAGATTGAACTGGGTATGCACTTAGGATAGTCAGTGTTTCACTAACTATACATGCATGGCTTGGCGTTCAAATACAGCTCTGTTACTCTGAACTGGGCCTCAGTGGTTCTTAAATGAGGAACTTTTACAGCTTTCACTTTAAATAAGTTTCTTCTCACATTTTCTTCCTGGGCTTGAATGCAAACATTCATCAACAGGATTCCAACCTTGTCTGTGACATATCCTAAGGCAGCTGGTTTAGACTGGATTCTTCTAACTCTAAATGTATTTTGTTGATTTGGTTGACACTTTCTTCCTGATGCACGAACCCAGAAAAAGAGATCTTCTGCCCAGACAACCATCACAACTATTTTTCTATGCAGAGCTGAAGGTTTTTTTGTACTTCTGAAGGATCACCTGCTACAGATTAAGGTGTGATATCAGTGGCTCACAGCACTGATGCTCATCCCTCTGCCTTGCACCTCCCCCTTTCCAAGTCATAAAGCAATTCAAATCTGTTCTCAGTAGAAAGGAGGCTGATCTAAAGCTGGTGATAAGACACTCCAAAACCTTTAAAAACTGCTAAATAGACACATGCCCACTTGCACCCAACAATTTTATTTAGAAAGATTAGGCAAGTTTTGCTAACATTTGTCAAAGGAGAGACTACTTCATCCCCTCTTGTTTTCAAGTAAAGATGGGACAACAGTTTAGAAGACAGAGGCTTATCAAGACTGTAGTTTGACTATCCACTTAAAGCCTCAATTTTAAAGGTTTAAGAATATTGCGCAAGCAAGGACAGGCACTTATTCCTTCACTTGAACATGATGGCACGGTACAATGAATAGGATGATGTGGTACAATGAATACTTATGGTAAAGTCACAAAAGGGAATATTCTGTTGAAATAGTTTCTAGGTGTACTAGAATATAAATTATCTCTAGGACTCCTCACAATTATATCTTCAATAGATCAAGAATATGAAAATAGAGAAACTGACATTTTGAAAAGATGCTCTAATCATGAATTTCACTTTCTATTGCTACTTCAGATATTTATCGCTTAATGGAATGATTTCTATGAATATCCCTCTGATTTTCTCAAGCACTTCTTTTTCTGAGGCTGCAACATTCCTAGATGATTGTGCCTCCTAAACCACTTCTCAGACGGACTTGGAGAAACACAAAATTAAGACATGGGTTGTGGGGGACTGTTCCCCAGAAAATACTCTCTTAGGCTTCCCAAGAAAAGCAGCAGTAGCCTTCTAATTAGAAACCTTGAGGAGCAGCAGTTTCTAAGGTAGTAAGGATAAGGAAGCCAAAAGATTTTCACTGCAAGACAAGCAAAGACAAATATATTTTTACTTTACTACAAGTGGTTGTGGCTACGCTACCTACTGTCTTACACTGCTGATTGTACAGCAATCACAATTGCTGATACAGGTTAAAACAGGGATATACTTGCTGATTTTATATAGGACTTTTTCCTCATACATTCAGCTTTGGCCTCAGTTCCACTTTCATCTTAATCACATCCTTGCATCAGATGAGAAAGACCTACACAGTTTTCCACCTTCATAAGTTTTTGTTTTCTTGTCTATTCATTTTCTAACATGTGCATCTCTAAAATTAGAAGAACATTGATGCTTAATTCCAGGAAGCTTATCAGAGACTGAGTTATCTTCCTCAAAAGTATTAGCTTTATTTCCTAGTCTTTCAGAGATGTGGACAGAGACCTTCTCATTAGAAGTATTAAAACGTTATGCTGTCCTTTCAGCAGCTAAGTGTTCTTCATAAGGGAGAGGTATAACTGAAGGATTGCAAATACCACCTGCAAAGCATGTAATACACATTTTCCTCAGAAAAACAGCAGCCTTTTTACAATCTCCTGCAAGTCATCTGCAAGAAGAGAAGTAATCCTCTCCCTTAATTGAAGAGGGTTAACCATTTCATGCTAATTCCCACCATACAGAATAAATAATCCAGAGCCAACAAATAAAGGCTAGCAGGTGTCAGACTGGCTTCCAAGGAGAAGGATATGGAAGAAAGGAGTACTCCTAGGCCATCTTTGCCAATATATTAGGGACTTGGCTTACTTTCTGTGTGAGCACGCATTGTTTCTGCCTGGTTAACTAATGAATGAGAAGAATATTTCTGATGTCTAGTATTTCTACTATTTATTCACATTCATCAAAGAACAGATGCCTCCAATTAGACTCTCATGCTGCTGCTTCAAGCTCTGAAAGTAGTCCCTATATCCAGTGAGGGTGAAGAGCATTGAAAAATATATCCTTAGAAAAATTTAATTTAATTTAGATGAAGAATCTTTAATTCAACTGTCTTGATGGGGATCTTGCATATTTATCAGCCTTGTTTTGTCATTCTCTGGTACGACTGTCTCTCCCTTCTTATAATCTGCAGATACCTATAACCTTAAATAGATCAAACTTGCATCTGACAGATGACTGGGCTATTGAAACATTCTAAACATGCACAGGGCCTATAACATATTTCTGCTTAAAAGTATATATTTGTGTGATTGTGTATACGCACAAACACGCATTTCATAAACAAAAAAAGTGTGTCACCTGATGTGTGTTTCTTCTGGCCTGCAAGACAAAGGTTACTGATCATAGCTGAAAAAGTTACCTGGATCTGGGCTCTGTTGCCAGCTGTTATATTAGATATTGTCCAGCATGCTTCCTTTTTGATAGATTCTTTTGGGCTGCTTAGCAAGTGCAGTAAACTCTGCAGGGCTGAACAATTCAGAATTACCTGTGTACAAAGGAAAAACACACCTTAGACTAGATTTAGGATAGTAAATCACCTGGAATAAGGAATAGCGTTGCCAAGAATTAAAGTATCTCCCAACAGATGATCTCTAAATCATCAAACATCATCAAACAAAAAATGAACAATAAATAACACAAAAACAATAAAAGATCCACAGTGCAAGAACTAAGAAATGTGTGCTTTTAATGCAGGAAAGCTAGCAAGAAAAACAACTGAGCAATTAGGTCAGGGATCATGCCTTCACTATATTTTAGGTGTCACCTGAACAGAACAAGGTAAGTTGGGAAGATTTTCCTGTATTCTTGACTTCCATATTTTGGTATACCTGGAAGCTCTAACTGCTTCTGTTTCCTACATCAGCTGGCATGGAGGGCAGATTGCTGCCAGTGTACAGCAGAGAACAGAAATGTTGCGGAAAAACCTGTCTTTGCAAAATCAAATTTTAAGTGCCCAGCAAATACAAGAGAACACACCTCAAAATAGGTATGTTACCAGACAGAATACTTGATTCCGTAATGTTTGATACTGAAGGGCTTTTTGACCTCTCTGAAATGGAACAACAGGATTCAATGACTGAATAATAAACAACAAATTTTAAATTAAGTTGCAAACTCCTACAAGTAAGTCAAAAATATGAAGAGCTTATGAAGAAACATGGTAGTTTTACAATTTGTGGACTGAATCTCCTTGCTCATCTCTCTCCTCCTCCTTGGCTCTGCACATAGTCCTAAAAACCTTTTGCTCCAAATTAAAAAAAAAAAAACACACCACACACACAAAGATTATGGTTCAGGTTTTTAATCAGTTATGCATTGGGGATGGAAAAGATTTCTTTTTTCCCCTCAAACATATTGTCTACATTTTTGGCCATCTTCAAACACTGGCAGTTGTCATTAGTTGGAAATGAGATATTAAGTAAAGGTAGGTTTGTGCTCTGAGGCTGCACAGAGAACTTTTCAGGCACTTGGCTTGTATCCTGCTTACATGCTCAGATTGACTGTCAAAGTTGGGTCCTTCCTTCTCCCTCCCAGATCTAAAGATTTTTTTTACATGTATTCTGCCTCCTTTCCCCTCACCCCCCTTTGGCATACAGCATAGTTTGCCTGTGGGACTATCAAGCTATCTTATTTAAATAGCTCTCTAGAATTTTAGGAATGCTGATGGTACAATCCTCTTTAAAAATTATGTGCAGCAAAAAAGTCAAAACAATTTGCTGAACTGGAATTTAAGATTTATGCAGTATTTAATGACCTGCAACACATATGATTTAGTGAGTCTGCGTGGTTTTATCTTTAATGAAACTATGAAACCACCAAACGCACCTCCAAATCATTCTTATGACCGATTTGTGAAACAAAGAAACCCGTGAGAAAATACAAGCATGCTTATGCAACTCAGCTACAAAGCAAACATAACAATCACAAAATTATGCAAAATTCCAGCACGAGTGATAAGATAGCCAAACAGTGTCTTGTTGCTGCTAACTCATCGTTGTCTCCGGTTTCATTGTCAAGCCTACCAAGCAGCAGGATGACAACCTAATATTGGGAGGATGAGGCATCAGGTTCCTACTTCCCAGTTTAATTCCAAACAACTGGGAGCCGCTGCTTCTTATTGATGCTTCTCCAAGCACGTGCCCAGACTCTGTTATATGCCATCCAAACCTGACCAGATACTTTTTGGCATGTTCATCACAGACTGTCAACAGCATGAGAGGTGACAGGCCTTCAATGGCTCTAACATGACACATCATTCAACATAAAATGCAGCCTAAGAGGCAGACTTGCTTTAAAGAAACCAAAAAAGAAAGGCTCGAAGGGTACTGCATAGCCATGCAAGAATCCCAGATAAGGCTGTTGCAGTTCAGGACTGAAGAGAAAAACTAAGAAAACCACCATGCGTTTTGAGGCAACTAGTGTCATCAATCCTTCACTTTCAGGCTTCAAAAGGAACAAGTGGAGGTGCTTGTCTATAAGTTACCACAATTAAGAGAGAAAATCAGCAGTACGATACCAGTGAATCCATACCTGGGTCTGGATATCATCTCCTGTTACAATGTTCCCAACAGCTCGTAAGGCAGGAGATACAACTTTGTAGTCGCTGTGCCTAAAATTACCAAAGAAAAATTTAGTGTTAACCATCCTAAAGCATCTCCATCTTTACCTCCGCAGGGAAGGAACGTTAGCCAGGGAAAAATTCCCCTGCTAAATCTGACTCAACTCTGACAATCAAACACAAAACACCCTTTAATTTTATACTAATGGTAACTCTTTCTAAGGCTTTTAAATATTTGGGACCTTAGATATCATTCATCAGCAAGAAAAAAAATGAAATATGGGATTAAAAAAAGATCCAAGTACCTCATTTTAATAGTCAACAAGTATAAAAAAAGTGCCTTCTACAAGAATTAAACATTTAGAATCACTTTGTTGACTTGGGAACTCAACAGCAGTCAAAAATCTTGCACTGTATTCTTAGGGTTGCTTGTTTGAAATTAAGAGCTTTTTTCCAACAGGAAATATCAAATCCATCAAGATTCTCCTAAATTTCACATGAGTTTCTCCCTCTCAGCAGCATTCTGAGCCCAAAGGATTCCTTCCACAATGCAGGACACTTAAGTGCAAGAGGGTTAACGTAAGTTCCTTGGTGTAGATTCTATATACATAAAGCTAATATGCCAGTTAAAACAAACTGTCAGTCTGTCATTAAATATCTCGTTTCAGAAAGAATGTTTCTGGGAGAGCATAACAAAAAACTCTCATTTTCCCTTTATTACCTTCACTAAAACTGTAAAATTCCAACTAATAGAAATAAAGTTTGTGCTTAGAAAAACTTCAACATACACAGCTACAATACTAAGACTACCCAATCAACTTATGGTCCAATTTTTCAAATTTACTTAGCATCTATTACTGATAAGACAGTATAGGCATCTTTGGGAGGGAAAAAATAATAATCAGCTTTAACTACAAAACCTACTTAAAGAATGTAACAGGCAAATATGCAGGGAGTGAGCGAGAGGAACATGGACAGAAGTGTTGTGTTTAACTTAACCATGTCTCCATATGGCCATTTCATCATCTTCTGTCATCATATCCATCCCCCCACCATCATTATTAATATTAACATTGGAATAAACAGACCTTTAGGAAGGGTGAAGTAAGGAATTTTTTTCTGAAATGAAAACACTTCTTCATAAAAAGGTACCTTAGTTAATACATTCTCTTTGTTAATCTAATATCAGATTTTACTGACCAAAGCAGGCTTACACTGAAACACTCCTCTACAATAGAGGTTTAGGAAATTATTTGCATTTAATGTCCCTGATGTCAATTCTAATAAGTTTTACCATTCATTAAATTTGTATCTTTGGTATCATTTGGAAATTTCATTAGTAGCTAATTGTAACATAGTAATTATAACATGGACCTTAATAGGACAAGGAAAATTTCAGTATATATAATTTCTTTTCCATTTTACAAAAATATGGCTAATAGATATGGGGGAAAAAAAATCTCTTAAAGAACAAAACTAGTACAAGAAAAGTTACATGTTTCTCTTACTCATGACAAATAGAGAAGATTAGAAACGGGTAAAATTAAAAAAACCTCACATCTTGCTTTTTAGAAATTATTAAATTTCAGGATAAATCGACCTAAGCTTTCTGTTGTAGGAACCTTGACTTTAAGGAAAAGAGTGAATAATACATTTGCTTAGAATGGGTTTCTTACATCAGCAATTCCACAAGTCTTCTGCACACTCCTGCATCAATCACAGCCTGGATCTTATCATTGGGGCCATCAGACAAATAGGACAAAGCCCAGCAGGCATCAGCTAATACATCTATATCATTGACAAAGAGCAGCCAGGAAAGCACACTAAGACAAGGTGAAACCTGTGAGACATTAAAAAGAGATACATATATTGTGCAATTGAAAGAGCCAGAAAAATCTATTAACATATCAATTAATTCTGCATGTGACAATATAGAACACCACACTGGCAACTCAGGCTGGAATACTCAGAAAATTTCACTTAGGTAGCACTTACGTGCAGGGCTGTAGCTATACACACACAGAGGAGCAAGTCAGCAGAAGAGCACGTATGGGAATTCTTCAGCTTCTATAGTACAACATCTGGCAACACCTAAGATGTGCCATACTTTGCATTAAAGCAACCAAAGTACAGTTCTGTTCTCCTGTGGGATGGGCATCTCCAGTACAGGAATAATAGCAAATAGCTAGGAGGCAGTAATATCAAACTCTCAAAGCAGTGGTTGTGAATGCCTGCCCAAAGGAGTAAATGTATTCACAAACTTCATTTTGTAAGAAGCCCATATATTGGCTCAGAGAGAAATTCTGAAAAGTGAAATATTTTCTGTTTAGTTTGAGCTTCACCACTCCCCTCTTCTTGCTTAGTTGGATACCACCACCACCCAGTGCACTGCCTTTCAAACATGTCTTACCTTGGCAAAATCTGGAGGAGGATTCTTTCCTCTGCAGAGGTTGGATAGGGCCCATACAGCATTTCGGGTCATAGTGAGACGATTCTGTTTTGAAAGCAGTCTAAAATCAAAGCAAATGACCTTTGCTTTTTAATTTAAAGCAAGGCAATCTGGAAGGGTCATTTATCAACTGCATGAATCATTAAAGTAAACTCAGGCTCACATTTTAATTGACACCAGGTGAAAATATGCTAGAATTTTTTTCAATAAAAATAAATCCCAAGGAAAATCATCCTCAGTGGCTGGATACTAACATTTATGCTAGATATACACCAGCACCCTGACAAGAACAATAATGGTCACACTCCAAAAGTATGAGCATTTAACTGCTTAGATACTGACATGGCATATTAACAGTCAAAAGGTGCAGGAATTGTGACAAAATTACTGTAAATGGAAGGATCTTCTTGAAATGATGCCAGTAGTTTTGGAGAATACTCTTTTCACTGAATAGCCATTTTTGTGTCAAAGTCTCAGTCTGTCAGCCTCACTCTTAATCTTACACTTTTGTATACAAGTTTACTAGGGAAAGAAAACAAAACTTTTCCTTTACAAAACAAAAAACATGTATAACCTGGCTTAGGGCTTTTCAAACATTAAAGACTGTCACTTATCTCACTGCAATTATAGTCCACAGATACCACTGTATCCAAATATCAGTCCTAGCACTGACAAAAATTTCTATGCAGCTAGTTAATTAAGTCAAACACAGGGTGAAGCCTCTAAACAATGCATGTTCCTGACACCTTAGAAATGACAAGCCACAGTGTTCTTTGGCCGAAGAGAAATGCAGTAAGGCAGGATCTCCTTTTTCCACAACTGTAACAAGTCAAAAGTTTCTTTTTCTCAGATCCCTCCCTCACTGTAGCAATGGCACTAGGTGAGCAGTGGAGAACTTCACCACTGCAAAAGGAGTTTGCAAAGGACAGCGGCTGAGTAATACTAGCTTGGACACAATATTGTGAGGTGGTGTCACTGTTTCAGCAGTAATAATGAGGAGCAAGTCCAGCAGAGGACCATAAAGATGGCTAGGGGGCTGGAGCAAGTGACAAACAAGGAGAGGGTAAAACCTAGATTTGTTCAGCCTTAAAAAAAGGCTATGTAAGATGAGAGATTTAATTGTTGTCAACAACTCTTTAACAGGAAGATACAGAAAAGATGAACCCAGACACTTCTCAAAGGTGTGCAGTGACAGGACAAGTGCCATCGACACAAGTTAAAACACAGGAAATTCTGATTAGGTATCAGAATATTCTTTTTCACTGTGCAGTGGTCAAATATTGGAACAGCTTGCCCAGAATAGTTATGGAATCTCTGCCCTTGACGTTTCAAGTTTGACCAGATAAGTACTTCAGCAACTTAATCTGATCTCACGTGCTTTGAATACAGGGTTGGACTAGACGACCTCCAGAGGTCCCTTCCAACCTAAATTATTCCACAATTCTATAAAAGGCCCAGACATTCACCCACCGTGTAGAATATAATGGCTCTGGTTGAGCTACTCCTCCATTTTAGCTCCAAAAAGTAGTTCAGGGGACCCCATATAAAGTCTCATTAGACCCCAGTAAAAATAGTCATTGTCTTTCAAGGGAAACAAACTGTGCCAGTCAAGTTAAGTCAATTTACAAGCAGCAACTTTCACCAGTTTACAAATTGCAGCAAAAATTATATACCTAACCTCATTGCATACTGCATACACTGAGTTGTTAATAGCCTTATATTAGCTGTAGCCTTTTAGATTCAGTCTTATCAGACACTCGAGCAAAATGCTGAAGAACATATTAAAACAGACTTACTGCAATAAAGGGGGCAGGATATTACAGTCCAACACATAGTCCCTGCACATAGTGCTGTCCCCAGCAATGTTGCCAAGAGCCCATACTGCCTGCAATGAAAAAGACAAGAGTGATTGCTTTTATTCCTACAATGCAACCAGTTTAATATATGTATTATAGTGAGATACACTCTACTCTCACTGTTAGGTCCTAGACAATATACAAAAGGGGAACGCATTCTGGTTGAGAGTTATATGTACATAGTCAAGCTCACTATATTGTTCAGGAATATTTACACAGATCTAAAAGGAGTATCAAAAATGGCCAGGAGGTATGTTTGTAAAGACCTCTGCAGGCAGACATAACCTTGCTCTGCCTACAGTACGAGAGGCAAGCTTATCTCCTCCAGCTACATGCCATCTGGTTTAGAACTGGTGCAAGTCCAGATGGTTCAGAGCACAGGTCAAGCAAGCTCATATCCACCCCCCAAAATTTGTGCATAACACCCCATATTAGTATTTCCTAAGAAGCCATAGAAACATGCATTGTTTATAATACAGTCATATTAGGAATGCTGACAGTAGTTTCATCAAGAAAGATGAAAAGCAGAATCTAAATGCAAGGTAAACCAATATTCAAAGAGTTCAAATGGGCACTGGCATATATTCTTTAAGAGAACACAATGCAAGACAGAACCAATGCTGCCTATTAGACATATGCATGACAAAATACAAGGACACGTATTTCCTCCCTCAGGCACTGGTGTTACAGTAACCCCTCACTTTGAAAAATAAGAGCTAAAATACCAGAAGATAGTCAAAGAAGCATGAAATCCATCTTCTGTAATATGATAAGAACAAACAATTTCACTGTTTTTGATTTATGCATTTGGGTCGGTCTTTTTGATATTGTTGTTCACTAGTATCAGAGCTATAACTGAAAAAAAAAAAAGAGGAAGTAGTCTATACTAAGTATAGATGTCAGTTTTATGAATTGCATGTGATTTACAGATATATTTTTTCCACACAAAGCTCACATGCGCTATTTATTTTAAGTTTGCAGAGGACTAAGTGCCATACTAAACAGAGAGTGTATCTGTATGTAAAAAAGTCTACACAACCACTGGAAATACTTCCAATATTGCATGTGGCTTCAGGATAAAAGCAATCCTGTTTATCATGGACAAAAGCAGAACGCCTTCCCTTTGCTGGTAACTTTGTACAAAGATACAGCCTTGCTGTTTGAAAACCCTTACGCACTTTAGGACACTCCCAGAGTCTGTATTTCACTTATCTGTGGTCTTTGTTTCTGCCTGTATAATAATAACTATTTTTAGGGTTGACAACAGTGATAATCACTTAATCCAAGCATCTATTCTGGCTCTGAATGGCAGAGTGGTTTTGCAACAGCACACCTCACATCAGAAAGTCTGCCCAGAGAAGTCAAATAGCATCTCTTCCCTGCCCTACAAAATCAAGAGCAAGAAAGCAGCAGTCTAGCTGAGTTGCTTGATATCATAGGGCCTGATAACAGAGGACCTTGCAAGAAATTCTTGACAAGCTGCAAAGAAACTAAAATATCTTTAGTAAAAATACGTAGAACTTAGTTTAACAAGGAAAGTCTTCCTTGAAGAATCATCTCAGCTCTTCAGATAAACAAGGAACATAAATCAAAACTGATTTAAATTCTTCTCATCAGACACTGCTACAAACATAATGCTTCCTCGTCCTTCCCCCAGATGACATGTAAACAGTGACATGTCTTTAGTTTTCTTGTCTGAATAACGTTCAAAGATTTCCACTGCTGTCTTCTGTTCAGTCTTCAAGATGCCAATGGCTTGCTTGCCATAATAGACATTTTGACTTCATTTTAAACATCCCAAATATTTTTATCTTCTTTTCCAAACAGTTGTAGAGGTAAAAGGATATTTAATTCCAGTAAGTTTCAGAGGTATTTTATCTAATTAATAAAGAATTCAATGTCAGTACTTTTACTGGATTTCCAATAACCACATCCATACCTGAAAAGAGGGTAAAATTTTAAGAATTGTAGTCTGTATTTTTAATCAAAGATCTTAGGTAGCAAAGTTGTATGTAAACTGAAAATGCAAATGCTGCCTTGTCAACTGACATCATACATTTTTGTACATCTCTATAGATTTGCATTTATTGCCAAATGCAGGAGTAGGGATTGTTGCAGGTCTCCAAATTGTTTTTCTCATTATTAAACTCCAGTGTGTTTTGTTTTTTTTCTCCCCCCTTCTCAAGGCTAGACAATTTTTATAGTGAATTATAGTAAATTGCCAGTTTTCTAGAGTACTGTTGAGCCATATGGTACCTTCTATGCATAATCCATATGCTTTCTGACAATCTTCCATTATCCCCAGGATTCTGAAGGTTCTCAGCCATATCTATTTTGTTAGGTCTTGGGATATTTAAACCAAGTGCTAAACCAACCATCAACAGCACAGAGTCTGTGCCTCTCAGTGGAGAAGAAACATTATGAAATACAAATCAATGTTTTTTCCACCTTTGGCTGTTAACCTGAGAAATGGATCTAATGTTGGGATGAAGACTGTGAAAATTAGCTTGCATACGTATATAATTGGATTAGTGGACACAGGGAAAGATACTAGACATCCAGATTCTTAGGAGATGATTTCAACTATGCCCCAAAACAGAAAATAACCTTTCTTTCAGTGGCTGGGGTGATGGGACTTCCTCTTTACTTGCATCTCATTCACTCAGATAAAGTAGCTCATACTTGTGCCCCAACTGTTTTTTCCTGATTTTGATGACTAAGGCCTAGTCAGTAGGACTTCTGATGTATAAACCAGCAAAAAGAACTCAGATACCAGACTCGCACGTCACCTCTGTGACAAACAAACAACAGTTACCAAAAGGCACAGCAATACAACTAGTATGAAGGGGAAACATACTGAAGAAAAACAAATTGGTAGTTTTAGCTGGAAATGCAAACCTTCCCAAAGGAGAACAGGGCAGCTGGGGATCTTCCTGCCACCAGCTATCCTTCAGCTGCAGAGCACAATGACAAACGCCTGTCCTTGGGAGAGGTGTCTCAGGAGTCTTAGACTGGCAGCAATAAGGCCTTGCCTGGTTTTGAAGGAAACACCATGTTTGTTAAGGGAACCCAAGTTGACATGCGGGTTTTAAAGGGCACTCAGGGTAGAACTGCAGCAAAGACACTGCTGAAGCTACATCAACCACAAACATTTTCAAAGGGCTTTGACGGGGTCCTTCAAAAGAAATCATTTCAGTCTAGCGTTTCTAAATCTCTAAATATAATCTTTTCTTCTCAAATGGAAGAAGGTTCAGACTTATGCACCTGACTAAAAATAAAGTATACCAAAAAACAGAGAGAAAGAGCGCGTGCGAGGAGCATAGCCCAGAAGTTTTTCATAAATACTGGAGCAGTAGCTTCTGTCATAACTCATTTTCTTTGGCGGGAAAAATGGATGCCAACTGGTTTGACCATCAGTCACAGTGAATATCACAGAAAGGGTGATACACAATGCAAAGAATGAAATAGAAGAATTAAAGGATGGGAGGGTAATTGGATGTCAGTTTGCATAGCTTAATGGAAAACAGATCTTGTAAAAAGAAACAAGATATAATTTCATTAACATATGTGTGGTTTAATAAACGTAGTTATAAAGATTCCATCACGCAGACTTCTATCAAACAGCTGACTTAGTATCACACAACATTCAAATTAGCATACGCAGAAAAAACAGTGTGATATATTAGATTAAAACTCACTTATGAATTTGGAAAACAAAGGGGAGAAAATTTTGGCCAATATGGCCAAATATCATCCAATTTAGAAAATACAGCTGGAGTTGCCCAGAACCTGATCTGCTCAAAACACAGATCTAACTGCTGAAGTCACTTGCATAAATGCTGAGTTGCCCACAGCCACAAAATGAAACACAAATATTTCACATCGAGCAATCAAAAAAGCCCACAGAACTAGTATGCACTTACTGAAAGCTGGTATAAGCAAAACGCTCAGCATCAGACACTAAGTGGTAGATATATTTATCTCGGAAACCTGCAATTATCTTAATCGTAAAAATCTCTTCCTTCTTCTTCTTCACTCACTATACTGTGTTCCAACTTTAACAAACAGGGTCATAGCACAACAAATGAAAGCCTCCTTTACTACCCACTGATTTGTTACTACAGCAACAATCTGTACAAGTATTGAATGAGACGAGGCTCTTCTGGAAAAAGTATTTTATCATCGTGTACTTAATTCTACCTTGTAGTGCAGAAGCACAAGAGCCAAAACCTTTGTGCTCTTTTGCATTTTTCATTTTCTTTTAGTAGATATTAAGATGAAGGGTTTGGTTTTTTTAAAGCTGTCAGGAAAAAAAACAAAAAACAAAACAACACACAGAACTTCCTTCAAGGTGACCTGCAGCAACCCCAAAGTCAGCTGTCAGCAGGGCTGCAACCTGTATACCTGCAGCACAGAAACCTATGATGGAAAGGTGTGTATAACACTTTGCAGTAGTACATCTTCCTTCTTAAGCACCACTTACTATTCAGCAATTTGTTGCTGTCAGTTAGAGACTTGTTAATAACAGAGATCATGGATTCAACACCTGAACTGCATAGGAAAATATTTTCTGGTGGTTACAACCCAGTCAGCCTGCCTACAATCTAAATGTTAACATGTCAGCAGTTTATTAGGAGACAGAGGAGGAGGGACAGAGATAAACTACTTAACTGTGGCCCCTAAGCTCTTCTGTTAATTCACACACATCTTAAAGCTGCACAAATCATTCTAAATCAGGCTGGCTCTTCCCACACGCTGTCTGAACATCAGCAGGAATATTAACAGCCTAAGAGAAAAACAAGTTAGGCCTTGCACGGAAGATCATTAAGAGCAAAGAATGGAGTATCTCTTACCACACTCAATGCCCCAGCCGTTCTACAGAACAACATTTGGCAAGCAATGATTGAATTTTGGAAAGTAATGCCACCAATTTCAAATCCCCAAAAGCATAAACTCCAAAAAACATTTTTTATATCATATAGCTAAGTTTGGATGGATTTTCACATAGGCAGAAGATGGCATCTGTCTACCATTTTGGCAAGCTCCATACTGAATTTCTAGTTTCTACAACAACAAAAGGAGACTAATTTCCTCAAAGAAAGCTAAAAAAATTGATAAAAATAGTTTTCCTTTAATATCATTTTCTGAAGTACGGACAAAAATACTTATTTCCTTTAACACAATTTTCTGGAGCACCTGAATTCAATTTCTCTTAGAAAGCCCTTTCCAAAATAATTCAGCCCAAGGCAGGCCACTGAAAATGGAAAGATTCAGAGAACTGAGGAACTAGAAAGCTATGAGCAACTGAAAAAAACAGTGTCTTTCGTGTGGAAAATGTTAGGCAACCTTAAGTACAGGTGGCACTTTCTGAGCCAGCTATAAGAGAGAAAGGCAAATTGAGAAAGGCAAATTATACAAAGCGATCCAAACGGCTTACGGGCTGGACTCTTCCGATCATGCATCTCAATACAGCCCAACACAAAGTCAGACATCTAGGAAAAGAGAATAGAGGTCACACTTACAGGATGGAGAACTGAATCCTGGAAGTCTGTGACTCTGAAAAGTGCAATGGATCATATTGGATAATCAGCTTAACTCGAGCTCACAGATTGCTTCTGTGGCAAAGAGTCCTCATACACATCTTGGATATTTATGTAGGGAGGTAACAAGTAGAAATGAAAATGAGGTATTACCTCTGCAGACAGCATGTCTGAGAGATGTTACTGGAATATCCAGTGCTTATGACTTCATTGCCACAAAAATATATTAAAAACAGAGCAACGTTCAGAAAAGGGTCACCAAAAAAAAGAGGACAAGAAATACCTTTACAATGAGAATTCAGAGTTTAATTTCATTTGATCAGGAAAAACTTACACCATGAACTATAAGTAAGCATAGGAAAAGACAGAGAGCTTGCTGAGTAGCTAATGAAACAAAAGCCATGCCTGAAACCTAAAACTACTCACATTGGCACAGTGAAGGTACATTATTTTCAAGTTAGGATTATGAATTACTGAAAATCTGTGTGCCAACATGATCAATATTTCATCACCTGAAATCTTCAAAGCAAGATTAGATACCTTTCTATCTAGCACAAACACAACTTAGGTATCTCATGAAGAAACTACCAAGTCAAATGTTTGCTTTTTGCTTTGCACTGTGGTCCCTTTGTGCCTTAATTAATCTAATTAGTAAGGAAGGTACCAAAGTGGCATTTACAGACAAAGATCAGACCTTTATTCTTTCACTTTAGCCATGACGTTTCAAGATGTTTTCTGCAACATCCTGCAGACATATAGAAAGCTTGATTATGCTTTTGCCTCCTTTCCTCCAATTTTAGACAGCAAAGTATAACACACTCATACTTTATCTTCAGGGGAAACACGTAAGAACTTTCATTTTCTAAAGTCATTTTTTAAACAAGTCTTTTCGAATTCCTCATTAAGCAGAACAATTTTAACCCTTTACAGGCTGAAATACATTACTCCATTGGCAGTGGTTAAATATATCATTTCCAGAAAAAAGAAAATTAACACTGCAATACTTGCTCAGACATCTTAACATATATTAGGTAGGAAACAATTGTGCAAAACTGCCAAACACTATATTCCCTCTAAAGGCACAGGACTTTCTTACAGAAAGGTCTTCTTCCTTTCTGTAAAGAACCAAAACCAACACTATTCTTAATCTTTACCTGTTCCTGTACATCTTCAAACTCTGAACTGAGCAGCTCTATGAAGATGGGGACAGCTCCCGCTTGGATCACTATTCGAGTCTGAAGGGAATTTCCCGAGGCAATGTTTGTCAGCACCCAAGCAGCTTCAAACTGGAAAAGAAAATACAGAAGAAAGTTTATTGGAAATATTCTGTGCTATAGTAAAATTGAGGGAAAACTAAATGTCTTTTAAAATCAGAAAGAATTGGTGGAGGGGAAGCTTGATATACCTAATTATCTCAGACAAATTTGCAAACTAAGAGTCAGAAATGTACAATTAGAATTATCAGTATCACATGAAATCAAAATCTGCATAAATACCCTACACGAACAAAATCAGATTTGCTATGGCTTTTCAAATCTTATTTTTTTGCTGTGCAATTTTATTATTTCCAGTCTATTCCACTGCCTTTCCTCATTGGCTACACACACACACACACACAAAAAAAGGAGTCCTTTCACAAGACTTTTGATACCTGCATTCACTAAGTCAGCAATGATATTCCTGAAGATGGACTGAGAACCAAAGGAGACTTTCAAGGTTGTTTGATAAAACTTGATGGATATAAAAAAATAAATACATAAATGCCATTTGAAAAAATGAGAATGAAGATTTCCCCCAAAACTTTATGATCACAATCTGATAGAACTCTGCAACTGCAGCAAAGTATTCCTTTCTAACTCTGGTGATTAGAATTGCTGCCAAGATTTATTCATGCATCATGTTTTTATTCAAGACTGTTTAAGCTAACTTGAGATCCTGACTTAACACTTTCATCTTTTAACTGTTTTTGTATTTTTTTTTTTTTATCTCAAGTTGCTTAAGCATTAACAATTTAAGCTGAACTACAAATTTTAACACTAACTGATACAGAACTCCCCAATTTGGTAGATTTCTGCATGCTTCTGAGTCCAAAAATTGTTACATTACACTAACAAATATAAGAAGCAAACATCCAGAAGCTAGAGAACAAAAAAAGACTGTTAAAGGTGAATGAAAAGGCAAAACCAACAAGCAGTAAAAATGGAAAACTGCATGTCATTAACTTTTGACATTACTAATGATTTTTAATAAACTAATATTGATCCAGCAGTATTCCAGTGAAAACCTGATATACTTTCCAAACTAGCTGCTAATCTGAGGAGCAGCAAGGGATTATATTTAGGATTTAATGATAAAAACAACTTCCATTAAGGAGATGCACAGAATCCTATGGGCCTGAAAGAAAAACTAAACAATTAAGTGTAGGCTTGCAAGTCATGTATTTTTTAAGTACTATTAATGATTAAGACTTCAATTTTAAAAATGCAACTAATTCTGCCTTCCTGACAGAACTAAAAGAAAAATCATCTTGCAGTAGGACGTGATTGGAATAAAGGATTCCAAAATGCATTGTTTTAATACAAGACAAAGTATGGGCTGCAATAAAGCAAAAACACACAATGCCAAATTGCAAAACTTATCTTTAATGAACTAGAAGCAAAAAGTTCAAAGGCAGGGGTTAAGACCAACACAAAATGTACTTACCACCCTGTAATTTTACTTTCTCTGATATTAGTACCTAGTTTTCTGGTACAGCGTAACAGGTTTACTAGCCATCCTCCAATCACAGAGGTGTCTTTCTTGTATTTTAGAACTTGCCCTTTAGTTTCCCAATGGGTGCCAGCACAGTGAACTATTCAGAACACAGAGACTCTCACACTCTCTCCAGTCATATACCCATAATGGAGAAAAAACACTACATATACATAGATTAATTAAAATTAAGATCAAATAGCCTGGGTACTTTCCCTTGTTCAGATCCGCACTTTATTTCAACCTTTTATGAAATCAGTTCTGATACGAGCTAATCATGAGACCTCTCTACCTTTTTGCTGAAGAAGTTCCGTTAAACTGAGCTCTTCCCAATGTCTAACTAGACTTACAGGAAATAAGATGATGCCCTTGTGTGAGCACCATTTAACATTTCAGATGAAAAAGTTACAGAACAGTTCGTTAGCTAAAAGTCCAGTTTTTACTAGGTATTCCATCAACAATACAGAAGAAATCTGGAGCATAAAGTCATATTAAGTTTCATTGTCACTAACACAGAAGAGTTTCCACATTCAATTCATCATACAAGTAGTTGCAGTATGGAGAGAGAAAAATCTGTGGTGTCTCCAAAATGAGTTGAAAATCCCTTCCTTCTGCAACCAGAGTAGAGTCAGGAATACCCAGAATGGATAGCCCAAAGTCTGTGTGCTTGTGGTAAAAACACTCTTGGAAACAAGGACCAACCCCCCCCCCMCCCCCCAAAAAAAAAAAAAGTTAAGGTGAGGCTAAGAGAAGCTTCCTAACTCTGATCACAGCAAAAACCTAAACCTACCTGCAGACCCTGAACTGCCGAGCAGGGACACATATTTGGCAAGATGAAAGTTAACTAGTTAGAATGGACTATCAAGGGCAAGATACCCTAGTAAAGAAAATTAACAAGTTGGAATGGACTATCAAGAACAATGTACCCTGGTTTATATTTTCACTGCTTCCTTACAAACTATTTAGGACAAGCTTATAAATTTCAACTTAGACTATTTCTTCTTTTCATGTAAAAATTAACATAGCACATACCAGTAAAGCCATGAGAATTCGATTCAACCTATGATTGCATTTAAACTTTTTTTTTTTTAACTGCAAATGTATCTACATTTGATGTAGATGCCATTCTTCTTTTTCCTTCCTATTCAAATATATTATTCAAATATATCCTTCAAACATTACCAGCTTCATTGTTGCCCTCTATCTTTCTGTCTTAGGGCTTCCATACTAGAGGTCCAGTGAATAAAAAAGGAATTCAACTTTTCTGATAAACAGATAGCTTAACTTTCCATTGGAGTTGCAAACAAAAAAGCAGGCTTAAATCTGATACGTGCTCCTCTTCTTAGTTACACTCCATAAGTTCCTCAATAGCGGCTTACAGACCTTTGGAACTCTGCTGGTCTCAAGTTGAAAACTAATTCCTATAAATGATACATTTTCTCTACTATACAAGAAAAAAAAAATTGCATACCTCCACCCACCAAAATTTGGACTTCACAAGGCACTAACAAATTCTTTGCCTTATGCATTTTGACAGAGCATCGATTCTAACATAATATATTGTACTAAAATAGTTGTCAGCTGTTGACATTTTTTCTTTTATTACAAGATTAATTTCCTTCCAATTCAGCATTTTCTACTAGCCCAGAAAAAAAAAATACTGACCAGAAAAAACAGTAGCTAGAAATCAGACGAAGTCCCAAGAAGTAAGTCAAAAATAAAACAAATTAACCACCGTTGTAGCAAATGCAATGAAGCTTTTCAAAAGAAAGCAAAAAAGCTTCATGGTTTCCACCTTTATCATTATCGATGTTATCTAAGTTGCAATTCTAAACTTTTTAGACTTTAAATTTTTAATTTGTCATAATTCTAAAGACTTAAAACTGTCTTCCATTAGTTTAAAAAAGACAAACAGTACAGTTTAGTTTAACACCTTTCATCTTTTGAGGCCCACACTTCAAACTCTGTTTTTGTCACATGAGAAATTCAGTTTAAAGACTCCATCTTTATCACATCACACAATATCACTCAATAAAACTCAGCATTCTCTCTCCTGTTCCCATCAGAGGCCTAGAAATGGAATTGCTAGAAAGCCTGAAAATAAAATAGCTTTGTTATCCTCAATACGAAAAACAGAGAGTACATCTAATCTGATGAAACTGATATTTTCTACCTAATTTGCATCACCAAATTTCTTCATAATATAGAAAGATAAATAGATTTACATTTGTATACCTGTAATGTACAGTTTTCTTTTCGTTTGAGGAACTCCACAAACCTGGCCACAACCCCTGGTGTGCTTATGACTTCATCTATTGGGGGATTTGGTTCTATTTAAAATAAAACACAAAGTTAGATACATTAAATTCTTCGTAGGGAATTTCCAAATTACTGCACCACAATAATATCCAAGAATATGCTGACTTCTCCTTTCTGAGAGTGTGTTCTTTTACTGAAATACTGCTTTACCTATACTAAAAGGCAATGGATTCGTATCCATCATCAAAAGAATACTCCAGCTTGAGTTTCAGGTTAACGAGATGACATGATTCAAAACACTAACACACTCATTAATCAAGCAGACCAATTTCGAAGCAGTGCTTCTGCAGAGTCACTCTGGCACACAAGTGCAGAGCTGAAAGCAGTACATTTGAGCCCTAGAAATGTTGACTACAACACTCAAACTTGCATTACAGAGCAGAGATAACATCCACATCACTTAATTTTATAGTTTTCCAGACCAGAAGGGACTATTAACGTACACCTAGCTGACATTTTACAGAACCGAGAAGCAGAACTTCATCCAGCAATTTCTGTATGAACCACGATCTTTATTCCTGTTAAAGTCAAAGCATAAGCCAGGGGCCCTTCTACATTTTTCTCCAAGTAGTTTCAGCACTTACCTTTGGAGAGAAGCTTTCGAAATTTCTGGGTGGCTGAAAGCTGCTGTTCTGGGCTATTGGAGAAAATCATCTCAATCATATCAGAGGTGATGACAGCACTCTAGGATTTGTGTAGGCAAGAGAGAGAAACAGAGAGAGGGGGAGAAGGACAAGAAAATCTTGGATTAATGGGAAAAGGTTACAATATTTGCTAAATTATGATATAAGGTTTACCTCTTATTGAGTAAAAACCTAAATAAGAACCAGTCTGGACAATAATGATCGCCATAAAATAATCATCATATAAGGGAACACATATAAGCAGAATGCATTGTTACATGGAGTCTTTCTTCTCTGGAAGCCAAAATTCAAATTTTACTTAAGCTATTCCACAAAAATTAACAATTGCTCTTCAGAATCTCACAGGTATTCTCTCCCCTTTTTTCCTTCCCCCTCCCCCAAAACAACTATATAAATGTCAGTTTTAACAAAAGGTTAAATTGAAATAGCAATTGCTGTTATGCAAGAACATTTCTGATTATGCTATTGTTTAGATTTTTGCAATATGTACATTTTGAGTTATTCTCTTACACCAAAATGTACAGGAACTCTCATTTTTAGAAGGTCTGATAAACCTCATGACAGACTTCACAATCAAACATATCAGAGTATTAAGCTTTCCACAATACTGATGGTATTTCCACCAATACAGTTAAGCTAAATCAGTGGCCTTTCTTATGCCAGGTAAAACATGACACTTTGTTCATCACATGTAAATCCGTGGAAAGAGAAACACAGGGTTAGCTGGATATTTTTCTTTCATTACATGATTTTCTGATCCAAATCCAAGAGAGAGTTAGATGACAGCGGTGAAAATACTTAATCTTAGTCTGTATTTGTGATCCCAGTGACAGAACACAAAGAGTCTAGATTTTGTCACAGGAGGCAGTTTGCAGCTATAAGGGAACCAAAAAATGCAATACTTCTTAAATCTTTCAGTTCCAACTGTTAAGACCCTGAAATTAATAGCATTTAAAATAGTAGTGTGTGTAATGGTAGTACCTATCCCAATTACATAGGCTCCCTTCCTTACTTTTTTACCACCAACTCTTTCACACAAGCTGGTATTTATGACTTGTCTGATATTTAAAGACAAGTTTGAAGAGTAAAACAGTATGTTCCATCAGGGATCTACCACATTGTTTATAGGCATTTCTGTCTCTCAGTAATTTTCAAGGCTGGTCTAACAACAGACAAAACTAAAACCAGCCTCATTTCTATTAAAACATAATTTGGATATTCTGAATATAGATGCAAGAGTGAAGATTAACAGACAGTCTTTAGGACTCAGTGAGGACTGCATTTTTCTTCATCCTCTCTTACAGCTTGAAACCCCTACCATTTTTCTTTCCAGGGAGAAGACTGCGGTAAAGAAATGGGAAAAAGCAGAAAAGCCTAATTTCTACTAAGATAAGGCTTTTCTGTAGGGTAAAGTTCCAGGTTGGAACAGAGTTCAAGGACACATGCAGATAGCTAAGCAGATCTAGCTATGTTTTCAAAACCCTACTTTAAAATTGTGCCATTTGAAGGTTTCCTAACACAGATTTCCATCCAGCCCCTTTTTACTTTGTAAATTG
The DNA here is from genome assembly GCF_003343035.1 of Apteryx rowi. Classification (NCBI taxonomy): domain Eukaryota; kingdom Metazoa; phylum Chordata; class Aves; order Apterygiformes; family Apterygidae; genus Apteryx; species Apteryx rowi. The sequence goes on along the minus strand of NW_020448097.1, from coordinate 104,609 downwards.
CAAAAACACATTGCACGCTCTGCATTTTCATGTTTCAAGTGCTATGAATTTCAGATTAAAAAAAAAAACAAAAACCAAGCAACCAGCTCTGGGCAACAGTTGATAAAATTACCTAGGACAGTCAACATCAAGAACAAGTAGTAATCAGGGTGATTGTAACAATGATATTTTAACTTAATTTTCTTGAAAGTATACACACTGAGCAACCACTCACTCTGTTCCTAACATTTCTCTCTCATGTAATCTGTTCCAGGTCACTATTGCTGATACAGGTATTTAAGAGCTGTCCATAAGCTCTTTGAATGTCTTTTTCCACATTCTTCTGGAATGCCGTTCCTCTTAAGCCACTGCATAAACTGTGTGCTCCGTTTCAACAAATCCCATATTCCTTTCTCAACACTTACAGAAGTCATCTCCATATTGTTCATCTGAGCCTCATGGAAGCCACCATCTGACATTACTTCCTCCTCTGCTTCTTCCTCAGCTGTTGCAACATTTCGGCGTTTAAACAACTAGAGAGAGGAAAAAATATTTAATAAAAGCAGTACCAAACTGACAGTCAATATGTACACAACATGTCATATTAGGCTGCAATAAAAATGACATATAGTATCATCTAAAGGAGGCAAGTATGCTGGCACCGGGTCTCTGTTGGACTCATAAGTCAATGGACACAACAGAATAGAATACTGGTTCCCAAAATTTCTGAAAAATCCTCACTGATATTCCCTTTTCTTCTTCACTGTCCTCCTCCATCTACCTGCTACTTCCAGCTTCTAGATGATTGCTTTCTTGTCCTCTTACCAAAGACTGGGAGAGGATGCTGGGATTCAAAAACCTGAAAAATTGCTATGTATAACAGATTTCTGTGGAACAGTTGCTGCGACTTGGGTAACTGAGCTACTGTGGGGAAGAGAGGGCTTTAGAGGATGATCACTTGGGACTGGACTGCGGAAATGATATTGGGATGAGGAGAATTTGGTTGCTAATCAAGCAAAGGAGATGGTCAGTTTGAGATATCATGGGGAGAGCTAGAGACGCCACAGCTGCTACTCTTCCCCCTTTAACCCAGCTCTCTCACTGGAAGAAACATTAGCAATGACAAGGTGGGTTTGGGGGTGCTGCTCAAACTGTTCCCTGATGAGTTCAGAAAACAAAGCTCCAGCATTGAGACATGTCGGATTTGCACCACTACAGTGGACAGACAAGACAGAGACCTGTTACTAGGAGGCCATTGTGTGATGTGCCAACCCAAACTTCATAAACATTGTACTTGGGCACAATCTTAAGCCAAAATTTATAGGTTTTCAGATTATGTGAAAATATGGAGGCTTGGGGTCACTTTCTGATTTTGTGTGTGTGCTTTTGTTCTCTTCCTTTTTAATGGGGTAGTTTAAGCACACTTCCATAAAAGGTTGAAAGTCTTCCCCTGCAGAGGCTGAAAAGGCAAAAACAATAAGACAACAAAATGAAGTATATATGAAAATAAAAGAATCAGAACACGAAACTGCAAATGCAAATGAAAACAAGTCAAAGAGTAAAATTTCTTCACATGATTATCTAAAACAAGGTTCTAACTAGCAGCTGTAATGGCAAACCTGGCATTCTTGATGGCAGTCAACCAGAGTCAACCATTGAGTCAACCAGTGACCACCCCCACGACCTATGTGCCAAATACATAAAAGAGAAGTACCTGCAGGCATGTTCAGTCTGAAATGGCTGCAGTGGTAAAAGAGCAAAAGGAAATACTTTGCTTGCAGCTTCTGTTCCATTGTTAGTCCAGATAGGATTAACAGTTTTCCTTAAGAAAAGGAAGTAGTATTACCTACTTTATTTAGTCAACTTGCAGTAATCTGGTCCTGAGGAGGTCAGATGCAAAGATAAGACGGATTTCTAAAATGACCTATCATTTTTCTAATTTAATAGCAGCTTTACAGATAACATCAGTGATGTTGTTCTGTGGTATCAGTGACCTGAAAATGCTGCCTGCTGTTCCTGATCAAAATCAGCAAGAAATACTGTAATCCATTCTCAGAACTCTCCACGGACTACAGACTTTCCTTGAAAGCATCTGGTATTGACACTGTAAAAAGGATATTAAAATATACTGAAGACTTAACCTACCATTCTAAACCCCAAACCCTACTATCTTTGTTCAAAATCCAGAAACCAGAATATGAGTGAAAAAGGCCTCATTATAACTTTACTTGGATCTGAACCAACCTCTTAAGGTTTCCAATGAACACAACTAAGAACAAATGGAACAACTTCTCAGAGCTACCTCTTTTTAATTGAAAGATGGTTTTCATCACCTCTTGTCACTGCTGCTATTTCTCCATTTAACTCTGGCACCTGCCATTTTGGAATTTGAAGTATTAACTACTAACAAGACACGAACAGTAAGGGAAGCTTTGTTTCCAAGAGTTTTTCTCAATCATCATGCTGTACAACATATACTAAATCCACTACTCAAGGTATTGCCTTATGGGTATGGACAGAGCATGAACTTCCATAAATTCATAAATGAACTGGAACTCTGAGAAAGAAAACTGAGAATAATCAGATCAATGATCTATTTCTTCCCTCAAGGAAATCTTTCCTACAATCTATAAGGACATGGTCAGACCTTCTCCTTCTCCTATTCTAGCTGCAATGTTTCCTGCCATTTCACCTTAGCTTACTACTCTCTAAAAAGAGATTAGAGCCACCACAACTCAGCTAGCAAAATGGAACAGAAATTCCTCAATCACCTTCAGTGTAAGGTTAGCCAATTTAGTTCAAATTACCTTCATTGCTGAGCTGCTCCAGCTGATCTTACACTTGAGAATGAGCTCACTAAGTTTTGTACTACCCGCAGATTAGGTAGTAAAGACTGCAAGTGACTTCTATTTCTGACTGTGCATGAATCTGGCAGGGTAGGAACAAGAAAGAAGTGGCTTCGGAGAGACAAAAAAGAGCTAGGGACATATTTTTGCAAGATGAAACTCATTTCAGGACTAGTTACAGTTATCACAGCTGTAGTACAGTACCTGCTCCTCTCTCTTTTGCTTCCGCAGCTGAAGACCCTCTTCCTCCCGCCTGCGACGCATTTCGTCAGGGTTTAGAGATTTGTTCTTGTAGCTCTTCAGGCGGAAGTTCTCTTTTCCTGAGGTTGTCATGATTCCTTTACAATGCAATTAAAAAGGGAACACGTCAAAATACAATTACGCAGCAACATATCGTTTTGTTCTGTCTGTATCTCTTAATCCCTGGTAGACGTGCACCTCCGGTCACTGCCTCTCTATATCCTATCACCTAACTTCTAGCAACTTAGAAGGTATAAAGTAAAACTTCACAGAGTTGAACTGCCACTTCAGAGAGCCAGCTTTTTATGTCAGAACAGCAAACGTATATTTTATTCTTCGAGGCCGCAAGGCATGAATAAATGATAAATTTTTTAAGAAAGAACTGAGATGTACACGGTAGAGGACACAGTCTGGGCTAAGAAGAAAGCTACACTAATAAATCTTAATACTTTTCCATGTGGGAAGTTAAACAAACTAACTAAACTCTCCTGTCTTCACTCAGAAGTGAACTGGTCTTAGTTCATTTTAGTTCATTCTTAGTCTTTAGTTCATTTTAGCTTACTCCCCGTGATGGACTGCAGATCAGGTCTCTACCTTCAGTGCTCCGCCCTGCACCGCTTCTATCCCTACATCTCCCTTTAATTTGCAAAAAAGGTTGGGAACAGAATTCTAAAATGACTCACTATTACCATGCATCTTCATACAGATGCAGAATTTTTAATATATTACCAATATCTGCAGCTCTATAATACAAAATTTAGCAGACTACGCTATATATAAAACTACTCCACAGGGCTTTTAAAAGCTTCTTGCAAACATCCTAACTTCTTGTATTAAATATGCTACCTACATCAAATTCTATAAGCACAGAATCACCAGGTGACAAATGACCCCTGTGCACTTTTTACTTTAAAATGGAGCAACACAAATGTATACAGACTCTAAACAGCTAGGATTTTCATCTCAAAGCACACCAAATGTAATCAAGTCTACTCTGACCTCTTCTTTGAATTAGCACAAAGAGTTTTAAGAGATTAAAAAAAGAGGATACGGAAATGTGCTTCTCATTAGAACCTCTTTTTAAGTTGCTGATACCTGACATCCACATATAGAAATTCTGACGATCAGACTACACTTTCGCAGAAGTCATATTTCAGGCTTCACTTCAAGTTAAAACTTGGCCACCAGAACATGGTTTAAAACTGTTAAGGGTCACAAAACTACTGTATTCAAGGTCAATCAGTCACACATTGCACTGAATGCAGCACAAAAACGTGAACATACAGATAAGTAATTTAGCAGCCTAATCATGCTCTAAAGGCTCTTCCTAAAGAGCCTTTTTAAAGGTTTTTTTTAATAAAGGTTCTACAAAAAGATCCTCTGGAAACTCCAGAAGTTTCCTACATAATTCTTAACAACCTAAAAATTATGTTCTTCATGTATTTAGGAGTCTGAGCTTTAAATTTTCATATTTCTTGCAATATGCTTGGAAATAACATTCTCCCCCCATTTTAGTTTATAAATGACTATTACCTGTATATTAAAAGGAAGAAATATTTGGAGAAGCCCTGGATTTTATCCATAAAAAGAAGCTGAGCCTAACAAATACTCAGACTGCTTATGGAATTTCTTCTTTTTCTAAAATGTTCTGAAATAAATACTAAATATATTTTAGAGTTAAGAAAATGAACTCAAACACCAGATGGATAACCATGAGCTAAAAGGGTATGTCTAAAAAGAAAATAGTTTTTTTCATAAACTTTCTTTAAATCAGGCAAATGAAGTATATCAGGTCGCTCAGCAGTTGTATACAACTGCTATTAAATGGTAGTCATTTTGTCAACTGTGCAAATAGAAGGTATTAGCTTAATATTTTTAAGGGATTCTTGATATCTCCCATCATCTATCTTCGTGCACCTCAAGCAAACATGTATTTTCCAGCTCACACTCCTGCTCTTCTCAGTCATGTCCACCTCCGCAGTGAACTCACATGACCACACTAACAAGTGATATGACGTTCACTGAGGAACTTAAATCTTCTTCCCTAAATTTATTTGGTAGCAAGATTTATCTATTTGTTCTTTTGCCAGAAAAGTCTTTGAAACAGCTCTCCTCCCCCACTCCTCTGTTACTTCCCTCCAAGCTCCTCAACAAAAGTTTTTTCCTTCTCTCACCTTTAATTTGGCCTAGAAAAAGTCAAGCTTTTCTAGTCTTTTCTAGTTAAATATGCTTTCCATGCTTTTGATCACACTAGCAGCTCTTCTTTGCATCTGCTCAATCTACCCTTGAACATGAATAACCACAGACATACATAATACTTCAGATAAGATCGCAAGGTCTCAGGTGACATTATTAAAAATTCTTCATTTTTACCTGAAACATCTTTTCTCAAACTCGCAGGATAACATTTGTCTTTGTTTAGAATTTCAGAACTTTGATAGCTCATTTTAAAATCTGGTCATTTTAAATCTGTACTTTCAATCCCTGAAATTTTTCAGCTTAAAGAAATTTTTGACAGTGAACATCTACATTTTTTATTATTTTCACATCATTTCTATTCTGTGACCCTTCCAGTATGGTGTTCCAATGTTCCTAATTGTCAGTGACACCATGCAACTTCATCAGCAGCAAGTTTCCCTAGCATATTCTTCCTTATTGTACTCATTTATCCAGTTTCCCTCATCTCACAACTTAAGTGTATTAATTTCTTTCAGTTTTGCTTCTGTCTTTAAAGTAATAATTTTCATTTTCATCTTCTAGCTCTATTAGCCCCCTCCTGCTGTGTTTCATATCACCACCTCTATTGAAAATATAAGCACAGTATTTATTAATTTCTTATTTGGATTCTGTAACTTTACCTTAAACCCTCTCCATATTTGCTCCACACTTTCTCATTCTCTTTATTTTTATAACTTAATTATCTTTATTTGGTGTCAGACCCTTTACAAGCTTTAGCTGCAACTTTTGGCATGCTTATTTCTGACTTTCAAGACAGCTCACTCTGCTGACTAACCCTCTCTTCTATTTTCTGAGCAGTCTGCACACATAAAAACCTCTTGAGATAGTGTAATGTGTTTTACCTGGGAGTAAAGCCTTCCTACAAACTCCTACCACCAAATGCCTGGAGAGATGAAGTTTCTTCTATTAAAGGTGGAAAAATTAAGCTTCCTTCCTTATTCAAGAAATTAACGAATTCCACTAGTAATGACTTCAAGAATTTATTTCATAATAGTCTCTCACTAGAAGTAAATAAACAAAATCCTAACACATATCCATTTTATATATATTCCTATCTAAACTGTGCAATCCAAAGTTATTTTTATAAAAGCAGCTTTTATAATATCCTCAGTACCTGCTAAAATCAAATCTAAAATAGCACCGTTCTTTTACTTTTTCTCTGACTACTAGTAAGAAATTCTATGACCACACCCAGGATTTTATCTAGCCCACATCTACTGATAGCACCACTACAGCTATTCAGTGTGATGACACAAATTATTTCTTTATCACTGGGAATGAAATAGTCCTAAGTTAGTTGATTCGGTCATCCATAATTGCTTTCTATAAATCTTCCTTTCCACTTTTCAGGATGTAGTCTTTCCCCTAAGACAAAATCAAAGGGGCATAACAACTTCAAACTGGCCCTTCCACTTGTCTTAAGCAGCTTTATTGTGGCTTAACTGGTAACAGTCACTTTGAATTCACCCAGAATAATTTTTTCAGAGCAAATACCAAGCCCTAGATCTTTTTTGCACTATCAAAATTAATGCTACTTATGGCAAAAATCTGTGGTGGTTGTCATGGAAATGTTCTACCAATCTTTTCTTTCCTAAAGATAGCATAGTATTTTCCATATTTTTGGATATTCCCTTCTATAGTTAAAAATCTCTGGTGACCTAATGAGCAGTTTACATGGTGTATTCTTGGGATTTTTATGCAGCACCACTCAAACCTCTTATGACACTCTCTCCCCCTCAATCTGGCAGTCCTGAAAAAAAATTATCTTTATCCAACAGAAAAACAGCATCCATTCTTGACTGTCTACATTCACTAAAGAAATGATGACCCTCAAATTTTCAGCTGATCAAGACAGTTCCCCTATCCAAAAGTGTAGACGATTTAAACTCAGATTTCTAGGAAAAAGGGAAAAGTACTGCACATCTGAAGTGGTCAGTGTGCATTTCTTCTTGCTGACCAACTCAAAGAATTTCAGAAACAGTGTGAAATGCAGAATCACTTACTGTGATCACCTACATTGTCCAAGCAATCATCTAGATCAGGATAAAAATGAACTCTTTGCCTTCTTAAATCAGATATCACTATCACTAAGCTTAAGGACTTTGCTGGAAGAAATGGCATGTGACTAATACTCTTGCTCATTCTACACATCAGAGGTATCCAGATGTAAAAATACAGGCCTCACAAATCAAGATTTATAAAATAGCATATACAACCCAAAAAGATGACTGAAGATAAGATTACCAAACATATTGCTGATATCAAAGATGGTTAGAGACCAAATTTTCTTCTTTGGAATTAAGAGTGGAAATAAGAGAAAAAATATATTTCAGAACTGTAAAGCTGTACAAGGAATTCTACCTTCTAATTCAAATAAACTGGAAGAGGAAGACTTGAAAAGGAAGGCGGACAAGAATGTTGAAGAGAAACATTATAAGCTGATTAACAAAAGAAGTTATCTTGAAGATTGATATTCCAAGATCTACGTTTCTACAGTCTACGTTTCCTAAATAACAGTTGTTAGAAGGAAAGAATTCACTGGAGGCCCAGCTGTGAGCTCTATTTTACTGTCAAACTGCTCTCTCTCTCTCCTTCAGACTGCCTCCAAAGAGACAGTGAAGAGCCAGAACAGGCACTGTCAATCCTGAAAGAACAATCAGTATTGGAAATGACCCTATCAGAACTGAACTCCAAAAAGTGTGAAAAGAAGCTCGAATTATTCAAGGTAAGAAATGCTTCAACCATGCTACAAAACTGTGTAACTGCTACAAAACCTTTACCTCCAAAGATCTTTATTTATAGCTTGGCTCTGCCTTAGGCCTTTAGACCCTTTGGAGAATTAAAGTTTCCTTATGATCATAGTTCTTAACATCATGTCAAACACCTACAGCACAGCCCAGACAGATGTTCTACCAATTCACTGGCCTCTGGAAACAGGATGTGTCATCTTCTGATGCTCTTAGTGAGAAACTGAAAAACCTATCCCAATTTAAACAACTGTACTCTGAAAGCAGCACTGGGTCATTCATTACTCTCATCAAAGGCAATGGGTTCAGGATGCTAACAGAAGAATTTAGACCTTGTGGCAATAGACTCTCAGCTTTCTTGGAAGTGACAGACGACTAAGGGTCCTGATAGTAATACCAGGAAGAATATATGTTGTACACTGACAAAAATATCATCTAGGGATTAATGCTGTTTCCCTGGAAAATCTCCAAAGGTAATTGCTATCATCCCAGAGAGACCAAAAAACATCCACCAAGTCTCTACACTTTTTATAATATAACCTGAGTAAAAAAGAAAATGCATAAAATCAGCAGACTGATGAATCTCTTCATTGTCACCTCCTGTTGATTGAAAAACTGACTCAACAAGATAAACATTTTGGTGACACTGAATCTGCTTCTTTTGCAAAAGTATTTGACAAAGCATAATGGATCCCTGAGGTCAATGGGAGTTCAACAGGAATTCAGCGGGAGTGCTCATCAGTAGAAACACCCATATCACTTGAGGGACAGGGGTATTATTTGCTATTTTCCGAAGTCTTCAGACTACTGCACAGTTTGCGATGTCTAGAGGAAAGGATGCTTACCCGTCTAAGTTAGCAAAAGCTACTGCTCAAGCAGCATACGGCCAATTTCTATCACTTCAGCTTAACCTTCTCTACCTGTAAAATGAAATTGGGAAACATGTCTCACAGGCGCTGTAAAATTCTAACAATAGCAGTATTCATAAATACCTGCAAAAGTAAGTTTTCCTGATGTTATTCCAAAACCTAGCACTAAAAAGGAAAAAGAATAATGATGTGAATTTCATTTTCTGTGGCTTTGGGAAGCTGCAGGGGCAGACACCAGTGCTATTCACTAGAAGGAATGACAGACTTCAGTTTATGTAGAATAACAACAATAATAATAACACTCTCCTTATGGCAAATATAATGTCACAGCAGAATGATGGAGAAGAAACAGAAGCACCTTCTGTTATCCAAGAAGCCAGAAGATTAAAGGAACTTCAAATTTAACATAACCTTATTAGCTAAACATGGATAGAATATATAACCTTGAAATGAAGTTGAGCCTCTTAGCAATCTTTCTTCATAAAATGGAAGTAGCAAGGAGATTTCTTCATGGAATTGCTGCTCATCTGCCTATCTTTCAAGTCTACTTTTCTCTAGAAGCACCTTTTTTTTTTTTTCCATGCCCAGTAGTATGTATTAATTCACAATTGTTTCTGTTCTGGCAGATTTATGAACCTTTGAAATAGCAAGGCAAGTTAATCTTACAAATTCAGAGTGCTCTACCTCTTTGGGCATTTGGCAAGTTGGACTGCAGCTTTCCCAAACTGAGGACAATTTAAAACTGGAGATAACTAATACAAGGCCTGAAAAGACATGCAATTTTTGCACAATACAGGACATGAAAATACAGATGAATTAGAAAGCTCAGTGTTAACTGTTTTTCTAATATAACAGACATGCTCAGACACAAACAAAAAAAAAGGAGAAATGAAAACCAAGTGCATTATCTGAACAAAGCTAAGGAAACCTGCCGTCAGTTCTAGCCAATTCAGCTCTGTAGGGATGTCTCCTTTCAACAATGTGATCTCCTCTTCTTCCACAGAAAGAGGGGGGAGAAGAGTATTACATTGCAGAAAACTTGGTATTAAAAAAGTATTTTCACAAAACTGTTATTTGACTAATCCTGAGGAATCATTCAGTACACTCCCAGGTAATATTCAGAATGGTTTTCTCTGCTCACAAAGAATAGTTTCTTATGAGACATGCCTAAAGTCAGGCCAGATCCCTGAACTGCCTTTAAGACACTAAGAAATATACAAAAACAAACAAACAAAAAAAATCAAGGAAGCATATTCATGCATGCAGCAAAAAACAAATAACAGAAATGGAGTTACTTGACATCTGGTATTGCCTCAAAATTGATTTAGCATGCCCGTCTGTACTACTATTTAAGTGCCCTAACAGCCAAATAACCCGTCACCTAAGTCAATCTATAAAAGTTTAAGGATTACACTTTTTTTGAGGAAACTCCCCCCCACACTGCTTAGGCAATTAAGTAGTAATGAATTTACAAGGGTTTATTGGAAAACAGTTCTATAAAAGAAAAAGGAATCAATAAAAGATTAAGCACAGTATATCTAGTATCTCACTATATATTTATCATCACCAAGTTATCTCTGAGATGTTTTGAGTTCCATTTTTTTAATGGTCCTTTTTCACTTAACAAGGCAGCAGATACAGCTTTCAAAGCTCCAGAAAGTTTTTTAAATTGAGCAAGAGGGCAAAAAAACACCAAGTCTCAAAGACAACTTGTTAACTGAGCCTGTCTGATTTGAGTCACAAACACAAAATTCCTTTACCATGTTCACAGTCATAGCAGTCTGTTCAAATGCAGAAAAAAAATGATTTCTATAACCCCATGCTCCATAATCACCATGAAAGCAAAAAGATCTCACAAGTCATAAAACAAAACAGCTAGTGATGGGCAATTAAATTTTTCAACCACATACTATTATACTAACACACACAAAAAAATTAACCTTCGTATTAGCACACTCATTTGCATGAAATAACAGAAGTGATTATTCCTGTGTGCCAAACTAAAATGTAATTTATTTTTATTTTAAAACAGAGATTTATTTTGATTTTGGTTAAAATTGCAGCACATCCTCCGCGGACTTACAGAACTAGTTGACCCACAATATATTTTCTGTAAGGTCTTATTTAAGAAGTGGGCCATTTGAAAAATGGTCATCTGCATCACTGGATAGTCATCCCCTGTCACAAAAGAGTCATTCTAACATTTCTAATATCCTAACATGACCTAAAACATTCTTTGCAAGAGAGTAACAGAGAATCTTCAGGCATTTCATATAATGAAAATAAGAAACCCTGCACTTTTTAACACAAATTAGGTTTAAAAATAAACTAACTTATTAAGTTCGGTAATTTTGTAGTTTCAAGCAACTTTTATTCTGGATTGTAAATGCCAGTGAATACTGAAACCAAATGCATCTCTCACCTTCCTTGATGACAAATTTGCACTCAACCAACTTACTGGTTGCAGCAACTGAGCATTAAGAAAGATACAGAATGTGCCAAAAACTCTTCCAGGTAATTGAGGAACAATAATAAAAGTATAAAACAACAGTAAGTCAAAATTCTACTGAATGCATACTACATTTGGACATCAACAACTGAGAGTTGCCTAGTATTGATGTATCAGCTGCACCAAGCATCAAACCAAAACTGTAAGAAGAGTTTTAAAGCTCCATGACGCTCACTTTACTTTCCTTGTCCCATTTAAACCTAGCATCACTCCTATTCCAATAGCCCTCAAATCCAACAAACAGCACATTCACAAAGGCACTCCTTTGCCCTTGCGCTGTTTTCACAATAGAGAGGAAAGGTAAACCAAGCATAGTCAGGCAGCTAAACAGGTGATCATGTGGAAGTTACAAAAGGATTCTTGCATCTTTTAAGAGGCAGTTTCATCCTGTCTCAGACCAACAGAAATTACAACAATTTAATCATCATCACAGAGTTATCATCAGATAGCTTAGGTGGTTTGTCTGCCAAAATGACTCCTTTGTATATCAACAGGCACATTTCCTTTCAAGGGTAACCTTAGCACTGGATTTTCTAGGCTTACAATGCCTTGTTTGGAGATTGGGATGTTTAATTACAGGATGTTTAATTCTAAAATCAGCAAATCACTCATTTATAATCTCAACTTTATGCCCATGCTGTAAAAAGAAAAAAAAAGAAAAAAAGATAATTTTGTGTGTGTCAAACTCTGGTTAGATTCTCAGACAACATATGAATATGCCTGCTGAACCTGACAAGCAGTCTGAACTACCAAACAAAAATAGGAAAAGAGAAAATAATTACTGCAGAATGACATGATCATAAGGAAACTTTCAGCAGTTAGTGACTAGCTAAATCTTAACTCTTAGAGCATACTCTTAAAACTCAGTGTATATTTCTCTATATATACACCCAAAAATGCAATCCTATTTCTTTCATTTCTAATGCTTTTAGCTTTTGCCACTTCATGACACTGAGCATTGATTATGTTTTTAAAAAGCATTCACTTTAAATTCACAATAAATTTCATTTATTCCTGTATTACAAGAATGAACAAACAGAAGTGAACATGTTATGTCCAATCCACTATTACTTCCTGTCACTTTTTCATAAACCTTCCTACTACTAGCATGCTTTTTTAATCAAGGTTGGTAAAAGGAAACTTAGTGTTCATCACCTGCCTTAGACTACCTCCACTTCTGTTGCATTTTTCTCACAATGAATTATTACACCTACACAACGTTTAATACAGTTCAGGACATAAATGAGGTAGCATAATATACAGTATGATTTCCAGTCCTCCTGTTCTGAAGATTTTGATTGCAGCTGTTTATTTAGCAGAGGTTTTCACTCCATGTTCTGTTTAAACTTACCTTTGCTGTTTTTCCAGAGTTTCTCCACCCTCTTGAAGACAAGTTAAAACACTGATGTTTCTATAGGCCTAGGATCCTACTGCTAGCATTTTGTATCCTGAAAACTCCACATTCATTCTTGCAAATACAATACTTTCTTGACAGACTTAAAAAGCTGTAATAGACTGAGAGTTTAATTTTTTCTTCAGAGTAGAAAAAACTGAAGACTTGCCATGATATCACTGCCACTTATCTCTGAAATTTACATCAGGATTATTTATTTATTTATTTATTTGCTGTTGTTGTTGTTACACAAGGACTTCTGTTATTCTTTAATCCCCTAGTATGAGGCTAGATGCTTTCATTATCAGTTCAGCTTCCAAACTTGCTCTCTGAAAACAAAAGTGGTCTGGTCCTTCTAATTTGTAGCTTATTACCTCATTCCAAAACCTCCTGTTCAGACATTTCAACCTCTCACAACATTCCATCAGTTGAGTAATTCCTTTAATGTCTTTTATTTTTCTTAACTGTTATCTTCACTTGCTCATAGCCTATTAGACTCCCAACACCCCTACTCTCTTTTACTTTCTGAAGTATTTAAACAAAACCCTTAAATCTATCTGTTTGCTGCCACTCTTATTTCCTCATGTTTCTAACCTGAGTTAGAACTCCTCCCCCTAGTTCACATCACCTATTTTTTATTTTAACTCCTATATTTTATGCTTTTTCACATAGACTCTATCTTCATTTTTCTGGAGGGCACATTTTGGCTCCATTAACCTCACATACCTTGCCACAAAGTTGTATTTTCCAACCCAGCAATGTTGCCTTTAGAGATTCATATCCTTAAGAACAAAGAGGAAAGTGTATTAAGCTCCCCTTTGCCCCTCCAAGACTTGTAAAATACTACAGAAAAATTACAGTCTCATGAAGAAAGAGACAAACAAAGCAAAAGATATCAAAACAGAAAAGTCTGCCAGATATAGGTCAGTCTAAAATAAAACACACAATTCTGTTCACTTAGGCTGATTCAACAAGAAGGAAGGAGGGGAAAAAAAAAAAAAAAGCACTGCACTGAAACACTGAAGTTGTAATGCAACTATTAAACAATCTGGTTAAATACACATTTATGCTTAAAAGTTTCGATAAAGAACCTTTCATGAACTGCTACAATATCAGAAATCTGTGGTATTTTTTGTTTTAACAGTGTCTTTGGGCAGTGCTGCTGAAATGGACCATTGCCTTCTTCCACCTTTCAAACCAGAATGAACTGGGACTTCTTCAGTAACTAGCACTGAACTAAATATATGGGACCACATAAGCAAATCAGGTCTGAATACATCCACACAGAGTGTAACATCAGAAAAAGCTGATGGGTGGTACACTGATGGCAAAAAGGAAACATCCTTGTACAGTGTTGGAATTGGAGACAGGATGTAATAAAGTCGCTGCTTAATAATACAAAAGCCTCAAAGAGGAAAAAAGAAAATCATACTCCCCAAGCCCCAATAACCACTATGTTCTCTTGAAGTGAAGCATCACTGCATCTGTTTGAAAAATTATGAGACGGGATGTCATTTTGAGAAGGACCTCTACCTTACATGTCATCTCATGCCTCAAGCTACTCTTCATTTTCCCAGTGCCTATGGGTATATCTAAAGTGCAATTAACAGTCACAACTGCAGTTCAGATAGATACAAACTTGCTTTGAACTCACTAGTTCATATGACAATGCATGTGGTAATGTAGCAGGGAGGGCAACATAATAAATCCATAATAAACATATGTACAGATACACCTAAGATTAGTTTGATTCAAACTATTCCTCACCATAATGTTCAGGCATATACAAAATAGCTTTAAAATAGCTAGCTTCTAGGGATGAAGTTGCAATCCCACCTCTAGATAGCCCATACACATATATAGATTTCATAAGTCTTTCATTGACGTTAAGCAGAGCAGAAGACATGCCAGGGAACAAAAAATTTCAGAGAAACAGTAGTTTGAATAAAAAAGGGTAATGAGACTATGAAACACAATCAGTCAGCATCATTTGGGAATTCAGTAGAAAGAGCAGCCCAATATTTTCACAGTTCATGACATAGTTTTTCAGCTTTGGAGTTTCAGCTTTCATTAAACGCCCTCAAGAGGCAAAGTTTAAAATCAACAATGCCTGTATTCTCGCATGAGGAATACAAATTTGAAATATTATGAATGGGTTGGATTTCTGCTGGTTATAAGATCTCCAGAGACATGGCAATGGGAATCAGTCATCACGTTTATAGATAAAGCCCAAAACTTTCACCAGATAGATAAAGAAAAATAATATTGTAATAGATCTTTATTTATTTATAATTTAAGATGTGAGATTACGTTTGCAAGAAGCAATAGCTCTTATTAAACCGATTGAGATCACTAGGGAAAATAAAATGGACAAGTGGAAAGTTTCCTTTCTTCCCTCCACACTGCCTCTCCTTGCGACCCCTGGCCCGCAAAAGAAAAACTTCATAGCCCTTGCATTATTTATCAAGACTGGGGAAGCCCATCCGCACTGCACGGAGCTGCGTGACTTTCCACACCCCTCTGGAGTATCTCGAAAGCCGCGGAGCAAGGCTCCCGCGCCGCTCCGCGCGCCGCCGGGGCAAGTCCGCAGCCCCACAAGCCCCGCCACAGCTTCCGGGGCAGGAACAGCCCCCCGCCGGTCGCGGCCCGCCCGGGGCCTACCCGACGAGCGGCCGGGGGCGGGCGGGCGCGGGGCAGCCCCTTCCCGCCGCTCCCACCGCCGCCTGTTGCAGGCGCGCGCCGGGAGCCCCCGCCGCGGCCGGCCCCGCCCCCGCCCAAGCGGGCCCCATCCTTCCTCCGCGCGCCCGGCCGGGCCCCGCTCGCCGCCCGGCTGCCGCTATCCGTTACCCGCCCGAGCCCGGGGCCGTCCCTCCCGCCCCGGCGCAGCGGAGGGCAGCCCTTCCCCTCGTACCTCCTGCCGGCGGCGCGGCCCGGCGCGGCCTCGCGCTGTCTCCTCTCAGGCCCAAGGCGCGCGAGCGCCGGCCGCTCGCTCGCTCGCTCGCTCCCTCCCTACCTGCCTGCCTGCCTGCCTGCCCGAGCTGGCTCTGGAGATCGGTGCGCATGCGCCCAGCGAGGTGCGTCGCTTCCGGCCTTGCCGCAGAGCCTTCTGGGACGGAGAGACCTTCCGGCGCACCGGGAGGCGGCCCCTCGCACGGCAGTGGCGCCCCCCTCAGGCCAAGCACGGCGACCGAGGCCGGCGGGCCGCGCCCCTCGGAAGACTATGGCTCCCGGCATGCAGCGCGCGCTCCCGCCTCTGGCGCAGCCGCAGACAGGGCACGCCGTTCCCGTCGGGATGCCCGCAGCGCGCTAGCGGGGCATGCCGGGAGCTGTAGGGCGGCGGTGGCGGCGCTGACAGAGGCCGCGGGGTGGGGGAGAAGTTGCCACCTCTGAGTTTGGGGAGGGAGGATCGCCCGGCGGCCGGGGGGAGCCCTCCCGGTTAACTGTCACGGCAGCGTGACACGAAAGCGCGGCGTTGACCTGTCTGGATCCACGGAGTTTAACCTGCTCCGAATCGGCGGCGGTGCAAGGACACTTCATAAAAGGCAGCCGTAGGTGGGTGTAAAAGGGAAAAGTTTCCCAGGGCTCTCTACAGCCTCGCACAAACTCATTAGCTTTCACACGTGAAAAGTGAAGTCATTGCACAGCTTCCTGGACAAAACATAGGATAGTAGGACTGAACGCAACAGAGTGGCAGTAATAAATACAGCAGTGGTTAATGGTCTCAGAGCTAGCACAAAAAGCTCCAGTCAACCATAGTATATGTTATATATAGAGAGAGTGTATATATTGTATATATTATATATACACACACGTATATAAAATACCAGACTTCTATATAGCATAGTAATTTTACCCACAGAACTGACAAGAGAATAAAGCAGACTGGCAACAGCTTTCTCCCAAAGCATACATATCACAAAATTAACAACAGTTACATGTTTCTTCCAAAGATTTCCCATTTCTTGCACCCTACCAGTAAATATGCCTGTACAGCAGCAGGCAGCATTGACTGGCATCCGTCAGATAGCTCGAATCAAGCCAGCACAGGTAACAGTGGCGGCAGAGATCTGCAAGTCCTCCTGCTTTTGCTGAGAGCGTGGCTCCAGATGCAGCCAAGGCAACGCAAGGGTGTATTGCAGGGAAAGGGACGAATTCCTGCTCCCTGTCATCTTTGCTCTTCTGCTCTCTCTTTCTCCATCTCATGTGCACATTTTCAGGCGTGGTGAACTACATTAATTCTGCATGTCTTGTGATACCATGTCCTAAAACATGACCACAAATGATGTCTCTTGGCAGTACAGCCCTCACCTGCAGTCTTGCAAAACTCAGGAGCTTGTGTTACGTGAGGCCGAGCAGGCAGACGAGCCAGGCGCAGGTCAGCCTCTCTGGCTCGGAGTGATCACGAAGCAACACAGAAGCGGTAAAAAGTGCCGCCAGAGTTCAGACTTCCTGGGAACACAGAGATCTAAAAGCAGGCTGACCTCAGGTGCCAACAAAATTGAGATAGAAGGTAGCTTCATTTCTGACAACTGGTTCTGAAGCACTAAATATTTGTAGTAATTCCAGTTAATTCAGCTGGAGGGAGTTTACTCCTAAACCAATAGAATAGGATTTTGAGAAGTACTGTGGTTCATATAAAAGTAAAGCATGCAAGTGATATGTATTTAAACACAGTCCAAAAAGAAAATGACAACATTGAAGAGGTTCCAGTGAGTTTGCATGAAGAATGACCATGAACTGGGGTTTGGGGAGTGGAGGTGAAAGGAGTGAACAAATCAGTGATAATGTTGTTATTGGGTGAAATACAGGTTTAGACATATTGCTGCTGGCCCCTGTTTTCCCTAGTGCAATGGGATGATAGAAAATGGTATCATGATAATACTGCCCTTTCTAAAAAAGGCCATGGAACCAGACTGTTTACCATATTTAGCACTACTAAATTACAGCTGGCACCAGCAACTCTTGGTTGTCACCTGCTGACATTTTGTTCAACATAAAAATGAAAACACAGTTGCCTGCACTGTTTGAAACCGTTAGAGTCACTGAGGACTTGCAGATAGGGAAAGGGAAAGATAAGATAAAACAAAAAGCTTGGTGTGAGTTAGGATCTCCGAGCTGCTGCCACAGCAGTGAAAAGGTGCTCTGTGTTTCTGAGGTGAAGAAAACGAGTCACATACCGCAGCAGGGTCACCAGAGGTGTCTTTGTCACCAAATAAAGTTTAGACAGCCACCCACTAGGGAGAGGCAGCAACGTGTCCACACCCCAGAAGGAAGAAAACAAGGGGCGCTTTGCTGCTGCTCTGCCCAGGGAGGTCTCAAACAAGCAACAACGCTGGAAGGGGAACGAGCGGTGCCCCAGGCCGGTTAGAAGTAGTGACCTTTCCCATGTGCCTTCACAGAGATCCAGCTGCCAAGGCAAAGGACACACAGTGAGTGCAACACCAGAGTCCATCTCAGGCAGCACCTGAATGTCACTAACATTGCAGAGCACCTGTATATGTGCATTTGCCATATATGTATCTGAAATTCTTTGATAGACCCATGTTGACCTTTAAATAAGGTTACTTACCTGTGCTGTTACTCCCAGGTTTGGCTGGGGAGGGAGGCACTGCAAACTGCACCTCTAAGGCTTTCTTCCGCTTGTTGGCTGGACCCTTTTGCTGTGCAGTGCAGTGGCCTGAGTTACAGAGACCCCTCGGTGAGGGCTTGGACACCGCCAGGCCGATTCTGGATAATTTCAGCTGTCTTTCTCCTCACACCACCCCTCTCCCAGGCCCCTGTCTGCTGTGGATCAGACACACATCATCACTATTTGCATCTGTTGCTGCAGTTCATTACAACAGGAGTAGGGGACATAGTGACAACTGGAATAGCAGAAATCACAAACTGATACAGGCACAAAGAAGGGTCAAGCTGTAAAGGACTGGGAACTGAATCTTCCTCAGAGAGTGGCAGGAAACCTGCAGAGCTCTGGAAAACATTGTGATCTGCTCCTCTAAGTACTCAGGACAGAGGACATGGTTACTTCTTTCTCTCCATTTTCTCTGCTAAGTATCACTCCAGTAGTTATACTGTTAATAAATACAGTGGAAGATGCCACTCTGTAAGCCGACCTACATGGTCACATGCGCTGGTTTTATTTTTAACATCCAAAACTACTTGATGTTTCTACTTGGGCTTGCTCTGTGCTTTCCCATTCTGTCCTCTTTCTCTGCTTCCAGTGATCCCTTATCCATCTCACTTCAGCCCAGCTGAGCAAAACCAAGAGAACAAGTGTTTGGTGCAAACACAGGGACTCTATGATTAAGGTAAGGTTTTGTAAGTGGAGTTGGAGTCTTTACTGATCAAAGCTTATGCAATGGTTACTCTGTCAAGCTATGAAAATCAAGACATGCCTTCAAAATAATCTTAGTGGTTAGGATGAGGTAGAATAATCAGAAGATGTCTTAAATGGCACCCTAAGACAGAGGCAGCTGGCAACTTCTGTGACCTGTTACTCTAAAAAAAGAACCTCCATTATTTATTCAGTGGATTAGCCATGGTTTGCAACACTGTATTTAGGTTTTTCTAAAAACTAAGATGCTGACTATAAAATGGGAACTTCAGTATTAGGACAGACAATAAATCAAAAATTCAGTTGCTGTAATTTTCAAGAAACTGGAGAAAAGTAAAAGAAGGAGGTACACAAGGAGATGCACTAAGGGTCAGAGAAGAAGCAGGAGCAATCTTGTGGCAAAAATGCTAAGACTTAAAATCCAATGAGTTTTAATATATTCAGATGCAAACTGCACATTTTTTGTCCAGACTGAATAAAAAGATGATGGAGTAAGAATTAGAAGTGTTACGGGTACTGCTGTACCATTTAGAGTTATGGCTGCTTAGCAGTTTTTATTCAGGAGTCTTTTCTCTCTTGTTTTTATAAGTTATGATTTAACCATTAGCTCTGAAATTCTCTGTGCTGGGCATCTGCCTTGGGCTGATTTTTTGTTTGTTTGTTTTGTTTTACTTAAAACCACTCACTTGATTATCTCAAGAAGTTTTCAAAGAAGTATGTTAATGATATTGTTACCAGGGAGTAAAACAGAACCTGAGCCCAAAGGAAAAAAAAGTTTGGACAGTTCTCAAACTGCAACTAAACTCGAACCTGTTCTTTTAAAGTGCTTATTGAACTCAAACCAGAACTAAACCCATTCGCCAGTTACAGGCACAAAGTAAGAGTTTGCTTAATAGTGTGTCTCTACCAAGGACAGCATGGGGACACTCCACACGCACTGAGAGCTGCAGAGCGGCTGCGTGTCACAGCCTCCCTTCTCCCTTTGCTGCCTGGCTTCCACATGACTCCCTGGCATGGCCAGCACAAGATCCTCCTGCTGTGCTATGAAGCTGTACTGTGCTGCCCAGCACCGTACTACAAGCCCAGGGGATCGCTTCAGCACATGGAATTTTTTTTATTTTTTTATTTTTTTGCCTTTGTCTAAGGTGAGCTATGACTAAGTTGTTCCAGCTAGGGAGGAACAGGAAACATCACTGATCCCTGCAGCATGCTGCATGGGGTTTCTCCCAGCAGTGCCCCATGTTAGCTATGCCTCGTTATCCTCAACCCTCCCCTCCTCCTCCTGTAAGAGCACTAGTGCATCTCCCTGGATAGAAATTGCAAAAGCCAGCTCCCATGCCTCCGTATTGCATATGTGCAGCACAGGTTTGCAGGGGCAGGAGGCCATGGGTGCCCCAGCCCCTCTTC
Source organism: Apteryx rowi (assembly GCF_003343035.1). Taxonomy (NCBI): domain Eukaryota; kingdom Metazoa; phylum Chordata; class Aves; order Apterygiformes; family Apterygidae; genus Apteryx; species Apteryx rowi. Next base: position 84,047 of record NW_020448097.1, on the reverse strand, counting down.
AGCTCCACAATCCTGCATGCCAGATTTAGGGAGCTGAAGAAGATCTGATGTACTGTTGTGGGAACTTGAGCACCACATGTGCTCTGCAAGAAAGGCAGGGAGCAGGGACTGAAGCTTCTGCGTGACTGATGCCCTGTACTGTGGACCCACACCATCTCTGCCATTTTAGAACATATTTTTTCAACATAAAGCAATTCCAGCCCTTTCAGTAACTCTGAACCAGCGGTTACTGCCACAAAACAGCCCAGCTTCAGTCAGCTGATGCCCAGCTAGAAAATACAGGGAATGGCTCCCTAACTATCCCAGCCTCATCTCCATCTGTCTTTGGGCTTATCTGACAGGACAGTTGTCTCACTGAAAACCTTTACGCTCTCTGTATCTTATTCCAGGGATTTGAGGTTTGCCAGAAGGGTTGCCCTGCAGTCGAAGCTCCCCTAAAAAATCCACACCGACTTGTGCAAATTTTGCATCTCTGAGAAACCATGGCTTGCACACACCCAGTAGCAGTTCACTAGAGTTCCTGATGAACATTTCACCTCTACCTTTTACATTCCCTTTCCACCCACCCTGAATTGCACCATTCTTGCTGCATGACTCATTTAAAGCTAGGTTGGCAGTATGTACACGAGCTCAGTCTAAGCGGTGATTGCAGAGCAGATGTAACGCAGAGGACAGTGACCTGCTATTCCTAAGCCAAAGTCAAGCTGTAGCTGTCTCTGCTGCAGGACTTGGGCTCAGTTAGAGGTCACTATGATGCCGGATGATGGCATTCTTGGATTTGCTTTTTATTTTCAATTCCTTGTATCAAACAACAGGACTTTAGAAATCTCTCCAGATTCATGTCCAAATGCAGTATGATGCACTGCACAAAAAGAGAAGGTCTCTAAGGAGATATCGATGCTATCCTAGAGCATGTGTTCCTACCTGGTCTCTGCCAGTGGTTTTGTGCTGAAGGCATACAACTGCAAGTGAAATATCAGAACCTAAGTATCTCTGTGCTTGATGTATATTTTTTATCTAAAGTATTACTAAAGTATTATATTTAATTATATTTATTTTAATCTTTCTATGCTTTAATGTTCCAGCTGTCAGATAGGAGTAATAATATCTTTTTACCTCAAGTATACCTCTAGTACTGCAAAGATGAATTCATTATGGCTTGTGAACCACTCAGCTACTAAGATAGTAAATATATTCAAAAAGCCTGTAAGGAAATTAGTAACTATGTATTCACTTCAAGTTTTAAGTGTTTATGCTGAAAGTGTTTAAGTGTTATGCTGAAAATAAGATAAAAGCCACATAATGGGTAATAACAATTAAAAGAAATAGTGAACTCCTGCTATCTGTCCTATACACTTCAAAATATTCACATTCCTTTAAAATATTTTTTCTGTTGTAACATCATATATAACTTTAAAATTCTTAGCTCCAAACTTTCCCAAGATTTTTACAAGCTGCTTATGTCATTGTAAGTCTTCGAAAGATTGTTTTATGTTCATTTGCAATCGTATTTCAGAGGCACTCTGTAAACTAATTATCAGAGGTTTCTGGTGGTCCTTTTTGATGGTTCCTTGAAGTGGGAGTCATCCCTTGATTCTGTAAGAAGAACTCAGATGTGATATATTATCTTAGGATGTCATATAATCAGTCCTCTACATATAGCAAATAACATACAGGAAAACAATTGTATTGTTTTGGCTCATTGACTGCAACTGAATTAAATATGTATTTACTGAAAATAAAATATATTTCATTTATAAACCATAATTTTTTGTCACTGAATAGATCTGCTCCAAACACAGACATATCCACAGTTAGAATAGCAGCTGTATATTTTTAAACCTTACTTGATTTGCTGTCATTGCAGTCTAAAAATAAAGATTTACCGAAGTGGACAGAATGTGAACTGTAATTTACATCCTTTCATTCCACAGTAACTTGAACATGATTCAAATAAGCATTTCTTTTGATTTTTTTTTAAACCCAGCTCTTAGGAGATATTGCAAGTTGCAGGGAAACAAGGAATATGTAGAAATGTTTCGTTACCTGACGTATGTGTCTCATCTGCCTCTGAATTTTGTGTATCAAACTTACTGAGGCAAGAATTTGTAAATTGTTAGTGTTTTGAAAGTTGATTGTAACTTGTGCATTGACAATAATATCATCAACTAAAATGCAGAGCTAACTAATCAGTTAAAATACAGAGCTCCTGATTACCAGCATGTCAGAATATGAGAAGTTTTCAAAACACCTGGCAGAGAATGATATATATCAGAAAAATTCTCTCTCCTTTATTTTTGTCCTCTAGCTTAAGGGATTTAATAGTAAGGAGAGAGGTATAGAAATCATTTGTCTGACAGAACAGCATATACAACTTAGAGATGAGGTAAACTAAACTAAAAATGGCAGATCTGAATAATCGTGAAGATTGATTCTGGATTGAATGCTCTGGTATGGTCACTTCTCATAAGAAAAAAACCCCATATTTTCTTTTTATACAAGCGATTCTGATGTGGTTAGTTCCAGCATATAACAGTGTATATATGAAAGCAGGCTCAGAAACTTTGCAAACAGCCCTTTCTGTGGTTGTAGAGAACCATAAGGTCTATGCCTTAGAATATATTTTTATTTATCAATTATTTCTCTCCGAGAGTTAGTATTGCAGTGGAAAGTATTGTTCATACATTCATGTTTTTATTGCAGAGTAATGTACCCAGCCTTCCTCTGACCTTATGCAAGTCATAGCTGGGACTATTTTTAGAAATTATATTTGCAGCAGAATGCTACAAGAATGAGAGTAGCAGGGATGCTGCCAACGAGAAATATATCCATCTGTGTCTCTTGCTTCTCTGAGCTGCACAGAAGTAGATATAACTAAACAGTCTAAAGAGGGATGGATACCATCCTAAAGAGTATGTATTTAGGGGCTGGATCTGGCTGGGGCCATCCCAGCCAGCATCATGCTGTCACCTCTGTGCAGAACCTAGTGCAGAAACCAGAACAAGGCAGGGAGTGCTGTAATAGATAGTTATGAAATATTACTTTTCTGCATTGCTCTCTTGAGCTTATCCCATGTGTGCAAAGAAAGGCCAAGGTACCCAAGCTTACACTTCAGAGTGTAAGTTCTTCCCTGGGTAAAGGGATCACAAAGGACTTGTTCCTCTACTATGCAGGACGGAGGAGGGATGTGGCTGATTCAGTAAGAGGTGTGAACAGGTATTTGTCAGCGTTGGCAGTTGCAATGGATGAGATGAAGATGTGTTGAGCAATCAATGCACATCAAATTCAAATATAAATGTGCAGTCTTTCATGACTGCAGAAACCAACGTGCAGTGCTTTTCCCAGACACCTTTCCTTCTCCTGCATTGTTCCTGACTTCCGTGCCCTGAGTGTGAAAGTGTGAAAGATGAGCCATTGAAACAGTACTTCAAGAAAGAAAAGGGAAGGACCATCACATAGCATTTCTTCTCCTTGAGCCTGGGCCTGCTTCCTCTGCAGCACTGCTCTCCTCAGGGCTAAGTCACTTAAGCCTGGGGTTTCAAAATCACTCACATCTAGGTAGGTGCTGCCACTGCACTTTCTTTAACATTGGAAAAAGTAAGATCTAAATTATTTTACTAATAATGTATATTTTTTCCCAGAGCCAAACAAGAGTCCAATAGTAGGTCCTACCGCACAGAAAGTGTGGTGGTAGACTTGTCAAGAATCCTCTTCCCATTTTGACTGAGTAAAAACTCCCCCAGTCTTGCTTCTTACAAGAAAGGACAGAAAAAAAATGTCCTGGGTCCTGTTTGGAAACACAACTACAGTTCATGCTTATCATTAACGTTCTCCCTCCCACAAAGATTTGCACCAGACTGAACCAGGCTGGAAAGCAGCCTGGCCTTTACAGCAAAGAGCAGACAATCAGAAGTATGGATCCTTCCACATACAGCAGCTATTTTTTGGGTTAGTTGTGTCAGTTGGTGCTCCAAGGAAGTAGCAGAAGGATTGGGCAGCCTCTAATTCTCTAATCCAACCCTTGTGCATGCTGGGAGTGTATAAGGGGAAAGGACCACAAAATGTCCCAGCACCTCTTAGGTTTGCTGTTGGAGACAGTTTGCTTGGCTCTGTGGACCACTGGTTTGACCCAGAATGTCATTTCTTATGTTCTTACATTCTTACGGCAAAGGAAGAGGTGCCTTATGTTAATCACCATCTCCATTTACTTGCCATCGATCTCCATGCCTTGATTTTCCCATTTTTAGGAAGGGGTAACAGCTACTGCCTGAAAATATTGCAAGGGTAGAGATATTATGAGCAAGGGGGCATTGAGAACTTTTGAAAAATGGCTTTATAATTAGCTGATTTAAACCATTTAATTGACATCCTGGAAACAAAGTAAAAACACAATAAAGAAACCAAAGCAGGTAAGTGGTTCATTCTCACACAAAGCTAGTAATCTGCTAGTGATAACATTTTATAAAAGGAACTTCATACATCACTCTTGTACTTCTCCTGTTTTGTTGTTGGACCTCAGGAACATTATATGTCCTTTTTATATTACAGCTTTTTAAAGAGAGGTTTGGAAAAAAAATTGTATATATTTTGAAACCACAGAAATACAGAATTGTGAGAACGGAAATACAGTCTTCCTTAAGAAAACATGTAGCCTGTTTACATGATAAAGCTGGTTGAAATTTCTAAAACATTTGTCTTGGCATCCTCAACTTCTTCTGTTAATCCAGTCTGTCAGTTGCAAAATGTTAAATTAATGGAGCTGCCTGATGGCAGCTGAATTTAGGAAACAGAGACTAGACTGGTATTGTTTGTTTCCATTCTTGTTGCCTGGGACCTGTTTCCCTATTTTCTGGCCCCCTATGGTATCACTTGAAGACAATATCTTCAAAAACTGTATATAAAATATGATCAAGTCACGATCACCTATTCCATTTCATGTAGTGTTTCACACTGACTTTTGAGAAGTACGTAGGATGAACCAAAAACCAGAGCGGTGATGACCTGTTTGTGGGATCATGCTCTAAAATAGATAAGAGAAATGATCCAGATTAAAAAATATCCAGAGGGGGGAAAAAAAAATCTTTCTCAAAGAGGCATCCTGTAAAAAGCATGCTCAGAGCTGACCTCTCCTGTACTGTCACAGGAAGGGAAAAGCTCTGCTGAGGTTAGATATTTGTTGTTCCTCTTCCGCTCTCGCTGCACACTGCAGTGCTGAACGGAGCATGGCGTAAACCATACTTGCCCTCTTCCCCTCCTTCATATCTACTTGACACTCACTGGAGTCAGCAAGGGGAAGAAAGGTGATCACCAAATGGAAATTTTGGTTTGTAAAAAAAAAAAAAAAGGCAAAAGAAAATGGATTTAACTGGGTGAGTGCAACCTTGATATAAGGCTCTACTGTGCTCTGGAGCTCCTCTCCAAAATGCAGACTAAGGCATCACCTCAGTCAGGGTTTTGGCTCCTGCAAGTGAATATAACAGAGAAACAAGCCTGAAGGAAAGTCCCCAGCAGTCTCTGTTCCATGGCATGAGGCATCATTTAGGAATATACAGGTAAATCAGGAAAGTAAAGCAAGGAAGACCAGGCAAATCAGCCTTAACACAGTCTGTTTAGCACACTGGGAAATGTGATCTTGAAAACATCCCTCACTCTCAGTCTTTACTACTGTAGAAGAAAGGAAGGTTCATTTGTGAAACGTTCATGTCAATATGGGGGTGGGGGCATGACGACACTCATAGGCCAAATGGCCAGCTAATTTTTCTAGGGAGGAGAAAAAAAATGTCATCTTTCCTATTCAAATAATATTGAGGAAGTGGGGAACCTTTCTGTGCCCTCACATAATTTCTTTTGCAGTTTTGATTTCAGCAGTTTGGAATAGACTGAATCAGTGCAAATACAGGGGCAGAAATCAGCTCACTCTCTCAAACTTTTGCTGCCTCTGCTGGGCTAACAACTAAAGACCTCTGAGACCCTACCTATATCCCTGATGCTATCAGGCCACTTTGTAACACAGGGATCACTGCTGATATATAACTGGAAGTCGTTTGCCCACAGAACTGCATGTGAATGCCCACCGTACGGAAATCAAACCCAGGCAATCCGACCACTGTTCTTGCTCCTCCAGACAATAATGCTTTTCTTTTTGTCTTTGCTACATGCAGCACCTGGCTCAGAAGCCTCCCCCTGGGCAGCACAAGCACTGTGAGAGATGTTTCAGCCGGCACTGTCGTGCACCGATTGAGCCCTCCATCTCCTGCATGGTGATCAGCTGCCGCCTTCACTGCAGGGCCACCTTTCACATGTGCAAGGAGGAGGAGCACCAATTGCTCTGTCCCTTAGAGCAGGTCTCCTGCCTCAACTCGGCCTATGGCTGTCCTTTCTCCATGGCCCGCTTTAAGCTGGCGAAGCACCTTCAGGTCTGTCCAGCCAGTGTTGTCTGCTGCTCGATGGAGTGGAATCGCTGGCCAAATGTGGATTCAGAAACAACCCTCCATGAGAACATTATGAAGGAAACCTTGAATGAAGACTGTCTTGACACGGCCTTGGCTCTCAGAGACCAGAAGATACTTTTCAGGACTTTGAAAATGGCTGAATTGTTTCCAGAATGGAGAGAAAAGTGTGAAGTGGAAGAGCTAATGGATGAAGCCATAGGGGAGGAAGAAGGTGCTGTGGGAGGATTAACCTGTGGTTCCCAAGGTGATGACCAATCATCTGAGCTCAGCCAACATGAGCGTGAAGAATTGGCAAAGGACAAAGAAGGAATGGATCTGGGGGGTTACAAAACCTGGGAGAACATTTTCAGCAAAGAGTTCTTGGCTTGCAAGGTAACAGGCTCAGCAGTCAGTGCAGGAAAAAAGACGAAGGAGGCTTCCAAGAAAACAGCATCAGTCCCTTGCACTGATACCTCCACAGAGAAGGCAAAGGAAGTACCTGATGCAGAAGAAGCAAAAGACCAAAAGACTGAACAGGTATCACCAAATACAGAAATGACAGGACTGGCTCCCTGGCAAGAAGGAGTCCTGGAGAGGCTGAAGAAAGAAGTTGGTGTAGCTGATTACAATATGTATCTGGTACATCATGGGGGAATGCTCATTCGCTTTGGCCAGCTAGCTGCTTGCACTCCCAAAGAAAAAGACTTTGTATATGGGAACTTAGAAGCTCAGGAGGTAAAGACTGTCTACACCTTCAAAGTGCCAGTTAGCTATTGTGGCAAAAGAGCACGACTAGGAGATGCCCTGGGACATAAAATGCCAACCTCAGACAAGCTGGTGGATACCTCAGAATTGGGAATAAGCCTAGAAGAACTACCTAAAGCAAATATAATTAAAACCACACTGTTGTGTGCACTGGAAAAAGAGCTGAAAGGCCATGAGATCTCCGAAGCAAGGGGTATTGATGGACTTTTTGTGGATTTTGCAACACAGACATACAACTTTCAGGTGGAGCCCTTCTCTTCCAATGCTGTTCTAGCAGATCTTGTGGATGAAAAAAGCCCACCTGAACTCCATGTGGAGCTCTACACAGAATGTGTAACAAGGAGACACAACAAAAGCAGTTCAGCTTTCACATTCATGTGCAGTCACTTCTTCAGGAGGGATGAGTTCCCATCACATTTCAAGAATGTGCATGCTGATATCCAGTCATGTCTGGATGGATGGTTTCAGCATCGCTGTCCGCTGGCCTACTTGGGATGCACTTATGTTCAAAACCACTTCCGCCCTGCTGGACATAAGGCCAAGGTTATATACAGCCAGCCTCTCAAGACATTTGCTATTAAACCAGAGGTTGACACCCTCCTTGCTGAATCAGGGAAGTGCAGCTCCACAGTGGCTAATCGAGGGAGAAATAAAGACTCACTGAGTAGCCTGCCAGTAGAAGTGCTCAAGTGCATTGCCGGGTTCCTGGACAGCTTCAGCTTATCTCAGCTATCACAAGTGTCAGTGCTGATGCGGGACATCTGTGCCACTCTTCTTCAAGAGAGAGGAATGGTCCTACTGGTCTGGGAGAAAAAAAGATATTCCCATGGAGGTACTTCATGGAGAGTTCGCGGAAAGGCAAGTGACTGATATTGGGAAAAGGATAGCTATGGGTCCTCTCCAGAAAAAACACAAGCATAGCGAGTGATGCTGCATGTGAGCACACAGACATGGGGAAGAATCACAAAGTTGTAAATCACAGCACAGTATGTCTGGGGAGGGTGCAGGGATGTAAAGTACAGTAAATCTAGCAAAGGTAGGAAGGTGTAAATGAGCACCTACTGGCCAGTTGCAAGTTCCCACCCAGGTTTGCTTTGGGTAACTTGTTCGCATAGGCACTATGAATTGAGAATTCCTGATAAGAACCTTCTTAGGAAGGTTACACACAAGTTCTTAAAGAACTTGAGGTTTGTCTTTTTCTTTTTTCCTCTTTACAAGCTGGTCTATGGTATCTTGAAACTAAAGCACGCTTTAGAACACTAAAAAGTGTAAAAAAGAACAAGGAGATGTGACTGTGAAAGGAGCTCAGGATTCACATCAACATTCTAGGATTTTCATGATTAGTAGTTCACAAGGTTGTCATAAAAGTCTGGTTTCTTGGGATGTGAGCACCTGAGGGAGAAGTATGGAGACAGGAAGCCCTTTCTTGCTAAGCTGGTGGTTTGAAATTGGCCTCCCACTGTTTGTGATGGAAAATTATTTTCTCTATTGGCTGTCTGGGTAGTCTGAATGAAATATGTGAACACAGCTCAGTTTAAATCCTAGTTGAAACAACAGTTACTGCAGTTTTTTTGCTAGCTGATAGCCTTGCAGTTGCTCTTACATAAAACAGGAGGGGGAATATAAGAGACTCCTTCATGACCAAGCCCACAAGAAACAGATCTAGGGGCAAATAATTAGAGAGATCCAAAGAAGACTCACAAAAATGATCTAATGATTTGGCTTTCAAATAGATGACTAAAGATCTCCACTTATTGATATTACCAAATGGAAACTTAGCAATTCATGAAAAGTACTCACTATTAAAAGAAAATACAAAGTGTGGTGAGTTCTAAATCTAGTGTAACAAGAACCAATGGCTGCAAGTTGAATTAGCCAAATCCAAACCAGAAATTAGCCATTGAAATCATTTACTGCAGGGTGTGGCTTCCTTCAGTAGAAGGAAGAAGTTCCAGCTGAGCAATCAAATAGCAATTACCTCCAGTTAGTGTAGCATAATTTCAAACCAGCAGCCTTCCCTTTAAAGAATACCCAGCCCTTTCATGTTAGCTGTCTGTTTTGACCACACATGAATCTGTTTCCAATGGACAGACTCTGCTTGAAAACACTCCATTTGTAATTAAACTGAACTTCTTGATTGTTGTGTATAATAGCTACGATTACACAGGACTAGGACAGGTGCAGGTAATTCTGAACTGTAACACACCCACCTACTGTCCTTCTACAAGAAAGTACATTTTTAGGGAAAAGAAATCCAATATGACTTTAAAAATTAATTTGATTTAATGGGATACAGCAAATATTAAAGTGATTTAACCACAGTCTTATCGCAAATACATGCTATTGCTGCAAACAAAAATTGCACATTTTAACTGGACTATTCCTATTTTTTACAAGATTGGATTTCTTCTAGGAATAACCTTAACCCCCGAATTTTCCAGGCTTGTTAGAGGGTGGTTACTTCCAAGGTACTGATATATGCTTTCAACTATAAGGAGATCTTTATTTAGTCTTTTTTTTTTTTTGAGAGAGAGAGAGAGAGAGAGAGAGAGAGAGAGATTATACAAGCATGCTCTATTTACTCTGCTTTATAACTGCCTTGGATGCATCTAGCCTCCATTTTTGCACACTGTACATGTGTGATGTAGCTTTCTGTAGATGTGCAGTGTCAGCTGTCCTGGATTTCCTAATGTACAGCACTGGATTAGCACCAAACACTGTAGAAGGATACTTTCCCATTAAAAATAACAGTTGATGACAAAAGCAGCAAACCCAGCAAGTATGAGGTATGTAACAATACAGACCACATTTTTATTTGTTATACTAGCCCTGCATGATCAGAATTTCACTAGTCTGTTCAGTACAAGTAGTGTACATTCACTATAAGCCGACCGAGGTTTTTAAAATCGTATTATATTTTGCTAACATTCCAGTCTTCTCTCCTCAGTTTCTCTTCCCTCCCTCTCTTCCCCACGTATTAGATCTGGCAGTTCAGCAGCCTGTTCTCCACAGTTAAAAAATGGCAGTTCAATGATGCCATGAGCATGTCTGAACATCTGAAGAATTGTCCTTTCTACGACGTGGAGCACAAGAAGGACCCTGTGTTGCTGACGAGCATGTGTGAATCTCAAGAGCAGATTCAAAAGACCCTGGTCTCTACTTTCAAGCGCAGATTCTGAACGACCTGCACCCCTTTCCCCATGGTCCTTTCAAGGTTATTTGAAAGAAGATTTGGAAATTCGGTTGTAAAGATTGCTGTTTCTAACTCTCCTTTGGAAATACGAAATTGGCTTCCCTCCAGCTATATCTGGAACATCCTGCATCTTTTTCCTGCATTAATTTAATTGCTAAAATGTCATCCATAGAGTTCTGGCACACTGCTCACTGATGTCATGTGCTTTCTATTTCTTTTTCTGTTCTTTGCTTAATTGAGAAATCTTGAGAAAGTAATAAGGATATTGTTTGAAAGTAGCATCTTGGCAACCTTGAAGATAGGCTGTTGCTCCTACACCATGTCCCTGAGAGAAGCAAGAGCAGTTAATGTAGGTACATTAATGTAGGTACAGCTTGACTAGATGTGGACCACCTCTCTGTTGGCTGGAGAAGTTCTGGGCATACAGACCGGTGCCCTCCAACCTGACAGGTCTAGGAATTGCTAAGGTACTCTGAGATGTGGGCAAAGAGAAAGGAGCCCCAAAAAGAAAGTGGATAAATTAGAACTCCAGTGAGGACTCAGGAATGCACCGCACAACCACAAACCATCATTTAGGGCCCTGATTCAGGCAAACACCTATCTGGGACAGCATTTGAGTGCATGCCTGAAGTTGAGCTCATGGGAACATTAAAACTCAACCAAAGCAAACTCGCTCATTCTTAGAAATAACCAAGTTGCAAACCGTTTTAGGGAATCTGTTGATTTTTTATATTTTTCAATCAATAATTGTCTCTAAATGTTTCATTTAAATATCCACTAAAGCCATCAAAAATTATTTGAAGACACTTTCAGAATGTCTTACCTAACCAGTTTTGCAATGAACAATTTGTCACAACAAGATTTTTTTTTCCATAAAAGAAAAAACATTCAGCAACTCATTCAGTAATGGTATGAATAATGTTTACTACAATTAAAAAGGAGAAAAAATGGAAACAATCAGGAAACATGGAAGATATCAAATGGAGTATAAAATTTTTTTCTATTCTAACAGAGCAGAAAAGTAGTTAGGATTTGGTTGATTTTTTAATAAGTAAATTAAGTTGAAATAAGTTAATTTGAGAGAAAGCAGGAATGCTATGAACAGTGGATGTCTCATTCCAATATTTAGACTGATTTCAGACATGCTAGTTAGAAATGCCATAGTTCTGGTTGTAGGTGGGATTCTTCTGAAATGGCTTTAGAGTGATTCAACAGCTTGCAGACTTTGCATACAGTCACTTTCTTTTTTAAGCTCATAAGCGTGAGCTCAGCACATGTGATCTGGCTTTCACCTCACAGGCACAGCTTACCAGCACTCATGGATCTGTGGTGCCCTGGGCCAGGCACTCACATGATGGAGTAGGTGCCGGTGCCACTGCTCTCACTACCTGGGCCAGCTGGATTAAACCTGAGTCAGGTATATTGAGACATGCTGCACTTGTAGCTCCCCATTTCAGCATAGATCTAGGATGAGCAGACTACACAAGGAAGAACTACCTCTTATTGATAAGGGCTGTTACTCACGGTTGCTGATGAACCTGAATCAAGCCCATGGTAACCGAGGCCATGAATTGCATGGTGCCAGAAACAACCCCAAGTACTGTTTGTCCTCATCTATGCTTGCAGTTTAAATGGTCCCTCTGAGATTCTACCATATAAGAATATTTTTCTTCTCCAGATACATGCCCTCAGGAAAACTTCCTTTGATTTGTTGGGGTGTGGATTAGTCCCAGGATTATCAACAGGACTAACAGCAATTACTGTTTTTTTTCATGGTATTCTGTTGCCTTTCCCTAGAGATCCTTCCTGGGAAGTCTCATAATGCTGTACACATGAGAGTAAATCTGTCTGTACGTGAATCCTGTGGAGAACAAGTAGCAACCCAATTTTATGTACAGAAAATTGAGGCAAAATAACACAAGGAATCTGAGCTGGGCCAGGCTGCAGTTAAAGCTGGTGTTCCTTTGTTCCTTCGTCCTGTGGTTTAATCACTGTGCAAAAACAAACTTCCTGTCCTATAAAGATGCTTACAAAAACTCAGCTGTCCTCAGAAAATCCGCTATGAAGTAGGTTGTCCAATATTATCACTCTGTGTTTTACATAGGAAAGTTGATGCATGTGAGACAACACAAACTTTCTAGACTGGCCTTTACATGAGGGTCTCTTTGGTGAAAGATGCTCAGCAGCTGCAAATGCATGTCCAAAAATCAGGTGCCAGTATCTAAGCTTGGTACTGAAAAATGGAGGCACTCAAAATTATGGACAAATTTAGGAGAAAAAAAGAAGAGCCTTATACATAGAGTCTCAGAGTGAGTCAGTGTTTAAGGCGGGTTTAAGAGACCATTAGAAAGTAAATTCAGTCTATGAACTGTCTCTCATTTGATCAGCCACTTAGCTGCTGTAAACTGGTGTAGCTCCACTGAAATTGATTTATGTTAGTGGTGAATTGGGCTCATTTTACCTTTAGTATCAGTGTCACTGACACTGCTGCTATTCTGGTTCAGGCCTACTTTTGTCAGCTTCAGGGACTTTTCTTCTTGTATCTTCCTTTTTCTAGAGATCTTCTGACTTATGCAGCAGCCTTATAACTGGTGACCTTGCTTCTTCCCTGGGAAGGAGGTGCCAAAGTCAGACTGCGGAGAGGCTGCAGCTTTGGCAAGTGTGGTCATTAAAGGTGTGGGTTAGAGAGAGGAATGTCTCGACCACTACATCTAGGGACCAACCTGGGTTAAGATGCAACATCTAGGAGACTAGACGGCGATCCTTTTCCCTTGGGTACTACTATAAAATACACTGGAGATACACAGGCTCCTAATTCACCAAGAGAGAAAGAAACAAACTCACTCAGGTAAATATATATGCATAGTTTTTGGTTAAGTCAACAAGATTTATTTACAGCCTATGCTTCGGCTATACAGTAGAAGCTGAAAATCCACAAGTGACCTTTAGATTAGTCATTAATCCCACCCTGGAAGAGGGAAGACGGTACAGCAAAGTGGAGGTCCCACTCAGAAGGGTGAGTACCTACCTCACAGATGCCAGCTGGTAGAAACCTCTTACTTTATCTCTCATTTAACACTAGAGGAGAGCTGTGGGCTGGTATCGGATACAGTTTAATTAATCAGAGCATGTATGCCAGGCTAGCCCGATGTTGATGGTCCTACTCATTAGCAGGAGCTAAAGAAGGAGGCTTGGGCTTGGATTTAGTAAGTGTTCAGTCTCCTTGTTTAGGCTTGTAACTTGACCAAAGGAAAATCAAAATAAATAGGGAAACTTCCCCATTAGAAAGTTAGGCATCTAAATAGAATTTAGGACCCAAAACATTTCCTGAATGTCAGCTTGAGGGATTCAATCAGAAGAAACATGGCATTTGTTACTTTTTAAAACAGCTGTTTTGCTGTGGAGTGACCCAAATGGGGAAAGTGGATCCAATCCAGTGGAGCACAGAGGTTGCTCTCTGTCCACATCTCACACTTCAGACCTTCATGGCTTAGATCCCATTAGTGCTGCCCACATGTCTTGTGAAGGGCAAGAACAATATTCTGCACACTCTGGAGACTGACAAATTTTGCAGTGTTTTTTCGTGTTGGAAGAATGGGAACTGGAATGACAGCCTCATGGAAATCAGAGAGGTCAGAGCAGGGCAAAAAAAGCTGAGGACAAGAGAGTAGGAAGACAGAGTACCTGACAGAGTAAAGGTGACATGGTGAGAGGCAAGTGGAAAAAGGTAAAAGTGCACATGCATGAAGGGAAGTGGGATGTGGAAGAGGTGATGGGACTGGAAGTGTGTTCAGAGGAAATAATTCAATTCAACAGAAACTAGAAGGATGGGATAGCAGAGCAGAGACATGTTTAGTAGAGTAGAGACATATGGAGAGCATAAGAAGGGGAATGGAGAGTTTATTTTTATTTATTTTGGCTTCTACTGACAAAGTAAGATATTTGCATGAGCCTTGTGAACTCAGTGAATTGCAGACTGTTCTGAATTATAAGCTTTATCATGACTCTTGCTCATGCTCTTGTAGCAGGACCTCTGCTCTGGGGTAAACTATTCAGCTAGTATGTTGTTGAAAGACCAGAGCTGAGAGGCCATTGTAAAACCATGAAAAGTCACCAGTTTTGATGTTCCTGCATACTCATCGTTCACTGCCAACAGCTGATGTTCTTGAAAATGCTCCTCTTTGAGGAAGTGGCTGGGAATTCCCATTCAGTGTTATACAGTAACATGGGAGAGATGATATTTCTTAAGGGGCAAAAGGGTAGGCCATATAGCGACAAATACCATAAGTCCAGACTGGAGGAAGAAATTACTTGCCAGTCCTCCAACTCCCAAAACCAAGTGAGCACAGATAAGATGAAGTTTGTCTGAACAATGTTATTTTGTAAAGGTTTGTAACTCCTTGTTGCTTTCTTAAGAATAAAAATTATGGTTAAAAAAATCCAATAAAATACTTGTCTTAGCTTATTTTCTTAGTTTCATCACAATAATGTTTGCTTTACTTTCAAATCAGGTAATTCCTGTACCCTCATTTTCATTATTCTCCTTTCCTCTGCTTCACTCTTCAGTTTGATCCTCCTGAGTGTAGAATAAGACTACATATCAGTTACAATTATTTTTTCTCTCTGCATAGTCACCTTCTACTTCCTGGTTCAGTTATTTACTCATATTGTTGAAAAACTTTCTCTGTTTCTGAAAGTTTCTTTTCCAGGTTGACATGTCACATTATATCTGCAAACATGTAAAGAAAAGAGTTTTCTTTGCCAGTCTGTCTCCTTTCTTATTCTTCACTTATTTTTAATAACATGGTTGGTCTGACTGTTCATCCAAGTAGTTACAGAGAGATTTTTGCTTCTTTACTTGGGATGCAAGTTCCACAACTGCTGTGCATCTCTCACAGAAATTCTGGACTTCTTTCACATTCAGGTCCTCGACCTTTATAGTTTAAGTTAATGAGTTCTCCTAAAGCCTTGATGTTTTTTCCTTTTGAAAAAACGCTTCATGTACAAACCTACTTTTGCTTAGGTTCCTGCTTAATTTATATGTAAGCAAACTATGATCACACAGTCCAAATTTATTTTTGATGACCAGCTGCTCTACGACTTAATTGCTATTTACAACTAAGTAATCTTTTGTTGGTTCAATGACTGTTTTGTGAAGGAATTTGTCATCTGTTATACTGAAAAACATAGGCCTAGGCCCAATTATGATTATCAGAGTTTAGTCTTCAGTTCATAAATGTGAAGTTAATTTCTCATGGCAGCATAGTTCCTTGTGGGATTTATCTACCTCTTTTAATATTAGAGCTCTCTCTCTATATATCCAATGATGAACTTGAGTCGTTCACAGCTGACTCTGACCTCTGCCAGAGAAAAGTCTCTTCTAACCTTCTTGCTGAGTTTTATGTAAACAACCCATTACATCATTAATCTGATGCTAACTCACTGTCTTTAGCTTCATTTCTACCAGTCCTGAACTGAAGAATATTTTAGTACCTGGCATGACTGTTATTCCACTGTATTTCTGCCACTTGCATGACAGCCAGTTTACACTCCATAGTAGCTGTTCCTAGTTCTTTCCTACAACTATCTGAAGGGTTGTAGATACAACAAAGATAGTGGAGCCAAACTCTTCTCAGTAGTGCCAGGCAATAAAAAAGGGGCAATGGCAACAAGTTGCAGCTTGGAAGGGTCAGGTTGGACTTTAGGAAAAACTTTTTTATCAGCAGGGTAGTGCAGCACTGGAACAGGTATACCTGGAAAGGTGGTAGAATCTCCATCCCTGGAGAGTTTCCAGACTTGGCTGGACAAAATCATGGTGACCTGATCTAGCAGGAGGTTGGATTGAGACCTCCAGAGCTCCCTTCCAACCACCACTTCTCTGATTCCACAATATCGCCTGAGATACCCTATAGTATACAGACATCTCTGTTAGTACTCCCTGACCTCCTCCACTTCCCTTAGCTGAACTAAATAGCCCTTTAGCTGTTGGTATTGGCTGCCTGATGCTTCTCCATCAGTACCTTCTCTCTCCTTGCTGTCTAGGCTTCTGCCCTCTTTATCTACTGCCAGGTACTTATTTTACCGGCTTTCAGCTCCCTGCATACAAAACCAGACACACCTATAACACAACTCTCTTCCAGCAGTTGCAGCAGCAGCACTGAATGGATCTCTTGGACAGGATACCTACACAGTAAAACTGTATTTATGAGCTAGCTTAGTGTGATGCAAAACTTTTTACCAGGGCTGTTTCCTTTAGCCAGGCTGATCCAGCAGGCAAAGGACTGCTGCTCCGGAGAACAGAAGGGAGTCTCAGCTTTACCAAATGTCTGGAAGGATTTGATTACAGAGAATAGTCAAGAGCAGTTTACTGCTCTGAAAGACAAATTCGATCATTATAGCTGTGTTTGAACCTCTCTGAAAGCAGTAAGCCACGATTCATTTCACAGCCACAGCACCGGCTGCAGACTTCCCCCAACTTCTGTGCATAAAAAGCTAAGGGCCAAATCTGCTCCCGTAGGCTCAAAGTGCCGTTCTGGTCCCATGGGAGCAGCTAGAGAAACAAATTAGGGAAAGGAGCCTTGCCTCAGCAGGGAGAGCTGCTGCCTTTGCCCCGAGCGCAGCAGCTGCAGAGACGCCTGCACTCTGCCTTGATGGCTGTCAGGAATCCGCCAGAGCAGCCCCAGCTCATTGGGCAATGGCACATGATGGGCTCTTTCCTCAGCCTGTCTTAGCTGTACCCGAGGAGGCAGTCTGCTCCCAGAGCCAGACAGGGAGAGTGCAAAAAACCCTATGGATCATAAAAGAGAAGAAGCTGTTTTGATTCCTAAAACACAGATTCAACACAGAAGAGGCAGGAGGGGGGGGGTCATTTCCAGCAGACTGTCACAGTAACTTGACTTGCGACATGGGAAAAATGACAAGTGTACTTTCTCTGAGCTTCTGTGTGGGCTCTCCTCCCTATTGTCTGTATTGTCTGTATATGTCTGTCTACCTACAGCAAGGCAGGGCAGGTGTGCAGCCTTGAAGAGCAGAAACGCCGAGACATGGAGGGCCAGGTGAGAAGAGAGGAGTGTGAAGGTTGAACCCCTCAGGTGGAAGGGGGATGACAAGGACTTGCGGGCTGTGTGCTATTACCCCAGTGGGAAGATGAGTGAGCTTGTCAGAGCAGACGGCCGACAAGTGTGACAAATTCAGGGATCCTAAACATAATTTCAGTGGACCCTTGAGGAGCAGGAAGAATTAATGTTCTTCATGACTCTGTTCCAAGTAGGACTAAAGTGGTGAGTGAGAATGGGATTGGGATGCAAGGAGTAAATCTGCAGCAAGACTTGCTTGGACGTGTACATGACTATAGCAGCCCATGGCAAGGGTAAGCTGTGTCACTGCCAGGGCTAGTAAGACTGTGAAGAGAGGAACAGACTGGCAGAGGAAGAAAAGCAGCCATTTTCTCTCAGTGTATCTCAAAGAGGCAGAAAAAGGCAGTATTTAAAATACCATCAGAGCTCATCCATTTCCTCTCTTATGCCTGTGCAGCAGCCTGATTTCTTTCTGTAATATTTTTTTCCCACTAAGTGCAGGCTTGCCTGGTTTCTGGCAGCGGGACGGCAGGCTCTCGGTGCTGCATCATAGTGCCTCAGAGCAAACCACTTTTCAAGCATTTCCTTTCAGTTAGAGAAGGATCGACAAAAACGAACAAGCAAACCAACTTGAACTCCAAAGTCTCTCAGGAAGCATAAGTCTTCTAAAAGGCACGCACACAGAGAAGTGACTGGCTTCACAAGGGGCTCGGTGAACACTGAAGAGAAGAGGCAGTACGTAGCAGGGCACCAGGAAGAGACTGGCACAACACAGACTCTTAAAGAGGGACTCAGTGAAAAAAACCCACCTGCAGGTCTGGGGATGCCCCTCGATCCCAGTCTATAGCACTCCACTTTTCTGCTGTCTCAAGACTTCACCATTAAGGCCTCAGACTCAGACGTTTTGGTAAAGAAAGAGTTAATGGTTTTAAATTTTTTTTTGCTGCTGCTGCTGCTGTGTTGCCAGAGTGAAAGTGAAATCTAAAGCAGGAGCCTGTCAGCAGTCTGGGGCAAGGTTTGATTCCTGTAAGGTCTTCTGGGTTTGGAGGCCATCTGGAAACCCCTTTCCCCGAGGAAAGCATGATTCAAGAGCTCCTCTTCTTCTGTGGCCTGCTGGGTCTGGGTGCAGGTGAGTTAAGGGAGTGTGGAAGGGGGGGCCTTCCGGGCAGCCGGCGCGGGCTCTGACAGCAGTGGTAGAGGGCTGATCCCATGCTTACACTCCCCCTAAGAGCACCCCTTAAATTGAGGTCTCCAAGTAAAAACTCCTGAACAGCTGCTTCCCGAGATTAATGCTGTTGTCAGAGGTACAGTACTAGAGAAATGGAGGGGCTGCTTTGGCCAGGGTCAAAAGAGGAACCCTAAAGTAGCAGCCGGCCTGTAGCCTCGTGTTCATTTATCCCTGCTCTCCATCCTAGAGAAAGGGTAGTATTCATATCTTCTTTCTTATAAGGATGCAGCGGGATTCGTGCATGTGTGCACATGCAGGCCTTGAAACAGGTTCATTCCCCTCCCTAAAGGGTCAACAAAAGATCCCACAGCAGCGCCTCCATTTCAAACGGTGGATATAGTCTTGGACTGCTCCTACGTGGGGGAAGATCCGAGGGGCTTGCAAGGTGCCTTTGGTGACTTGTTCTCCAAGGACCCTGCTACCCTTGTGCTGAGGGACATCAGTGTCAGAGATGATGGGAGCTTGGGTGAGGTGACTGATTACAAAGTGCTGCAGGAAAATGCTGACTCCTCTCCTCGCATTGTTTTTGAAGCCTCAGGTGAGTTGGAGAGCTGAGGTAAGAGAGTAGCCTCCTGGGTTTTGACCATTTACAAGCACTGGGGTTCTACCTTCAAGCTTTTTCTTTAACTGAGTTCAGAAAATTAATTTTTGAGTGGCAGTTAAAGTTTACACACAATTTCTTGAACTTGGCAATTAGGACTTTAAGGAAGAAATTCTTGGAAGACATTAGGAAGCTGTGTTGAGGCACCTCCCTCCTGCTGGGGCTATTCTGGATTGTTTATCTCTTGGGAAATACTTCATCCAAGATGTCTCAGGAATTATGCCACTATACAGTATTATTGCACCCTTAAAGAGCATTCCTATCCTTTGTCTGAAGAAAAGAGAGGATGTTTTTTGCTAGCAGAAGCATAGCGGTAAGTGCACCTTGCTTGGGGCATAGCTTTGCAAACACCATCAGTCAAGCAAAAATTTGAGCCTGTACTTCACCGTGGTCTTGTCTGTTGTCTACATTGTTTATACGCAACCATGTGCTTACACACAAGCTTGGCTGGAGCTCTGAGACATCTTCAGTGAGGGAGCTGAAGGCCCAGCAGAGTGCATTAATGTGAGTCCGAGCTCTCCTTCACACAGTGTGGATGGACTGGGCTTAGATGAGTTCAAGCACACTGCAGCAAGTCTGCTGTCAGGCATCACAAATACAGATTGTCCTTTCCACACTGAGTTAGTTTCCAGCAATATGGATAGAAAACATGTAGGTCACCAGGATGTTTATGCCTACGATTATGTTTTGACCAACGGCATAGATATAGTCTGTCTCTCCATACAGCTGGTCCTGCCTTCTTGCCACTCTTTCTTTCCTTAACTGGGATGCTTCAGCACCTCCTTTGCTTCTGGACTCACACCTAACAAGAATAAACATTGCTAGTCTTTGGTGGGTATTTCATATGCACAGCTTACTCTGTTGAGCTAGCTAAAAGGAATCTGTTCTGTTTATTCTCTTTTCCTAGCAGCTTCCTTTGCCCAGAGTGAACTCTGTACAATCTGGCAGGATAAAATACAATGAACAGACAGAAGGTCATAAGACAATCATGACAAACCTCTCATATTCTTTCCAAGCCTTCATTTGATAAGCCTAGCATTACATTGCAGGGCTCTGACTGACTCTTGCAGCACATGGTGCCCCTCTAAAGTATGTCTCATCAACTTGCATTTGCTTTCCCCATTTGGAGTCAGATGGTTAAATCTCTCCCTCTGTCTTCACAGCCCCGTTGGTATCCATCCCACATGCAGAGTCCCTGCTGCACGCTGACTGTAACAGGGAGGAGGTGAACTGTGAGATCTCCCCATATGACTTCCAGCAGCATGGCAAGGGGCCCTGCCCTGCCTCCTGGTTCATGGGGACTCTGCGTCTGTCCAGTGGGATCAGTATTGCCCTGGTGCTCAGAGGCCCCCACTGCAGCAGCGGGCCAGAGGACAAGCCAGATGCAATACTGCACCCAAAGCTGCGGATTCCTGTGAGCAAGAAGGGGACAGTGCTGACCACAGGTGACCAAATGCCCCTGACAGACACGAGGGGAAGCAAGCCTGCCTCCCCAAGAGGCCCATTCCCTACCCTCTCACCAGGACCTTAGGGCTGCTGGGAGGAGTCACATACGGAAGGAAGGGTTCTGTTGTGCAGGTTCCTCTGTAAAGGCCCTTCCTCAGGGACAGTCTTGCCCCCCTCATCCCTCCTCTCAGGGGTTCACATGCTCTGGCCAGCCCCTGAGGGTGGCAAGCACTTTGTCCTTCAAGACCATGCTGTGTACTTGGTGTCCACCTGTTTCTCTGCCCTGCCAACCCCGCTAGGATAGCTTCCTCCTGCTCTTCAGGCCATATGGCCTTGGGGCACCATGCAACATGCCTCCTCTGGGTAGGGAGTTCACTGCGAGCAGTTCCTGCCAGAGGGTGCTCTCTTTAAAACCGTATCTGTTTAACACCCTGTTTGCCTATACCTTTCTTTCTGTTTCTAGTTGAATTTCTGTCGTCGTCACGCAGCACTTCCCTGCGCACCCACCTCGGCGGCTTAGTCACCCTTGACTGCCACTTTGCCTTGGTTCCCAGCTCCCTGCTGTCCTCCCTGGAGTGGAGGAGGCAGCATCGAGGCAGTGGGCGACGCCTGTTTCGGTACCAGGCAGGGAGCACAGGCCCAACAGTGGAGCCAAAAGTCCGTGTGGATTTGCCACAGTTGCTGGGGAATGGAGATGCATCACTTAATCTGCAAGGAGTGAGCGTGGCAGATGAGGGCACATACATCTGTTTGGTGTCCACCCCACAGCACCAGATTCAGCACATCATCCAGCTGCAGGTGGCTGGTGAGGAAGGCAACCTGGGGGCAGCAGGAGTCCAGGTCCCCAGGGGCTGACATTACACTGCACCCTTATCCCACTGTCCCCAACATTCATTGGGTGCAACTCATCTTCCCTCCCTTGTGGACAGGGACTTTTGTACCCTGCTGATAGTTTCTGACTAACTAAGTTAATTTCCTGTTTATCTCCCGCCAGAGCCCCCAAAAGTTCGTGTGATTCCAGCACAAGTGTCATTCGAGAGAGATGTCACTACTACTCTGACCTGTGACATTGCTGGCTATTACCCCCTGGATGTCTCCGTGAGCTGGACCCAGAAGACTGCTGAGGATGAAGCAGAAATCACTCTCTCAAGCACACGTTTCTCCAGCCACCGGCAAAGCCAAGATGGCACCTACAGCATCACCTCCTACCTGAGCATCAGCTCAGCCGCAGTGCAGGCACCAGCCACCTACAGCTGCCATGTTTCACATGTGGCCCTGGAGGAGCCCATCTCTGTTAGTGCCTATCTGAAGGCACCAGGTAAGCCCTGACCTCCTGCCACCTCACCTACTCACAGTGGGGATCAAAGCCTCTGGACCTCCTCAAGGACGCAGGCACCCAGCTGAACTTGATGTTCAACTGGAGCCTGAGTCTGCTTGGGAACTATAGTCCCAGCAGCATAAAAAAACTGCTTTTCCACATGGGACCTGATATGCTGTTGGGGTTCTCACTCTCTTTCCTAATGGGAGATTGCTCTTATGTCTCCTCCTGACCCCCCGCAGGACCAAGCAATCAAGTTAACTGCAGTTTAACGAGTTACAACACATCAGTCTAGCCAGTATAACTGGCCCTGTGTCTGGATGGCCTTAGCTCACGTTTCATGTCCCATTTGTATACCTGACAAGAACACGTGCATGGTCAGTTTCTGGGGGAGCTTGTTTAACTATGACAATTCGCTTGCTGTCCAACTGCTTAAGCAAACATAACATCAGCGATCCTCCTTTTCCTCAACAGAAAAAACAGGTTCGGAAGGACTGGTGGGAGGCTTCATTGCTACTGTCATTTTCGTCGTTGTCCTCTTCATTGTGCTCAGGAGGAAAAGGACAGGTAGGAATCTGTAACATGGAGCCACTTCTCTAGTATGAGAGAGGGAACAAGGAGCGTCTTCCTCTCCTGTGCCCTGATCAGGAGAGACCAAGGTTGGAATACCTCAGGATGCCCTGAAGGGAAACGTAGGGAGTGCATAGGCTGGAAACCCCCTCACAAGAGACTCTCATTCCTCACAAGATACGGTGAGCTGAATTATCAGCTCAGCACTGTTGACAGCAGGGGAGTCTGGCTCCCTTCTTCCTCCCCTCCTCTCATCCCCATCAGTGTGCTCCCCCTGCTCAGTTTTGCTGGCTCAAACACTTGGCAGATGCCACGAGCCACTTCAGCTCACCAAAAATGACAGAAATTAAAGCCATCAAAAAGCTGGTTAGTTCTTGTGTGTTTCAGTGGGTTAAACAGGCTCAGGGAACAGTCCAGTGACTGCCAGGGCTGGCATGAGAGCAGAGGATGGGGAGGAGAAGGAGAAAAGGGTGTGGAGGGTGAGCCCCTGCCTCTGCCTCCTGACAGCTACACAGCAGTGAATAGGCTCAGCTAAGGACTGGGGCATCTCAGAGTGCTAGTTTGTCCTCTGATTTTATTCCCCTTATGCAAGAAGCAGCTGGAAAGGCAATAAGCGGCATATTGTCCCATAGCTAGTAGTCCTTATCTCCTTAGACTGCCTCTTTGCAGGGCTGGAATGCTTTTCCCCATTCATTTCTGGTGAAATGCAGGGTGATGTTTTGTACCACTACCTAAATTTTACTCTTCTTTTTTTTCTTTTCAGTTAAACCAAAGTCTGAGCAACTTCTAAGGGCTTCAGAGTAAAAGAAGCCCTTGCCTACACTCATTTGTCTCCCTTCTCCTGATATATCCTGCTCAGGAGAGTCAGCTCTGCCCAAATATTAACAGACCTATTGGTCAGTATGGGCAGGGCTCCCCCTCATGGAGGAGCTGGGTGACCCGGAAGATGTGGAGTCATGGAAAAAACATGTCTTCATCGTGGGAGGGCAACATTGATAACCTCAGCTCATTGCTGGGATGCCACATTAGATGCAACATGCATACATTTCTAGAAATGCCTCTACTCCAGTTTCAAGGAAAAGTAAATTGTATATAGTTGAGTGTTTGTATGACTATACATGAGTACATGCACATTTTGTAAATAGGCATTCAAAATATATGTATGTGCATGTTGTATATAGGTATATGTCTGTAGCTGTATATAGGTTTGATTAATGCCTAGAAGGCACGTTTTTAAGGAAGATATTCTTGTACATATGTATGCGTTTTAACTGTCTGTAGGGATGGGTAAATATGTATGCAGAACTGATACTTCAAAATGGTAAATCCTCAAAGTGAGGAAATTACAGGTTACACTGATTGCAAGTAAAGCAATGAAAAATATGGTGAAAAGACTGTAACAGAAAGTTACAACAAAATTTTGTAACAGAAATTTCACTAATAGAAGTTTACAAGAAGATCTGTTGTTCTACAGTTCTGAAATAGGCAGAACTATAACCCTCTTCTCTCCTCCCCTCTCCTCCCTCTTATAACAGGGAATTTGAAGGTAGCACTTAGAAATCTTGTATATAACCAACAGAAAAGAAGAAAAGTAGAAGGAAGGTATAGATGGAAAGGAGCTATATGGCACACAATATAAATGAGAAGTAATGAAGCATACAAGCTGATAAGGAGTGTTCAAAATATCTGGAAAAACTGGATTGCTGCTAGCACTAAAGGCACTTGGAAGGAGTTTTTCAAAATATGTTGGGAACCAAGCAATTCTAGCAATGGCCTAGACTCTTACCAGATGGATATAGGTAAAACTGTTGATAGAGAAGATTTCTGATGGAGATTTTTTTGATACAGAGAAGATATTTGTTTGTATACAGAAAGAAGCAGAATTATGTATTCAGATTACGTGAGGGTGGTGAACAGCTTTCTAGTCTATTTATAAACTAAGGAGGGTTTCTAACAGTATTAAGCTTAAGTATTTTCAGATCAGTAGGCCAAGATAATTAGCACCTCAGCATCATAGAAGTTTTGGCTGAGGAGGTGTCAGGTCCATTAGAATCAGATATTTAAAAACCCTGGAATATGAGAGGAGTCCCAAGATATTGGAAGAGTGTTAAAGTTGTGTCAGTATTCACAGAGAATAAGCAAGATGACAGAGACGACTCAGATGGTTCCATAATAACAACCATAGGCAAGAGAGTATGAAGCTAATGCAAGGCAGCTAACAAAGATTTCAAAAATGAAAATGAAATTAATAATGTATTTTTTAAAAGATGTGAGAAAGATACCTAACTCATTCCTTTACAAAATAATACATTTGTTTGATAAAAGTACTGGTTGCAGGTTTAACAAACCAAGACATTTGTAAATAAGCATGACATTCTGAAGGAAAAAATAGCAATGTATAAAAACATCATGATTTGTGTTATATGGATTAATTACTGGCTAACTCACAAATCTCAGAAAATAATTGTCCAGAAAGAAACATCAGTCACTGCTGAAAGCGTATGCTTCTTTGACAGAGCGCCCTGTGCTATTCAATGTTTGCATCAGGAAATATAACTATAATATAATTGTTGACACAATTTGCAAATGGCAAGAAGATCAGTAGCTAAAGTTGAGAGATTCGTTCAGATCAGCATGGGTCAAATGTTTAGCTGAGCATATTCATACAAAGTATGAATGCTCAGTAATGTCCATGGAATCTCCTAGGGTGCAAGACCTACCATGCTAGCTCAACGCTGTTGACTCATAAATCATTGTTAGTTGCCTGACCTGAGAGAATATGTAACAGTGACTACTGGCAGAGTGTAACTGCTGGCAGAAACAGTTTTGCTTGTATCTTTTCCTCTTCATTTTTGATGCCCTACCAATAAATAAATATTTTTAGTTTTGAATGGTTGTTTTCTGTCTGTGCACTTCCCATGCAACTCTGTGGAGGCAAGGCTCTGTGGCTGGTGAACAGGCAGGCTGAACACTGTGAAGAAAGGGAAATCATAGGACCCTCACCCAAGAGAAATGCAGCCTAAGACCTGGGACTCAGGAAAGGGAGCTCACAAAGGGACTGGGTGTTGATAGGCAGATTAAACTCCAGCTCTTGAAGTGAATACTCGTCCCCTTGCTCCCAGAGCTTGCTACCCTGGAGCAGGAATCACTGAAGCCACTCATAGACCAGCTGAATGGACATGTTGAAAACTTGGAGGTGGTCCAGAGCTAAATGACAGGACCAATTAGGAAGCTAGGAAAACACCTTATGGGGAAAGAGTTAGAGACATTACTCTGACTTTACTAATCTAGTATCTCTTAGTTACACCACAGAAAATACAGAGTACTAATGGCATCATAACCTGTAAAGAAAAGCATGACAAGAACCAACAGCTGCAGATTAAATTTAGGCATATGCAAAACAGAGTAAGTTGTAATATATTCAATAACAAGGATGATTGTTCTAGCTACCTCTCAGTGAAAATGGTAGACTAGCTCTCAAGGTCTTCAAATAAAGTCCAGATTACATCTCCCTACAGAGGGGAAAGCTGACCTTTATGAAGCTTGTTCCCACCTGAATACCACATGCTCAGGCTGAGAAGCTGCAAATTACACCAGTCATCCTTGGACTCTAGTAGACATACAACAGAGGGTCTAATGTATGGGAATCATTCAAAGCTAAAATCCCTCTCTCATAATCCCCCAGGCAATGATGGAAAATAAGTCATTTAAGTCTAGTGTGTAACAGGAAAGTTTTCCACACTGACCACAGAAATAATACAAAACATTCCCCCATCTCCCCCATCTTTGTCAATGAACTGCCAGGAATCACTGCAACCTGCATTCTAGGGGTGAGGTGGGGTGGCCAGCATTTATGATCTCCTACCATACATTACTTCCAGATCAGAAATTTGAAGCAGCAAGCTCCATCTCAAGAGCTTGGCATTACAGCCTGCTGTTGGATCTGCTCAGTGAGTAGCAGGTGGTTCACATGCATACACGGTGAAATGACTCCCACACAGACAAGGCTGCATCATCTTGAAAGCCCACAGACATCAAGGATTTCTTTTCAATAGCTGGAGAGCTCTTTTCTTAGAGAAAGTAATCTTGCAGCTACACATTGACTGCTTCTCCTCCCAAGAACTGGACTGTAGGAACACCGCCTCCAGGCTTTTCTCTGTGAAGAGGGCAAAATGCTAATCAAGGACAGGGATTCACTAGCACCGTGTGGCTGAATTTCTTAGTAACTGCCAGTCTTTTGCCAGTCTTTTCATAAGCTCACTTCCTCTGGCCTACTCTATCTAGAGTTCAATGACAGGAGCAATGTTAAGCTATACCAGCTTATGAATCTCTTGTAATATTCTGTTCTCTCTCTGCTCAAAAATAAATAAATAAATAAATAAATAAATAAAAGGATTGTGCTTTCTTCTTTATCTGGAGAGAAACTGGGGCTTTTTCCCAAAGTCTTCAGCTTTTTTACAACCATTCCCTAAGTTGTGTTCCAGACAAAACTCTTCTGCAGATCTCCCGTTCCACTCCTCCATGCCACAGCATGGTGTCTCATGTTAGGTCAGTCCAGATCCTACCCACTGCCAGACATACTTCTCCTAGGTCTGCTGAAAATGCAGCTTCTCCCAGCACACGGAGCAGTGTGTTCACAAGCATCTCCTTCAATGAGTGACGAGCAGACACTGAAAAATGGCAGAGGGCCCCTCTGGATGAAAAATTAACTGAGAAGCTCAAAAAGCTCATCTGGAGTGGGGAGGGCTCATTTCAGGCTGGCCTCTGGGGCCAGCAGTAGTTGCTAGCAGTTCCTGGTGAGGTCCATGGTAGCCCAGGCAGTGTGTGGCAGAGCTGTGGTCAGAGGCAACATCAAACAGGGGTGAAGGTCCACAGGGCCAGACATACCAGAGCAGACCAGAAGTGCCTCACCCCAGGTGCTCTTGCTCTCCAGCAGCAGGCAGCAGACATTAGGACCAGCCCTTCCCATGTCCCCAGGGGGATGCAGTGGTTACAACATCAGGAGCTCCTTCTCTCAGACTCTGTCCCTAAAACACCTGAATCAGGAGAAGGGAAAAGAGAGGGCCACCACCAGCACCTACACTTCTGCTGTCACCTTCATCAGCAGCTCTGCCAAAATGCCTGGACCACAACCCTCTCCATGTCTTATAGCAAGAGCCAACAGCTCTGCAGGTTACAGCTGGCTGCAGTGGCACCAGGCAACATTCATCCAGGCATGCATTCCCCTCCTTCAGGAGATGGATCACAGCATACACTTCCCTTATACTGGCAGATGATAGCATGGATTTCACAGCCCACTGGGGACATAAGCATCAAGGAGTGGTGTGCTGGCTGCAGGCCCTCTTCCAGATACTCCAGAACCTCTTGGGCTCTGGCTGTTCTTACCCCTCACCCTCACCATATGAAGTCCCAACAAGTCTTGGGACCTCCTGCTCCATCCATCCCTGGCCAAACTGGCCACCTGCAGCTCCAGGAGGAGGAGGAGGCCTGATTGTGGGGGAGTGCATTCTGGTGATTGCATAGCCTACTTCTATTCCCTTGTGCTGTCATGTCTCTGTGCAGAGAGTCTCTGGCAGCATCCACCACCTAGCACCTCAGATGCCTTCAGGAAGCCATGGGTACTGCGGTAGATGCTATGTTCTGTTACCCCTCCTGATTTTCTGTTTTTATATTTTTAATCATTTGGCCCTCATCCTCTCCTCTTTTTCACTCATTGGCCACCATAATCATCTGACTTCTCTCTGATTTCTGTTCCTCTATCCTCCTCCTCTCAGGGATGGCTCAAGGTGAAGAGTAAGAAACAGGGCAAACATATCACACTTTTCATTAATATTCTCCCAGTCTTCAAACATTTCCTGACTAAATGTGCTTTCTGGGGTTTAGTCACCTTCAGTAGATTTCTTTTCCATGAAGTTGTCCATTCTCCCTTTGAACCCATGTAAACCCTTTAAAAATTGGCATCACATTCACTACCTTCCTCTCCTCAGGTACCAAGGTGGCTTTAAGCACGGGTTACACACTACTGAGAGTAATTCAGCTATTTCATTCTTGAGTTCCTTTAAAACCCTTGGACAAAAGCCATTGCTCCTAGCAACTTGTTACTGTTCATTTTGTCAGTGTGCTGAATAGACTTTCCCACAGTCACTTCAATTTCAGACATGTTCATTGATGAACCCCGCCCTGCTCAAGAATGGGTTCTGCCACGATGATCTCTGGCTTCTGCTGCACTTAACACAGAGGCAAGGATTTCTGCAATCACCTTATCTTCACTATGCACTCCCTCTGTAGCTCGATCATCAATTTGCCCTACAGACTACCTAGCAGGTTCCTGCTATGTTTCAAGAAAGATTTATTGTTACTTTTGATTCTTTTTTCTAGCTGTTCCTTGAAGTCTTTTCTGACCTGATGCATTATCTGTCTACATGTAACTTGCCAACATTTACATTCTTCTCTACTTTTTCTATTTGTAGACAACTTTACCTTTTTTTGAAAGATGCTTTTAGTGATTTCCCTTGCCCCACTGAACAATGTTTTCTGTATCCCACATGAAAGGTGTTCATCCCATTCTTCTCAAGCGTGCCCACTTAGTAGGGATGGTAGCAGGTGATAAGGAGCAAATTCAGACAATGCAGATGAAAATACAAAAGGGGCAGCACTTTTGGATGAAGAAAACAGTTGTGATAGATGTTGGTACAGGCTGTTGATGCTGGGCAACAGGTCAAGATGTTGAAGACTGGTAAAGCAGAATGGGAGGAAGAGAAGAAGTGGCTGGAAAAGAACAAGAGGCAGAGGGCAGGATGTTAACAGCAGTGAAGACACCAGTCGGGAAAACAATATTATGACACTTGGTGATGGGATGACATGAGAGAGGGAGTGAGAAGTAAGGGGGAAATAGCAACATTGGCCCAGCAGAAATGGTTGGTGGGGTGGTGCAGAATTACGACAAGAGGTGGCAGAAGGGGATAGGGATGACAGGGAAGAGTAGTGGCACAGGACTGCATGGGACAACAACATTGACAAGTGGTGGATCAAGGCAATGACTGTCATTGAAGCAGAGCAGCACAGGACAATGCTGAAGGACAGCTGATGAGGCTGTTGAGGAGAGGTCCGGATAGGATGGGACAACAACAATAAGGAGCAAGAAAGGAAGGGAAAATGACTGCTAGGGAAAGAAAGGCAAGATGTCATTGCTTTAAGAGTTTGTGAACTAGCTTCAGTCTGTTTGCCTTTTATCCTCCAAACTGTCTGGCATGACTCACCTTCTAGGAGTTATACAACTTGTCAGCACATCTTGCAGGCAAGGCAGGCCTTCCCACCACAACAAGGTGCAGTTCATGGGGAAGGACGGAACAGTTTTCTTTGTTTTCTTTTGAATTCATTTGTTATTGTTCTTTTCCATTCCGCTCCCTCTCCTTCCCCTATTTTCAACACTATTTTTTACTATTTTCTTTTCCCCTTTCTCAAACATTTCTAAAGTCATGTGTTTGCTTGGTATTGATTTCTTCATGTATTGCTCTTTTTCTCATCTTGTTTTGTACTTTTACACATATCCACATTGTTCTCACAGACCTGCCTCCCGTGAAACACCATCAACATCCTGTTAAGTCCCTTAGCATGAAAGATCAATCTCCTCAACTGATAAATATGCAGAGCATCACATCAGGAGATGTGCTGCAAATACTTTGGGATTCTTTACTGACAGGGGATTTGTAAGGCAAAAAAACCCTAGATCCTAGGAAGTGGACCATTTTTCAAGCTACAGGGGAAGACAAACCCTCTCTTTTTCTCAGAGAAACACAGCAAAAATCCCTCCCCTCCTCATGAGTCTTACTTGAAGGAAATTCCTTCCTGACACCAAATTTGCCAAGGAGTGTAAACTTCTTCATAAGAGAAATACATCTGCTCAACCGAAATGGTTGCTGTCTTGACGTTGAATTACAAAAAGAGGTAGCAGAGTGGGACAGTGACTACAGTGAAGAAATCTCACCCTTCTCAGTATCACTAGAAGTGGTTGCAGGGCTTGACTAAGATCCACCTCTAGCTGGTCAACCTTTTCTGCTTAAAAGGAAGAATGAAAAGCAGAAAAAAAAAATGAATGTATGAATCCAGACATTCTTCTTCCCAGGTCCTACAGATGATAAGTCTTGGAATAGTTCATTATAATTACCAATGCAAAGCCAAGGGTATCTTATCACCTAATCCTTAACTTGAATTTATCAAGCTACATCTTGAAACAGATGGTTCATCATCCATTCCAGAGCTTCATTTCTGCTAGATTGAGATCTTCTGATAGTTTATATTGCCTAGGAAGGCTTAAATCCTGCCAAGCAGAGAAACGAATTGAACCCAGATAAATTATTAAAAAGGAGATGGGAAAGGGTGACAATGTCTTTTGCTCTGCCTTTCGTGAAGGTGCTATGGGAGGTGTTCCTTCAAGACATCTGGCTATGAGATCTGGCCTTACCAGTATGTGAGGCAAAGGACATAAAGGATTTTTAGATGAACTGCCTTTTTTAAAGTCTTAATTCCTTGTGGGTTCCCTTTTTGAGAACATAACTGCTAGCTTATTTTCCAGAGGAGAGGATCATCATCACAGCAGAGCCAAGAACCAGAAATGACATGAAATCACTGAGGTGGGAGTGAGTGAGGAGGGCACCTGGAGATTTAAGTGCGGCAGCATCAAAACTGTAGGTAAACATAAACTAGGCTGTCTTAATGTCAGCTCTAGTAAAGCTCCGGATGGGCAGCAGCTAGCATCTATGTGCAGCAAGCAAAAGAGTCTGTTGCGTTGTACCAGGTGTGGTGTTGTGCTTAGAGGGTGACTAGGCACAACCATGTGATCTTTACTGGCTGAGGAGCAGCAGGTGTCAGAAGAGAAACTGGTCTGAGGTGGCTGCATCTGCTTCAAGTTTCCAGGAAAGCACAGAAGAGATCATGAAAGGGGAGGGGACACAGGCCTGGGGAGTCACATGCTTGTTATAATAGTTATATTGTTAGGGCTGGAATGAGGAAATTAAAGATTTCAGTGGGGAGAATGGGGAAAAAAAAGCACAAGGAAGCTCCATCTCGATCTTCCCACTCATTAATTTTGCCTCTCAGAACAAAGCAGCCAGGGAACTCACTGGTTTTGATATCTAGTTCTATAACTTTGCTCTCTGCTATTGCAGTCTGGACCGTGCACCCAGCTTTCAGATGGGCGTCAGCCTTGGCTTAGCCATGCCAGTGTGGGACATTTTCACATGGCTATTTCCATAGTCAGTCCTATTGCAGCTGGACTAGATTGAGATCAATATCTGAGGAGCTGTTGATTTGGCTGACAGAGCTTATATATAAGACCCTGTGCTTAGAGACTTTGCAGCAGAGACATTTTCTTGCTGCCCTACTGATAGAGCTCTATCTACAGCCTCAATGATTTTATCACAGAGGACAGAGTCTCTAATATCAGAGACAGCAGCCAACTTGGAAACAAAGTGGCATAGCTAACGTACCATAGGCTCTGGATGACTAGGCTGGTTCCGCAACCAAACTGATTCAGTGTTTGCAGGAGGCAATATCCCTCATCCTGCAATACCAACAACAGATAGGACAGGGCTAAGTCATTTCAGGAGCTAATTCAGATTTGCTAGCTAAGGCAGAGTATGAGTAGCTGTACAGGCTCCTCCCAAGGCCTCATACTGCACTGAGGATATCATATTATTTATGTTATATTTATTATATATATATGCTATTTTTATAATAGTATATTACTTTCACAAGCCTTACCCTGTAGTCTCCCACCTTTCAATCTGAAAGAAGGGGGCTAACGCTTCCTGCTTCAGTTTTCCCACAAGGCTACCTTCTGCTTCACTGGAATGCCTCTCTTCAACAATGCCGTTCCTACAAGGTAAATATGAATAAAACAGAATTGAAAAGCAGCTCCTCAGGACACAAAGGTGT
Source organism: Apteryx rowi (assembly GCF_003343035.1). Taxonomy (NCBI): domain Eukaryota; kingdom Metazoa; phylum Chordata; class Aves; order Apterygiformes; family Apterygidae; genus Apteryx; species Apteryx rowi. Next base: position 51,483 of record NW_020448097.1, on the reverse strand, counting down.
GGGAGTGACTACACAGACATGCTCCTGCCGCCTCTAGTATCACTGGTTATTTGGGACATAAACCATTGCTGCCTGGCAGGTTACATTAGGAGCAAGGAAGGAAGCATTTGAAAGCCCATTAGATTGGTCTGCAGATCCTTGATGGGTTTTTAAAAATGATCCTCTGCAGAGATCACCACCTCTGCCAGAAGTGAATCCATGAATCCTGGGTAAATAATTCTTCCCTGAAAAAGAGCAGTACAAAATATAGCCCCATATCTACCTGCCGTTATCAGCCACTAGGCTGGTGTTTCTTTGGCCAAACACTTCAGTAAAACTTGCAGCACCATCTGTGCTGCTATTCCTTGACATTTTGGGTTGCTAGTTTTAATGCAAAAAATATAATCAACTGTAAATAATCCAGAAATAATCCAGAAATAATCATTGTCATCTACTTTGCAGTAGAAGGAAAAGCTTTATCTAACAGAACTGCATATATGTAAATATAAAAGAACTAAACTGATCACAGATCCTTCAAATAGTTCAAAAAATGCATGTAATTTGTTAGATTTGGTATCCATATCAGAAAGATATAAAGATTAAGTATTAGAGAGAGTCCTTTTTTTCTCACCACAATAGCAGCGTGTTGAGTAATAAAAAGTTTCTTCTATTTTTAAATTTTGTATGCATTACATACTGTTACCACATTCCTACCTGGGGAGATAATAGACATACCTGGTAAGGAAACATTTCGATTTTGATTCCATAAAAACTTATTCATGCTTACTTAAAGGTTGCTCAGTAGCCATAAAAGGCAATCATACATTCAGCTTGTGAAGATACAATACACAGAACCACTGCCCAGAGCAACACACTGCTTCCCATTTCAGAAGAGAAGAACCTAGTGACAAACAGCTGAAGGAAATGAATTTTCTCAGTATAAAGGTCCTTAGATTCAAAGTTTTGTTAGAGGTCAAGTAAATATTGCAAATCTGATTAAAGATGTGACTTGCCTCGATAGACAAATACATAGGATAAATATCAAGATACTTGTGGATGGGCAAATTACTAAGTCTCTTGAGGTGAGGGAATCTGGAGACAAAAGTGTATCTGATCACCTAAAATATCAACAGTGAACACTCTTGCAGATTATATTAATAATCTCGTGTCACTATCTTCTGTCACAGTGAGGCATGCCTGATGAAAACAGTACAATTTATGACAGAAAATCTTGCTCAGAAGATGGTCACTCAAATGATCTGGTTCATCTATGCATGGGAAAAAACAGAACAAAAGCTGGGAAGATATAAGTGAAGAGAATAGCATAATTAAAAAACTGGAAGAGGCGGCAAATCCTGAAGTTCTGCAAAGACAGACTGAGACTAGCAGTTGAGAAGGCAACAGACAATTTCTTGTTTGCATTGTTTCAAAAGCACAAATGATGTATTCATGGAATCAAATGGTAATTGCGGTTGTAAAAATGTTAAAATTGATTAGAAATTTTAGATTACTTTGTGAGTTGGCAATCAATTTGTGACACATCTGTTTGACTGCTGGAACTTTAGGATTTTGACAAACTCATGGCCAAACCATGATATTTGTATGATTGAAACCATGGGAATTCATCTCAGGGACTGATTGGGCTCTGAGGTGTGCTATAGCGGCAGTTAACACATTGCAGTCTGAGCAGCTCACCAGCATGAGAGAGAGGGAAAAGGGAATCACTTAGATAATGGCTGACACAGCAATGGGAAAACCTGAAAGAGTCAACAAGTGGGGTTTTTTTTTAATTCTTTAGAAGAAAAAGTATAACATATTGAAAAAGTCTTCTGAAAAATAAAACAAATGTATGTGTATGTATATAGATATAAATATATAGATATAATGTACATATATTTATACACAACTAAATATGAAACTTACCATACATGTACCCATACCCTAAATATCAATCACTATTGTCCAAGCTGTCTAAGGCCAAAAGTTTTCCCAAACAGCTCAATGACAGAAATTGTCAGCCATGATGGATATGCTGAGAAAATTGATTTAGACTGTCATTTGGCTACAACACAAACCAGTCTGGATGTTAGATTTTTTTTACTTCTTCCTCAAGTCAAAAGAAACCCAAAAATGTAAATTGCCTTTGTCTCACATCCAGCAAAAAAAAAGGACTGATGTGTTTCTGAACTAATTTGCAAAGATCCTCAGTATAAAATGCTTGTAAATACTATGGAAATCATAGAATGTCTAACTGGCAGCTGTACCAACTTTGGCTGTAGTTGCTCTGTTGGTGCCATTAACATAATGAGTACCAAATGGCCATTTTCAAGGGCAAAATTAATTTTGTCATGGCACAATTCCAGTAAGACAGAGGCAGTTTTGGAGGATGGTCTGTGAGTGCAGCTGAGTAATTTCAGAAAATTACAACAATGTAAGTCAACCAAGCCATAAGCAGATTCTCTATGAGCCTACTGGATTACAGTGCCCTAGATGATACTGGTAAGTGTAACTGCTGATGCATCTTAATTGTTAGTACAATGGATATGTTCACTGAGTTTAAGTGATATGCGGCAAGGCTGGTTCAAAAGGCTGACGTGCATCTTCAGGGGTTTTCCATGTATTGCATAAAACATGCAAACAGCACTAGTAGGACGACCTGGAATGCTTTCCCTAAATGGTATCTCCTATTGGCACTGTCAGAGATGGGATATTGAGCTGAATGGACCATTGGTCTGACCCAGAAGGGCATTTTTAATATGCGCAGGAAGCTCCTTTGTGACAGGCAAGCAGCATTAGCCTGTTCTCCCCATCCCTCCCAGTTCCTGCAACTTGTTTTTGTCATAATGAGGAAAGTTCAAAACAAATTGCTTGAGACAAAGTTCAGTTTAGAATCACAGAGAAACAGTACTTTTGCTTTTCTTTGCTTTCTGACATGGGGAAGGCTCTAAGTAGTGGCTCTAGATACGTAACGAGTAGCTATCATCACACTGTTCCTGGCACGCTGTCGCTTTCTGCCAGCCTCACAAGTGTACTCCTTGCCTTTTTCAAGCATGATATTTTGCAACATGAAGAGGTAAAAATGGCTGTGTACTTTGAGTCACTGACGAAACCCAAATAAGAAACAAAATTCAGGGGCAGGGACAGAAGAATCTGAACGAGGACTAATCTGACGATGGTATTCCTAAAGGAAAGAAGAAAGCAAAAACCTAAAATGGCTTGAGTCAAAACCATTTGGAGAAAAGATTGGGAAGGAGGTTCTAACAGTAGGGGTCTGTTACAGACTCCTGATCATGTTCAGTTATGGGTTCATTTCTGTGGTCTGAGGAAACACAGCAGGGCTTTGGGTAATGAGGGGAGGCTTTAATTCCCTAGAGTTTAGAGAAACATGTTCCTACCAATGGTTGGGCTACATAGTTTTGGAGATGAAAGATTTCTTTGGTCAATGAACCAGCAAGGGTGATGCTCCCTCATGCATATCGCCTAGTCCCTGCACGCCTTCTCTGTGCCAGCCCCATCCCTCGTGCGACTTCAGGCCCGTCATCCAAAACGCTGAATCTACCTTGGCTTTGCCACTGAGAAGCAAAAGTCAGGGATTAAAGTGCTGAAGTGCTGGTGAGATACAGGAGCCTCCACAACGAGCAGGCACCGAGAAGGACCAAGACAGCACCCAGATGCACTGTGTCCCTCCGTGGGTACAGTGCTGTCGGCGCCGGCCCTGGGCGCGTCCCCATGCCCTTGGCACAACCACTGCCAACTTTCTTTCTGCATCACCTCTCCTTGCTGGGAGGCGGTGGGGGAGGAGGAGGCAGAGGGGAAGGAAGGACACGGTGTTCCCGGGGCCCCACCTGGCCGAGGCTGGGCTGCTTGCTGCCTGCTCGGAGGAGCGTGCCCGGGGGAACCCGGCCCGCCTCCGCGGGGCCGCGACGGCACCTCGACCCCCGACGGCGGCGCCAAGGTCACCTCTCCCGGCCCGGCCCGCTCGGCCGCGGACACTTGAGAGTTTGAAGAGGCTTTTCTTCCCCGGGAGCGGCGCACGGGGGGAAGGGGAAGGAGAAGGAGAAGGAGAAGGAGGGGGGTGGGCGGGGAGAGGCTGGTTGGGCAGGAGCCGGGCGGGGTGCTGGCTTGAACTGGAAAGAAACCAGTCCCAGCCTAACCGCGGAGGCTGCGGGCGAGCCGGCAGCGCTGCAGTCGCGCTGCGCAGCCCGAGCCGCCGCCGCCATGGGCACGGAGCCTAGCGTCAGTGCCGCGGCCCCGGCGGGCGGCGGTGCCGCGCGGGGGGCGCAGGTGC
>NW_020448097.1:32587-47139 GCF_003343035.1 Apteryx rowi | reverse complement strand
GGTGTCACCGGCCGTGGGGGGGACAGGCGAGATGGGCGCTCAGGGGGAAAGGGAGCGCGGAGGGCTGCAGGTTCGGTGAGGGTGCCAGGGAGGGGGGTCGCGGAGGAGGGGGTGAAAGCAGCAGGATTTGGAGGAAGACAGCGCTGCCGAGCCAGGTTCTGCAGCCAGCAGAGCTTCACGGAGTTGCAGCCATTGCAGGGGATGTCTGCACTGCTGATTCTGAGTTTGTGCTGTAGGATGGGTCGGTGAAGGCAGGGAAGATGCCAGAAGGAGAGAAAATGAGACAGTGCAAACAGGAAGTCGAGCAGCAACAGAAAGAAGATGAGCGGGAGGGCCTCATTGAATTCTACGGTTCTTACCAGGAGCTATTCCAGTTCTTCTGTAGCAACACGACCATCCATGGGGCTATCCGCCTGGTATGCTCCAAAAAGAATAAGATGAAGACAGCCTTCTGGTCCGTTCTCTTTTTTCTCACCTTCAGCTTAATGTACTGGCAGTTTGGGATCCTCTACAGGGAATACTTCAGCTACCCTGTCAACCTCAACCTCAACCTCAACTCCGACAGGCTGACTTTCCCTGCTGTGACCCTGTGCACCCTCAATCCATACAGGTAGGAAGTAGCCTCCGGGAGCTGTCAACTGCCTTGACTCTTGCAGGTGTAGGATAAAAGCATATACTCTTATTCTCCTCCTGGTCCTTGAATGTCCCATTCAGTAGCAGTGCTGGTGGAAGGGAAACCTTTGATGGACCTTTGCTGCTGCAGGGCATTCACACTAAGGCATATTAGACTGCTCTGCTTGGTGTACATTAACAGTCTGCACTGCGTACTGCAGTAGGGCAGAAACAGATGCATTTATTTGTCTCCTAGGAGGTGGTAGCTTCCAGCAACGGGGTTGGATTTATAGCTGGCAGCAGGAATGTCCTGAATCACCCCAGCAAACTTTGTTTGCCACAGGTCTTATCCAGAGCTTTTTATGTGTGTCCAGCCTTAACCTTGCAAGCTTCTCTTTCCCCCTGTACAGATACAGTGCCATCCGGAAGAAGCTAGATGAACTGGACCAGATCACCCATCAGACACTGTTAGACCTCTATGACTACAACATGTCTCTGGCACGAAGTGACTGGTCAACCCTGTCCACACGAAAACGTAGTTCAAGGAGTCTGCTCCATCATGTTCAGCGCCATCCGCTGAGAAGGCAGAAACGGGATAACTTAGTCAGCTTGCCAGAGAACAGTCCCTCAGTAGACAAGAATGACTGGAAAATTGGCTTTGTTCTGGTGAGATTCCTGGATACCCTCTGTCCTACCCACTCCAGTATCTGCCTAGTTACCACTGTCCTGTTAGACCCTTGGCCATGCCCTTCCCCATGTGGAAGCCTGATTAAGCTGCGCTGGCTTTTGCTAATGACAGGTTAAGGTAGAGTTGAATCCTTTGCCCAACACAATCCTGTTCCCCAAGTCCTGTTCCCATTCATGCAGGCCCCAGGAAAATTGTCCCTTTCAATGCCCATTAGTTCCTAGATAGGGTAGGGGAATTTATCTTTCCTGAAGGCCACATCAGTCTTTGAGTTGCCTTTGGAGAGTCATGTATGAAATGCTAACCTTAATGTTGCCCAATAATAGCACAGAGAAAAGTACTGGGTGGCTGTGGGCCATGTGAAATGTGGTCATGGCTGTAATTTGCTGCCGGGCAGCAGCTCCCCCACCTCTGCCCTAGGGTATCTGTGCTTGCATTTACAAAGGCTCTGGAGGACTGAAGCTAATCACTTGCCAGTTAACTAGAGTTCCCACAGGATCACAAACTCTTGTCTGGACACACCCTCAAGGAAAGGCTCCCCACACAAGAATTTAAAGCTTCGGTTTATATTCCACATAGAATTTATATGCAGTAGATCACATTGCACATCTTGCTGTGATTTGCTGTCTCCTGGGTTTCACTCAGCCTTGCTCATTGACCTGGTGTTTCCCTTCCAGTGAGGAGCTGCATTGGGATTCCTTTTCCCCTTGCTATTGACTGCCTTTTTGTCAAGCACAAGAGCGTTACGGCATTTTTCCACATTGGTTTGTTTCTTGCCTGTGCTCAGGGAACACAGATATCCCACACCTGCATCTTCTCCTCTTAGAGAAGAGTTCCCTGACATGGCTGTTTTTTCCTTCTCCCAGTGCAGTGAAAACAATGAGGATTGTTTCCATCAGGCGTACTCCTCAGGGGTGGATGCAGTGAGAGAATGGTACAGCTTTCACTATATCAATATCCTGGCGCAGATGCCTGATGCAAAAGCCCTGGATGAGTCTGACTTTGAGAATTTCATCTATGCTTGCCGCTTCAATGAAGCAACATGTGACAAGGCGTAAGTGGTGGAGATATCCCACCATGTCTTCCTAACAGCACTCATATTTTGTGCCTGGGTCCAAGGGAAACTCAAGATACCTGCATTAGAGAATCTCTTTCCCAAGGTGGGATCATTCTTTGTTCAATTCCCATTATCTCAAATGATGTCTCTGAGTCTTTCTAGTGGGTTGTGCTCAGCAGAGTTGCAGACCCCTTTGCCTTAGAGGATGGATTCTCTTCTTCTTTCCCTAGGTTTCACACACATGAAATAGTTATACTGGTACAGACCCCAGTGTGGGTACAGATACACCAATATAGAAGTCTCTTGTTCTTCATGTTAAGAGAGATTTTCAGTGGTAGAGTGGTACATATCAGCCCACATACAAGAGAAGAAGAGAGAGTTGTTACATAATGACAGTAAGAACCATACCCCACTTCTCTGCTGACATTACTGTCAAAAAGTCCCAAAGAGGTAGTGAAATGAAACCCATCAGCAAGGGAAGAAAAGAGGTAGGAAGAGCTGAGAGCATTGTTAATATTAAGAAGATGATAAAGAAATTGTCAGTTCTGCTAAAACCCATTTGAACTCAAAAGAACTAGCAATGTGAAAAACCTCATGTAAAAACCTGTCCAGTTCCAGATTTTTATTTTTTTTACAGTACATTTTAATTGCTCTTCCCCTGAGGGTTAGTTTACATAACAAATACTGCCCATCTGCTGTAAGCCCCTCTCTGTGCAGGTGGAAAACAGAATTGTTCCTTTCAGAATGTCCTTCCTCTTTGCCTCACAGCCCTTCTCACCTGGTGTGAATATTTCTGTCCCTGTTTCAGGAATTATACCCACTTCCACCATCCCTTGTATGGGAACTGCTATACCTTTAATGACAACAGCAGCAGCTTGTGGACATCCTCACTGCCTGGGATCAATAACGGTGAGAGGGACTCTTTGGTGGGTGAGGAAAACTGCTCAGCTCTGTGTCTGCCCACAGAGGGAGTCCAGGTGGCAGAAGGAATTATGGGCATCCTGCTGTACTTATTTCCTTTGGTGGTGGCATATTGCAGCCCTGCTCTTTTGTGTCCAAGTTCTATTTAGACCCATGTGAACATGGCTGTCACATGGACATGGCTCTCCCTCACTGTTGCACCACTGAACTCTCTCTCTCTCATTAGTGCCTGGTCCTTACAGTCATTGCTCACTCTGGAGCTGTGCTCGTCCTTCCTTAAACCCCCTGTGACATCTGTAATGCTGTGCTCCTGCGAACGTACTCTTGACCTCCTCCTTCACCATTTAACTTGTTTCTAGCAAGTGATGTGTTTGCCTTCCTAAGATCCCTGAAACTTTTCTAGGCCCAGTCTTCAAGCTTTTGTCCCGTCAAGCTCTGAGTCTCCTCAAGAAAACTCTCTCCACCCCCAGTTCTGCCTTTCCTAAACCACAATTAAGAAATCCAGTTTTCTCTGGCCTCTTCTGGAGCCTCCAGCCTTGTCCCTGACTTCCCTCCAGCCACCCTCCATTCCTGCCCAGTTTAGGTTCAGCCCTGATTGATATTTCTCTTCCTTTTTCTTTTACTGACCCAGTTCTAATCACTCCGTTCTCTCCTGTATTCTGCACCATGGCTGGCCATGATCTCCCTTGTCATCTGCTATTTCCTCAGGTCTCTCTCTGGTGGTGCGCACTGAGCAGAATGATTTCATCCCTCTGTTGTCCACGGTGACAGGAGCTAGGGTCATGGTCCATGCTCAGAATGAGCCAGCCTTCATGGATGATGGGGGTTTCAATGTGCGTCCGGGTATTGAGACTTCCATCAGCATGAGAAAGGTGAGGACAGAGCAGAGGTAAGAGCTGTGGTAGTGGGGATATGGACTTCAGTGGGGGAGGTTTGACTTGCTGCACAGGTGTTAAGAGAAGGGATTAATCACATGGATTGAAAGGAGGGAAAGAACAGCAGCTTACGGGACTAGATGAGAAGCATTTGGTTGGAATTTATTATAGAAGAATGTAATGGAGGAAAGCAGGATGGAGTTGGCATCCAGAGGTAAGCATAAGGAGCAGGTATTGATGAATGAACAGTGGATGGCCTGGAAGTATAAAAAGAGGACAGTGAAGTGCCAGGCATTTTTGGATAATAACTGTTTGATATTCTAGGAGATGACTGTGCGTCTGGGGGGAAGTTACAGTGACTGTACAGAGGATGGCAGTGATGTGCCAGTGCAAAACCTGTACTCATCTCGCTACACTGAACAGGTAACTCATTAGCACTGGTATGGTGCCAGCTTGCTTCCCTACTTTCCTGGGATGTTTCAGTCCCCCAGCAGTCATGTTTGTGTGTTTTCTGGACACTGTTAATGGTGTGATATGACACAGACTACAATAGGTTTGGTTATCTTGTTGAGCCTTTTCCATCTCATACGCCTCCCCAGGTGTGCATTCGTTCCTGCTTTCAGCTCAACATGGTAGAGCGCTGTGGCTGTGCGTATTACTTCTATCCCTTACCTGCTGGAGCAAAGTATTGTGACTATATGAAGCACATAGCTTGGGGTAAGTGCTGACAGGACAGGAGAAATTATATAGTAAAGTTCATTTGGTCCACCTCATGCCCCCCATACCTTTCCTCATTGTCTTTAATGAGCTTCCCAGCTTTCTGTTGTGAGACATCCAAAAGACATTCTTCTCTTGGATGGGTGGTCCTTCTGAGCTTGTTGAAGGGCACATTCTCTGAATTCGCCTCACTGTCGCACATTACCTTTCTCTGTATAGATATTGTGAGCTCATCCGGTTTTACTTTCTCTGCTGCTCAGGGTACTGCTATTACAAACTCCTGGCTGAATTCAAAGCTGATGTGCTGGGCTGTTTCCACAAATGTCGGAAACCTTGCAAGTAAGTTTGTCAGTCAGATAGACTAGGAACTCTATCCCTAGAGGTGTTGGAAAGCATTCACTGACCAAGGCACAAGCTTAAGTCAATAGCTGAACTGTGAACCTAAATGATATTTCTCCCATCAGGAAACTGAAATGGCTGAGGAACATCAGTGTCAGCTCTGGGGTGAGCTTCTGAGAACTATACAGAAGCTCAGTGGGAAGTGGGCAGAACTTCAACATGGGAGGGAGTTTCCAGGTGTGCCTGGGGATTTAGAGACTTGGCCTTGTGAGCTCCTACAGCCTTAGAAGCTAATATGGTCTCTTGTCCTACAGAATGACAGAATACCAGCTGTCAGCTGGATACTCTCGCTGGCCTTCTGCTGTCTCAGAGGTAAGAGGATGGTGTCCCAGCTTCCAGGACTGCTCAGAACTCTAGTTTAGCTCTCCCTCAGCTGGTACTAAACCTGCAAAAAGTGACAATAATCATGTAATACAATTTTTTGCACTTTCATTTCAGGACTGGGTTTTTTATATGCTTTCACAACAGAACAAATACAATATCACATCAAAGAGGTGAGAGCCTGTAAGCAGAGGTCATATCAGAACCAGAAATAGTCCCAGTGGTGTTTGTGTGTGAGTGGGTCAGAATTCAGATTAAGTCACTGTTGGAAAGACATTATGCATGGGGCTTCTAGGACTTGTGAACAAGTCCAATGGATTTGAGTCTGAGTGGATATAACTGAGGCTTCAGCAAGGACTAGAAATCCAAGTGAAGAATCTGGAAAAGGTCAGCTGCTAGTCTGAAAATAGTAAGCTTCAGGGCACTGCTGTGTGGTTTGGAGTCATGGTAAAGGCTAGAGCAGGAAGAGCGGGAAGGAAAGCCATGCAGGAGTTTTTGCTTACTGCTGATTTAAGACACCACAGACACTGGATTTCACAGAGCAGTCTCAGAAATGTCCTGTGAGTGCCAAAAATTGTTTTGCAATATGAGGTAGGCAGCTAGTCTGAATGTTGAACTGGACTTTACTAGACTGCAGAATGAAAGAACTGCTGAAATGGGGAAAAGCTTCTGGGTGGTGTATGTGTGAGGGAGATGAGGGGCAGAAGGGGACAGAGGAAAGAAGCTTGGTAGAGAAATGCAGGGATTGCAGGTTACTCAGCCCCATCTTTCATTAACAGGAATGGAGTTGCCAAAGTGAATATATTTTTTGAGGAATGGAATTACAAGACCAATGGGGAATCTCCAGCTTTCACGGTACATACTTCACCACCTTGTCCTCTGTAGCCACCTATTCCACCACCATGATGTCCCTCTGAACTGGAGGGCATTCGTTCCAAAGGCATTGCTGGCTATCAAGCCTCTTTTCCTGTGGCAGGATGGGAAGATCCTTCCAGCACCATGGGGGCACTGCAACTGGGAGTGGGCAGGGAGGCAAAGGGCTCAAACAAGTGCTGTTCTCACTGCCCTTTCTCTGTTTCTTGCAGGTAGTGACTTTGCTGTCCCAGCTTGGGAATCAGTGGAGTCTCTGGTTTGGATCCTCTGTACTTTCTGTGATGGAACTTGCAGAACTGATTCTGGATTTCATTGCCATCACTTTTATCTTGACCTTCCGCTGGCTCCATTCCCACAAGATGCATTCCCCACCAGGGCCACACCCAAGTAGTCAGGACAACACTGCTTTCCAAGACGAGACCTCAGGTCTCAGTGCTCCACATCGCTTCACTGTTGAGGCTGTAGTGACCATGCTGCCATCTTACAACAGCCTGGAACCACGTGGGACAAGCAGGGATGGCGAGATGGGACATGAGTGAGGCTTATTTCACAATGCAGATGGGTGGCAATTGGAGCAGAGGCTGCACACTCTCTGTAGAACCTGCATTTCCTTCTTTCTGTGGTGCTCTACCTGGACCGTAGAAGACTGCACTGTGGTTGGCCATGGGTTAGTTGCTTTCACTATTGTAGGTGAATTCTTCGGTCTCATAAAATACTATTGCTCTGGGGATCACCAGGAATGAGAGTTGATTTAGTCTATGTATGGGGAAGAGGTCAAATCTGTTTTCTTACACTCCTTGCATGTGTTCACCTACACATGCATGCATGCTTTCTTTTCCCTGTAACAAGGATGCTGCCACAGTTCTTGTCTGTCATTAATTAAAGAGGTTTGGCAGGTGGGGCTGGCCTCCTCTGTGTGTGACAAGGGACAGGAACAGAGGCTGAGCAGGGGTATATGTGCCTCACCTCTCAGCAGGCTGAGCTTTCCCTAAGGTTAGAAGCAGGCTGCTGCTTCCTATTTCTTCATGGCCAGCTCTGATCCAAAGAACAAGCTAGGTCTCCTCTCCTTGTTCCCCAGAGGAGAGGCTACATGTACAGCCCTGAGCGAGGACAATCACTGTCATAATCTCTATCTAAATTACACAATACCTGGGGTAGGTGGTTGATGCTTGCTGCCACTCTCAGATCAGGACAAAACACTCCTTCAGAATAAGACCTCCCTTTTTAAGTTGCCTATATGGCACTGGCAGTTCTTAGCCCTATACCAGTCTGCTTCCTTGTGATAAAACATACACTTGTGTGTTCAGCCATTTGCTTGTTTGCCAAAGGTTCAGGATAAACTGATCTCAACATTAGTTTGTCCCTCCCTGGGTTCAGGGGCTATGGGAACAAAGTAGTCTTTGACAGGGTGATGCAAACCCTCAATCCCAAACAGTGACTCTACTGCAATGAGCCCCATGAACACCTGCAAAAGAGGATCAGAATAGTGCAGGTCATGCAATGCCCTACTCTGCTTCAGTCAAACCTTCTTTGATTCAGCCACAGGGGCTCTGTTGAGGATTATGAAGCACAGCAGATGGCACGCTTTAAGAACCTTTCAGGGAAAGCTTTATCATATTAAGAAAGAATCAAATAGACAATTCAAGACCAGGACAAAGGTTACATCTAAACTGTGGCGATGGCCCTTTCCTATGGAATTAATTTGGGATCTTAGCATAATAGCACACATCTTATTTCTGGCAGTAAGCCTAGCTATACTATTTTTTACAAATACGCAGACTTCTACTGCAATGACGGTTACACAGCACTTCATGTGGTATCAAAAGAGCAAGGGTGTTGTCCTCAGTAAACAGGATTGTCCACTTGACCAGACACAAACACAGATACCAGACTTCAAAAATATATTTTAGACAAAGACCCACAGTACCATACAGCCAATCATAATGCAAACAGCCCCTTCTGAATTTAGAATCTAGTTAATTATGACATAAAATAAAAACTGCAAAAATTTTAAATACAAGGTAGATATACTATCCTTGGGAAGCTTAAGGATTTTACTATGGTATATAAGCTGATGCCTAATTCTTCCCTTTAAAATGTTAAACATATGCCTATTGTACTGCTACTGCATTACTTGAATGTTATCTAAACATACATTTCACCTCCCAGCAGAGTGATTTTCTTACTTGCAGACATGCACAGTATATTCTTTATTACAAAAATCATAGTTCCTCAAACTTTATCCCAATGCTGTGTTGAAGCTCCTCATATACAGCTGATGCCCCTTGTTTGAAAGAGATGTGTTTCTCCACTAGGAGCAGAAGCCCAGTGATTCTGCGGGGGGACAGCTTTAGTCATTCTTGTTGTTCAGAAAGCGGTGGCAGCCCTTAAGCAACTGGCATTTAGAGTGTGGAAACATGTATTCCCCAAGGGAGGCCTCTACTGGAAAAAATCAGGACTTCTTCAACATGAAAAAGAAATCCACTTTCTGTTTACAGGAGAAATTAAATTATGTAAAAGAAAGTGATTAATGAAAGCATGAAACCACAAAGTTGCCTTAATGTAGGGACTTCTATGTTCTGCAAAAGCACACTGCTCAAGAGGCAAAATTAAAGGTTAGGTTTAGTGACTAGGAATTGTAACTAAAACAGAAAATTACTTTGGTCACAATTAAAACAAGAAAGAAAAAACAAACAGAGCAATTAGGACGTGTTGTACCTGCAGCCCAAATCTTGGTCATGAGTTCAGTACTACAGACTGCAGCCTTAGGAAGTTGCTGGCATGTGAATGAGCAAAAAGTGACAGTACAGCTTTAACAGCTAGATAAGGAAAACTCGTTGCTAATCACTGGGCATGTAAAGGCATTTGTTTTACAAGACCACCCCCAAATCAAGAAAGGAGAAATAGCAGGTGCAACATCTAAACAGTCTCCGTATATCATAAATATAAGATAATCCATATGTGAGCAAGATCCTTCTGGAATACCTAAAGAGGAAGACAAGATTCCTCACACGACAAGGTGCCTTGTGATAACCATAAAAATAGATGTGACCAACTGCATCATGCAGAGTTAAGTGGGTAATTAAAGGAAGGTTAATCAGAGGCATAACTACTAGAAACAGATGAAGTTCTCTTCAACCTCTTAAAGACGTACAGCCAGAGAAGGAAGTGATGTTTTCCCTGAAGGAAGCCCATACCACATTATTTATCTTTTCTGTAAAAATGCTAATATGTAAAAAATGGGCTTTGATTGATGAACTTGAACAAAGTAATGACCCTGTTTTGGGTAGCTGTAAATCCAGAGTTAAACGGCTGTACAAACATGATGTTGTTGTACAAGTTGTTAATTAGACTAGCCCTACCTGTCCTGGGTATCAGTGCACGAATTGCCATCTTGGGAGAGCAATCAGGTGATCCTCCCAGGAACATCCCTACACTTGTTGTAGACAGACAAGACCACAAATTACCAGCTCAACAGATGTGTAGTGGTTTTGGTCTGTCTGAAAATGAGAGGTAAGTCCAGCAGTGCTGGGGTAAAAGTGAAATACATGAGGAGAGGGGAGTGTTTCATTGAGAATGTGAAATACAAAAGAGGGGAGAAAGTTTGCTTTGAGGGATTCATGGCTCAGCAAAAGAGCAATGAAAGATTTGAGCTTTCAGTGGGGTGAATCTGTACCAGAGGTTGAGGGGATGTAAATGCATAGTAGTCACAGGTATGTTAGAAGCAAAGCAAAGTGCAGTTATTTGGAGGATGTGGAAAACGTGCAAGGAGCAACTGTGGACACAGAAGAAAGGCAAGTTGTGTGTTCTTGGACTGAGAGCATCTGTCACGCAAGTGCAAGGCAGAGAAATAGAAATAAAAGCACTTGAAGAGGGAAAGGAAGTGTGAGAGAGAAAAAATCATTTCATGGAGGAGTTAGGGTATAAGAGTGGTTTGCTTTGCAGGGGTAAGAAGCACAGAAGCAGATAGTCCCACATGTTTAAAGAAAGAGAATGAGAAAAAAGGTTATATAAAGATGCTGGGGAATTACAAAGGGAGAAGAGGGAAGAGTGGTTAGGAACTTAAAAATAATAGCAGAGAATTGTGGAAGTGTTTGGTGCTGCTGAAGGAGGAGGAAAGAGTTGAGTTCTTTCAGGATGGGGAACAACCAGCAGAGAGAGGGTGTAAAGGGCCCAAGTACCTTAAGTACCTACTTTAAGTACCTACCCAAATCCTTAAGAGGACTTGGAAATCAGGTGTTAAGAGAAAAGGGACACAGTCTGGGAAACATCAGGACAATGTGAAGTTATTCTGAGGGCTTGAGAAACTGCTGAGATGGGATGAATTTGGAGTTCCTGAGAACCTCTAAGAAGAAAGGTTAGATGGTGTAGTGGGACTGGGGAAATAGAAAGAAGTACTAAAGAAGTACTGGGGGAAAGGGAAGAATACAAAGGGAGTCCTAGATGTGCCCTTGGATGCACGAGTAGAGGAGATACATTTGACTGGACCAGGGAAATGAAGGAGAGGGACACAAGCATTCAGAGGCTAAGCAAAACCCCTGGAGCCTGAAAGTCACTAATGTTCCTGGGGCAAAAGAACTGCAGGGGAAGCGAGGTGTAGCTGTCTAGAGAATTTGGAAAAAAAAAAAAAAAAGGACAGGTATAGAAAAACAAGGACCCTAAGAGGGAAAGGTGGTTGTTTTTCCATACCTGCTTCAGACAAGAGGAAAGGACCAAGTATTTAATTAAGGGAAGAATATAAAAAGGGACAAGAATATTTTGAGAAAAGAGGAGTTGCCAGAAGAGAGAAGTATTATTTTAGTGTGTGTCAAACTAAAGGGCATATTTTGCAAGGCTGGGAACTATGAGAGGTGAGCACATGGAGTAAATGAGAAGGATTAGGAAGAGGAGGACAGTTTAACTGGAGAGCAACACCAATGTAGAAGGGTGTGGGAGTGAAGAGTGGAGGACAGTTTAGAGAAATACTCAATTTTTGGGAGCAGCCAGTATTCTGGAGTGGCTGGACTGCAAGGAAATGACTGGTGTGTTGGTGATCTAGATGGGGATCTACATGAAACAGAGGAGGTTGTGCATAAAGGGCACAGTGAAGGAGTGAAGCAAGCATTTTTTTTTTTTTTAAACATTACCACAGGGAAGAAGGGCAGATGCCAATGATGAGGGGGCTGAAGAATTACTGCTGGAAAGGACAACTTTTTGAGAGAAAGGATCTACTGGAGAAAAGTCATGTGAGTTGCCAGCTTACACCAAGAAACACAGGTAGAGAGGAGCTGCAGCTGTCCAAAGGAACCGGGGAAGAACTGGGAAGCAGAATGATTTTGGAAGGGCCAGGCCCCTTCAGTAAGAAGGATTTAAGAATGTGCATGTGCAAGATGGTTTAAGACAAGACTGGAGGGCAAAAGAGGAGACTCCACAGGTTGGTGGAAAAGAGTTACAGAACTGTTGGGAGGGGCATTGACACTTGAATGGGGGGAGTAGTTAGAGTGGTGTGAGGTGCCATGGTACTAGGAGAACAGTGTGCATGACAGTAGGGGCTGGGAAACAAACAGCAACAAACATTTGGGGAGGAAAGGATTGTTGGAGAATTACCAACACAAGTGTGTGTGTCTGGACAAAGGGAAGCTTGAGGAAAGGACAGCAAGAACAGGAGAAGGCTAGGGAAGGGCCATAGATCTACAAGAGAAAAGTGTTCAATGAGTTGAAGAACTGTGGAGGAGTTTTTTTTTTTTAAGAATTCAGAGGCCATGCACAGTCCAGAGGGCAGAAGGAACAGTACCACTTCACTATGGCAACACAGAGCTACAAGAGCTACATAGAGCAGGAAAGATGCAACTCTAGTGGGGTTGGAAGAAAAAATTAAATATAGGCTGGTTGAGAAGGCAGGAAACACAACAGGAGAGGGAGCCATATACAGGTATACCCTGCTATCTGTTGAAAACTTGTTCCTCAAAAGTGTGACAGTCAGCAATTTGGCAGATAGCAAAGCAATGTTTCTAATAAGAATTAACATAATGAAGGGATGCATGAAAGGACTTGCACAACAGTTAAAAAGCACAGGGACAGTTCCCTAATTATGGAACTTAGAAAAGCTGTGAAAGGGAATTATAGGAAGACAGAAAAGGAAGTCTTCAGCTGGCATGGGTGAACAGAAAAGGAGCTGGGGAATAACACAAAAACAGGGAGATGCACAGAGATAGAAGGCTGTGAATTTCTGAAGCAATGAGAGAAATACCACAGAAAATGATGACTAGATATCAGAAAAGAGATGCCACTGCAAGATAACTATTTAGAGGGCTTATATACTGAAGAAAAGGTTGTTTACAGGCTGTTCGTACTGGAAACCTGGGGAGCAAATCAGAATGTCCTGAATAACTGTTTAACTCCATTAAAAAAAAAGATATTTAGGACTATGGCAGCTGTGTTTTAAGTGCAACTTTGACCTTTATTTTGGCTGGTAAACAGGAAGACAAGTTGCATGAAGGGACAGCATAACCACATATAAGACTGCCTGTGTACTACAGTTCTACATCTTCCAAGAAGCATTGCAGAAAGTCTGGAAGAAACCCTCGGGGCTGAATTCAAGTATCCAATAGGCATGGATGAGTTACCTATTTTTTGAAACCTACATCCTTAGCTGTTAGATCTTTGAGATGGTAAATAATTGCTCGAAGGGCAGAACAATGGAGAAGTACAGAAATTTTATCTTTATTGCCTCCCTTAACCAAGTTAAGGCTTCCAACCCCAATGAATACTTCAGAGCTAGGCCCTGTCACTTCACAGGAAAGGCAGTTTCATTAACCAACTGTTGATGCTGTATTCCTAAGTGTAATGTTTTCTGTCTTCCTCACTACTATTTGGTTACTCTCCAGCTGAGTACAAGAAATTGACCCATTGCTTGTGATGAGAGCTGTCAGGCATGGAGCCCACTTTGATCTATGGACTCCGATAGAAATCTGAGGAAAGGCCAGAGCAAGAACTAAAGCATCTAGAAACATCTGAAGGTTTTAGATATATCCATTTAAGAGAACTATGGTTGAGGCTTTTCCCCAAAATTTGAAGGGGTTACAGCCCCTCAGAATGGAGCAGCTGATAGGGCAGCTGCACATTTAAAGGCAGAGCTTGAATTTCTAATTGCACATTTAAAGAACTACCCTTTGAGCGCAGCTAACAGAGGCAGTGAACAGACGCAGCAGTTTGCGCAGCAGTTTGCGCAGCAGTTTGCGCAGCAGTTTGCACAGCAGTTTGCGCAGCAGTTCGCGCAGAAGGGCGCGCGAAGGTACCTTCGTTTCTGTTCCCTGTGGTGTACGCTTCCTCAAGTATGGTCGTGACACGCCACACAGCGCGTTCCCCAGCGGCTGTTGGAGTTGCTGTGTCAGAGGCTGGGACCCAGATCGACCCTCTGACAGCAGATGCGGCTCTACAGGTCTCAGGCTGCAGGGAGTGCTTGGGGCCTCTCCGGGAGGCCTGGGCTGGCAGCCAGCTCTCCTGCAGGAGGTGTGCTGCTGTTGGCGAGTTGTGTCGTCAGGTAAGGGAGTTACGGGAGGAGGTCAGTAGGCTGCGCAGCATCCGAGAAGCAGAGCAAGAGATAGACAGGGTATTCTCGGAGACTGTACAGCTCCAGGAGTCCCAACCCCCGGAAGCAGTGGAGTTGCCAGAGGGCTCTGTGCCATGTGAAACGGTACATCATAACATCGTAGAAGAAGACTGGAAACTGGTCACTGCTCRTGGGAGGAGAAAGGCTCCTAGTCCTCCTGAAGACCT
This sequence comes from Apteryx rowi, assembly GCF_003343035.1. Classification (NCBI taxonomy): domain Eukaryota; kingdom Metazoa; phylum Chordata; class Aves; order Apterygiformes; family Apterygidae; genus Apteryx; species Apteryx rowi. The sequence goes on along the minus strand of NW_020448097.1, from coordinate 32,921 downwards.
GAAGCTGAAGAATAGGTTTAGTGCCCTCCAGGATGAGGAGGAGATGGGCATGGCTGCCAGGGARGTACCTGGGACAACAGACCCTGTGCCCTGCCGGAATGCCCGGAAAAAGCGGTGGGTGATTGTTGTGGGGGACTCCCTGCTGCAGGGGACGGAGGCATCTATCTGTTGACCTGACCTCTTGTCTAGAGAGGTTTGTGGCCTGCCGGGGGCTCGTGTGAGAGATGTCATGCAAAGACTGCCWAGGCTYGTCCATTCTTCGGACTATTACCCACTGCTGCTCTTCCATGTGGGYGCCAATGACACCAAGGGCAAACTGGAGACCATCAAGCAG
>NW_020448097.1:26763-29375 GCF_003343035.1 Apteryx rowi | reverse complement strand
CCTGTGCAATGTGCTCTAGGTGACCCTGCTTGAGCAGGGGGGTTGGACTAGATGATCTCCAGAGGTCCCTTCCAACCTCAGCGATTCTGTGATTCTGTGTGACTTGAGGACCTCTCAAAGCAGGTGAGAGTGAGGCTGGGAACATAGCTAAATTGAGGAAGCACCTGAACTGATATTTTAGCATGATGTCTAGGATTTTTCTGGTTACAAGTAAGCAACAATTCTAAAGCTATTGCTTATCCTGCCCTTTTTTCTTATGTCAGCCTTTCCCTTTTTAGTAACTCAGCATTAGTTATAGGCCAAGACTCTGCTCTTACATCAGTAAAGAAAGCTGAAAAAGTAACTACTGCTACTGTTCTTCCTTCTGCAGGTGGTTGGCATAATACATCTAAATGTAGACAAAGTGCTGGAACGAGACCAGAAACTGTCAGAGTTAGATGACCAGGCAGATGCACTTCAGGCTGGTGCCTCAGTGTTGAAAGTAGTGCAGCAAAGCTCAAAAGGAAGTACTGGTGGAAGAATTACAAGGTGAGTTTCCTGGTGCCTTATCTCCTTCATGAGAAGGAGATGAGACTAGTCTTCTCCTACAGGACTCTGAGAGGGTAGTTGGGGCTTAATAACTACTTCAGATGTTTAGGATTCTTTCACTGTGGAAAGAGGACAGCCCAGGCCTCAAATGCCTTCAGGGTGTGGACTATTTCCTGGCTGTCAGGGATTTGTCAATCTGTTCTGTGTATTAACCTCTGACAATTTCCCTCCCCAGATGATGATCATGATGGGAGTGATTTGTGCCATTGTGGTGGTGGTGATTTGTAAGCAAGTACCAAAAAAAGGACTGAAGGTGAGGGAGCACTAACTCTAGAATACTTTAAACTTTCCTTTTTGGTTTAACATCGGGAGGGTCTTGGTTGCAGGTGGTAACTTCCAGCAGCACCATCTCCCTTTCCCAAGAAGGGAACTCCCACACTTCCTGGGGAAATGGTATGTTTTGCATAATGGCAAAAGGAATTGGGGGGGCATCCCTGTAGAAATAGGAACTTGTCTGCCAGGTCAGATGAACCTCTGAGTGTGAGGGGCAGCTATCTTGGAGTGGGTGGATTGGTGAGTCCCTTCCTTGGTGGGGGCTTTGGAGGTATCTAGGTACCTGGGGGACCCTTGGTGTAACTTGCCCTTTTGTTCTCTCCTTTCTTTTTTCCTATTGCTTTGTCTCCAGTCTTTTTTACTTGAATGTAGCCCCTTCAGTCTGCCACCTACTGTTCCCTGTCACCTGGCCTGTCTCTTCTTCCCCCCTAAATCTTTCCTTCCCTTCCACCTAGCTTCTTCATTGATTACTGGTTTTGATTTGTCTTCTGGATAAGATTCTGAAGCATTCTCCTGAACATGGGTTAGACTCTTCAACAGCTACTGTAGCTCTAAGGAGGGTCATCTGAACTTAGAGGAAAGAGAAGTAGAGGAGTGGGTAGCTATTAGTCCTGCTCTTCTGTAGGGAATGTGTGGTTTATTTTGGGTGTGTGTTTGTCAAATTGTGCCTCTGACTTTGGCAATATAAGAATGCCTTAAACCAGTGCCTTGAGGGGATGAAGGTCTTGAGCATATGAGATTCTTTAGCATTCTGCCTAACAAGTGTGGCAGCATGACTTAAGCTTTTCACTTAGTTTCTGGAATAAAAGCTAGTTTGTGTTGGTCAATGAGTGTGATTCATCTGACTTAAACAGTCATTTAGATTTCTCTTGCCATGGAGAGGTGAGCAGTTTTCTAGAAATGATTTTAACCTGCCTGTCCTTAGGTTAAGATGACATGCTCTCAAAATGGCCATCTTGGTGATTATAAAGGGGGGAGCCTGTGTGATAACCTCAGTCAGGTATAACAGACTAAATGCAAAGTAGACAGTAACAGAACTTACTTTAGTTAAAAGGGATGTGTGGGAGTAAAAACCTCCTGCCAGAAAGAACAAAAGTAAGGAATATGGTGGAGGAGAGGGTAAAAAGTGATCTTTTCATCTATGCAGACATAACCCAGGATTCTGTGGCTTTTTACTATCTTTTAGCTTTCTGGCAAAGTTTGGGATAGGGACAGAATAGGAGCAGGAAGAATAGGAGTTTTGGTTTTGTGTTGCTGTGTTGAATGTCCAAGAAAATCCCCTATGTGATAGGTGGAGGTGAAGGAGGCTAGAGGTGTTTCAGATGAGACTGAACAAGCCGCACAGCTTTCTGATTGAGAATGCCTGTTTTCTCCTACCCCAAAGCCCTAACTTTCAGCAGGAGTTACAGAAACCTCCAAACAGCCAGGGATTCAAAGGGAAATGCTGCTCTGGGCATGTGCATTGCAAAGTGACATCAGATGCCCCTGTTTGGCAGCTTAGATATGTCTGGCCTATCAAACTGAAATCCTCCTATTTGCTACAGGCTTTCTTGGACTTGGGTCCATGGTGGTTGCTGGAAGTAAACTTAGTGCATGGAACTCAATGGCTTCCTGCAAGCAATCCCCATCTCGTTCTCCTTTGGAATGAACAAGAAATGTGAATTATTTAAATGTATTGTCAAAGCTAGGGTTAAATGAGCTGCTCTGTTCATCAGTTTCTGCAGTCTTTTGGGGTGTGTGCTGCTTTATTT
>NW_020448097.1:23764-25033 GCF_003343035.1 Apteryx rowi | reverse complement strand
GACCCTGTTATGGAGGCCGGCGAGCTTGATTTTCCATAACAAGTAACCCATCCTCAGCTCCTTCAACCAGAAAAGATTCTCCTCCCTTTTGAGGTGGGAGTGAGGTTGGGAGATGTGCATTCAGGGCCTAAATGAAGAGCTCCAAGAGCAGAATGCTGTTGACAGTGTATCTCAAAGCATGGCTGGAATAAAGGTAAGTGACTGCCCCTCTTGTTTTGCTTCACTGTACACTTGAAACTCATTAATTAGGGATAAGAGTCTTATCCAGTGCTGACTTATTTTAAAATGAGGTGTTGGTGCCCTAATTTGCCCCTGCCATAGTCTAGGTTGCCAAACAGTATTCACTGTGGCTTGTGGTTCTCTGGTGATTAACACATCTGTGTTAGCTTAGCTCCAGTCTAAACATCACCGAGACCATATCAGAACAATATATGGTAAATGGTGAAATTGGAGCAGTGCAGGTAGTCTAACTCTTTCAAAGATGACTTTCATCTTTGAAAATAAGTGTCTGGACTGTCCAGTGGATTAAAGCAGTACGTGCAATCTAAACTTCAATACAGATCAGCTCTGCAAAACTTAAATGAGTCCAACTACAATTCCTGCCAATTAGTGTGCCTTCTTCTGTTACAGTCCTCAAGCTTGTTCTTTTTTCTTGCTTTCTAAGAACACAAGTCTCCAGACCATGGACTACACTGTCCCTAGCCAATCCTAGGGACTTGAGTGCTCTCCATAACCAGCTGCTCTGAAGGACAAACCTGTGCACTAAACATGCTGCCTCATTCCCAGTAGGCCAAAAACTGCTCTGGGGGTTGTCCAGCTCATGAGTCATGGGAGGAAGGCCTGCAAAGAGGTGCATGTGTCTGACCATAAATCCTGTTGTAGGGGCTTAAAGTTTCATGCTTTGTTGGGAGCACCTTCTGCCAGAAGCGCTATCCCTTAAAGCATCTGCACCTCTGCTGCTCCTGTTGAGTCTCTTATCCTGGACAAATCATGAGCACTACAAAGCAAGACCAAGGCTTTCACAGAATCACAGAATCGCTGAGGTTGGAAGGGACCTCTGGAGATCATCTAGTCCAACCCCCCTGCTCAAGCAGGGTCACCTAGAGCACATTGCACAGGATTGCATCCAGGCACGTTTTGAATATCTCCAGAGAAGGAGACTCCACCGCCTCTCGGGGCAACCTGTTCCAGTGCTCTGTCACCCTCACAGTGAAAAAGTTTTTCCTCATGTTCACATGGAAGTGTCTGTGTTTCAGTTTGTGCCCGTTG